>NC_133332.1:248460685-248762605 GCF_042186555.1 Aquarana catesbeiana | reverse complement strand
ATTAGAAAAGCAAATATTCATTTGCTTTTCTAGCACACCTGGATGGGCCCGTAGTGCAATGCTTTGCGCCACAAGTCCACCCTATTTTGAAGCCTATTAGAGCTTATGGCTCTAATCAGGTGCTTCAAAAAAACACCCCTGCCCCTGTAATTCAGGCATCTGGCATCCGAAAAGGGGCCAGACGCCTGAATAGGGGGTCATGGATAGATTCATACTATGCATGAATATATCCATTATACATATAGGAGGGTGGCATGATAGAGGGGTTGGCACCCGTGTGCCCTTAATGGACGGGCCGCCCCGGTGGTAATGCTGCATTATGGGCACTGATGGTAAGGCTGCATTATGGGCACTGGTGGTGCGACTGCATTATGGGCATAGGTGGTGAGGCTGCACTATGGGCACTGGTGGTAAGGCTGCATTATGGGTACTGGTGGTGGGGCTGCATTGTGAGGCACTGGTGGTAAGTCTGCATTATGGGCACTGGTGGTGAGACAGCGTTATGGGCACTGGTGGTAAGGCTGCATTGAGGGGTACTGGTGATCAGACTGCATTATGGGTACTGGTGGTGAGGCTGCATTGAGGGGCACTGGTGGTAAGGCTGCATTATGGGCACTGGTGGTAAGGCTGCATTATGGGGACTGGTGGTGAGACTGCATTATGGGCACAGGTGGTAAAGCTGCATTATGGGCACTGTTGGTGAGGCAGCATTCATGGGCACTGGTGGTAAAGCTGCATTATGGGCACTGGTGAGGCTGCATTGAGGGGCACTGGTGGTAAGGCTGCATTATGGGCACTGGTGGTAAGGCTGCATTATGGGGACTGGTGGTGAGACTGCATTATGGGCACAGGTGGTAAAGCTGCATTATGGGCACTGTTGGTGAGGCAGCATTCATGGGCACTGGTGGTAAAGCTGCATTATGGGCACTGGTGAGGCTGCATTGAGGGGCACTGGTGAGGCTACATTGATGGACAGTGGTGAGGCTGCATTGATAGGCACTAGTAAAGCTGCATTGATGGGCACTGATGGGGGCTTTTTCCAACATAGACTCTCAAATGGACACAGGAAGGACCTGCACACACGCATGCGACGTCATTATGTGTTGCGCCACACGTCTCCATGCACTGGACCTGCTGCAAACCTTCTAGTTCTACCGTCCAGTATAGGGCAAAGGCCACGACCTGCCTCCGAGTTCCTCCCTCACCTCGGCAAACAGTGCCCGGAATGGCGGAAGAGGAGAGGGCACACCAGCCAGCCACAGCAAGGCCAGGGTGTGGGCCAGGCAGCTTCCCACTCTGGTGACCCACCCACAGCATGGCCAGGGTGCCAGCCAACTACCCACGGTGACCCACCCACAGCAGGGCCAACCAGCCACTGATGGTGACCCACCCATACCAGGGAGCCAGCCAGCCACCCACAGGAGCAAGTCACAGAGGACACGGGAGCCAGCCAGCCACAGAGGATGCGGGAACCAGCCACAGCTACAGTAGCAATAGTTAAGGTAAGAGGAGCGCTACACAGTGGCAATTTTATTTCTACTTTGTGAGAGGTTGTGGCAGATGTGAGAGTCATGGCACAAGGAGGGGTTCCCGTGAGGACCAGAGTGAATGAAGGTGTTTACTGTACACTCTGTTAGAAGGAGACCTCCCTCCAGGTCAAATTATACCCCTTTGTATTCTCTAATGGCACCTGTGGGGGATTCTTTCTAACAGACTCTATAATAGACACTGAAAGGGCCTTTTTTAGAGAGATCCCCCTCCAGGTCCCATTAGACTCCTCTGTAGTCTCTAATGGGTCCTGGAGAGAATCTCTAATGGACACTGTTAGAGAGAGACCCCCCCAGGTCCCATTAGACTCTGTTGTAGACTGTAATCGGGCCTGGAGGTGACGCTTTCAAACAGACTGTCTAATGGACACTGCTAGAGAGAGACCCCCCTCCAGGTCCCAATAAAAAAAAGGCAGAAGTTGTACTTTGAGTCAGGGACGGGCCATATGCGGGTCGAGGGTGGGTCATGGGCGGGGCCTGACAGGGGGCATTTGCTTTATTTGGACCAGGGGCCCTGAGTGTTGTCAGTCTGCCCCTGCCTACCTGCCTGCTCGCTGTCTTTTCCAACATGAACAGTAAGCTCCACATGCACAGCACAGCTTACATCACCAGCATGGTCCCTGGGTGCCAGGATGACTGACTCTTGTGCATGCGCAGGAGAGACGTCATCCTGCGCTGATTAATGATGATGGCCAAAGAACAACACTCAGGGTAGGGACCGTTGAAGGAAAAGTAAGTTTAGCTCCACTTCAGAGAGGATATAAACGCATTATACAAATCTTTAAATGGTGACTCTAGCATTAGGAGGAGATTATTCAGCCTAAGGTCTCTTAAGAAGACACGTGGTTACACAATGAGGTTGAACGAGAGGTGGTTCAATTTTAAACTGCATAAGGGGTCCTTTACTTTAAAGCCTCGTACACACGATCGGATTGTTAGCCAACAAAACCGTGGACTCTTGTCCGAAGGGCGTTGGCCCAAACTTGTCTTGCATACAAACGGCAAGGAATTGTCAGCCAACAAATACGAACGTAGTGACGTACTTCATTATTTTTCAGCTCTTTAGCGCCACCCTTTGGACTCCTGCTAATTTGGTGTTTTTTCACTTTTCATTTTGTGCTTTTCAGTTTGCGCTTTCAGTTTGTTTCTGAACAGCCGTTCGTCAACCAGCCATGTTGCGGCATCGGAGGAGATAACGTGTTAATTATTTTTGGCCTTGGAGTTATTACTTTGACCCAAGTCCAGTCCAGGAACAGGAGGAGTTCTTGGACCAAAAATTGGTTGCTTTATTAATCGTGACCAATTATGTCATATGCTTTTGCTGCGGGAGCTCCAGGAGAATAATCCCTTTTTTTTTGGAATTATCTCCGGATGACGGACCCCTGCTTTCACCAACTCTTGGCATTGTTGACCCCCTATAATAAGAAGAAGGACACATGCATGGGGCTTTTATTTTATTTTTTGGTTGAATAATAATGATTTAATTTGGTATATTTTCTATTTTTTTGAATGCATAGAATGCACTTTTTGGTTAACTTCTATAGGCAGATAGCATTTTATTTGTTTTCTTTTTTTAATGCACAATACAAAAATTGTAGAGAATAACACTTGGCTATGTGTTTTACTTCAAATGACAGTTTGGGAGTAGGCAGTTACATTTAAAAAAATACAATGTAAAATTGACAAGGGACATCAACATAGTTGTATCTTTGATCTTAAAAACTAGGGGATAATGGTGTTGTGGTAACTTGCCCAAATTTAAAAAAACAAAAACAAAAAAACATAATAATATTATTCTTGATATCACTAGAAAAAAAAAGTCTTTGAAAATTAGTTTCCTGTCGCATCATGGCAGCATACACGTTGGGTTGTGACTCCGCCTCCACAACCTGATAGGACCACATAGCTATAAATTAGAGAGTAGGCACCTGCCCCAGTATTCTCTTATTTTTCCTCACCTGTCAGGACGCACGGATCAGCACCCCCTTACCGCTTCGCCCCAGCCAGGTTCTAGCCTCTCCTGGGTGGAAGTCCTTCTTGTACAGCCTCTAAACGAGCTAAATGGAAGGAGCCCCACTCTGGTGGTCTCAGGGGCACTCATCTCATCTTAAACTGTTGCCAGAAGACAAGCCTTAAACAGGCTTCAAGTGCAAACAGCCCGCAAAAGCCTTAAACAGGCTTGCTGGAGGATTGGCCAGGGAACCATCTATATGGCCTCAAGAAAGTAAGCCTTAAACAGGCTTCATTGTGTGCAGCGGTCTCCATGTTCCCCCCCCCTTCTCCCCCTCTCCCTTTCCGGCATACCTGGGGTGTCCTGCTGGGCTCTGTGGTCCATGCAGTGCTGTGGGAGACCGCCGAGCGTTCTCGGCGTCCTCGCGCATGCGCAGTACGGCTCTCTGGGCGCTGCTAAGCTGTTTTCCAGTCTCCAAGATGGCGCCGGGCGCCTCGCGGCGCTACTGCGCATGCGCGGGCGTCCGACGCTAATGGCGGCAGATTTAAAAACCACAGCATTGCTGTGGAGGC
The DNA here is from genome assembly GCF_042186555.1 of Aquarana catesbeiana. Taxonomy (NCBI): domain Eukaryota; kingdom Metazoa; phylum Chordata; class Amphibia; order Anura; family Ranidae; genus Aquarana; species Aquarana catesbeiana. Next base: position 248,758,535 of record NC_133332.1, on the reverse strand, counting down.
TGCTGATGGTTGCTGCACGCTACAGAAGCCTGCCCCGCGATCCACAGCAAGAGAAAACGCTCTACAAAGGTGGGTCTTACCCCCCCCCCCCCCACCGTCCAGGCTGGGTCAGCTTCTACATTGCTGCTTATCTTTTCCTTGCAGGTTTCCAACCTATTCACCATGGAGACCGCTGCCCCAGCAGATCACCGCCAGCCGACTAGGTAAGGGGGGGAAGAAGTGGGTAAGTAAGAAGATTGAAAAAGAGAGCACTTCTAACGCTACCTAAATTGGTCAGCCCTACCAGGTCCTCAGGAACGTCTGCGTCAAGACATAGAGAATCCTCACGCAGGAGAAGTCGCTCTAGACACAGACGAAGCCGCTCCTACCATAGGAGGAGTCGCTCAAGAGGAAGTCGCAGAAGAAGCCGCTCCAGATCACGTTCTCGGCATGGTCGATCCCGCCACAGAAGGTCGTCCTCACGTAGGCACCGCTCCCCTGCACGCCATGCCCGTCCCGCTGGAAACGCATGCTGGATCTGTGGTGGGGCGGCTCTTCCGGATAAATTGGTCTGTCAGAGATGCCTAGAAGAGGCCACGAGAGGGAGAGCCTCAGAAGTCGGGGACTCAGCCCCTCAGGCCTCAATACCGGATGTGGATCTTTCCACCATTACCTCTCCAGCCCGGGCCAGCACATCAAAGGAGCAAGACTCCCTATCTGATAATGAAGGCCTGGAGGTGTCGGCAGGATTCGTCTTTGGCCTCATAGAACCGTTTGTTAAATCGGTCAAGGAGGCAATAGGATGGGAGGAACCCCAGGAAGTCCAGCCAAAGCAGAGAAAATATTTTCCGCAGCTTAAAAAGGAGCCTGAAACCTTTCCGTTCATAGATGAGCTGGAGGATTTAATCAAAGAAGAGTGGCAGAGGCCAGAGAAAAAATCTAGTCTGAACAACAGACTCCAGAAGCTGTACCCACTCAAGGAGCCTAAAGTGAACCCTCTGGTATCCCCTCCGGTAGTGGACGCATCCTTAATGCGCCTTGCCAGGCATGTTACCCTCCCGCTAGAGGATGCGGTTATGTTTAGAGACGTTCTTGACCGGAAGATCGACACGGATCTCAAGCGGGCTTACCTTTCGGCCGGAGGTGCATGCAGGCCTGCGATAGCACTCGCGGCAGTAGGAAGGGCCGTCTCGAGTTGGTCTTCAAACACGGAAAAGCTGGTATTAGAGGGGGCAGACCAAGAGAAAATTGTGAAGGCATTACAAGAGTTAAGCCTGGCTGGTGATTTCGTGGCTGAGGCCTCAGTTGACACTATCAGGTCTGCTTCAAAGTCTATGTTGGCCTCAGTGATGGCCAGAAGAGCTTTGTGGCTTAAGCCCTGGACGGCGGATCCGGCATCCAAGTCCAACTGGTGCCGTATTCCGTTTGACGGTGAGCACCTTTTCGGGACAAAATTAGATACGGCCATCTCCAAGGTAACTGGTGGAAAATCCGGGCTCATTCCCTCAGATAGGAGGCCCAAACAGAGACCCCCTCCTTTTAAGCGGAATCTCCCAGAAAGGTATAGAGACGCGAAAGCGTACAGACCAGGGAAGGAGTATAGAAGGAACTGGAAGAACCCTCAAACTTCCTTTATGAAATTCCAAAAACCTAAGACCTCCGCTCCCAGTGACCAGAAGCCTTTTTGAAGGTGCGTCCGTCCGGCCAGCAGTAGTGGGAGCAAGGCTCTTCAGTTTCAGGCTGGTTTGGACGGAAACCATACACGATACCTGGACCCTGGCCACCGTCAGTTTCGGCCACAGATGGGCCTTCAAAAATCGACCCCCAAGAGATCATTTCTACCCAACCCGTATTCCTCCTCCCGGAGAGAAAAGGTTATCCCTTCTAACCTATATCCTAGAGCTGCTTCAAAAGCAAGCGATAACAGAGGTTCCGCCAACACAACGAGGCAGAGGATTCTATTCTCCACTATTCCTCGTCAAGAAGAAGTCAGGGGACTTTCGGCCGGTTCTAGACCTGAAGAAACTCAACAGGTCCATCAAAGTGGAGTCGTTCAGGATGGAAAGCCTGCAGTCTATCCTCCAGGCCATAAACTTGGGAGACTGGATGCTCTCCATAGATCTCCAGGATGCCTACCTACACATTCCAATTCACGTGGCATTCCAAAAGTTCTTGCGGTTCTCGGTGGGCCAGGAACACTTTCAATTTCGAAGCCTCCCTTTCGGGATCTCTACGGCACCCAGAACATTTACAAAGGTTCTGCTGCCAGTAATAGCCTTTTTGAGGGAGAAGGGTCTAAGAGTCCACCATTACCTGGACGACATTCTTCTCCTCTCAAACAGCCAGGAATCACTCGTGCAACATCGCGAGATCTTAGTTTCCACCCTAACGAGTCTGGGTTGGATAATCAACTGGCAGAAGAGCAATATTCAGCCTACCCAAAGGATGGTCTTCCTGGGAGCCGAGCTGGACACCCGGGCCAACACGGTAGAACTACCGAAGGAGAAGTTGTCCCTACTAGTTCAGAAGGTGAAAGATGTGGTTCCAGCATCATACTTACCGGCCAGAGCATACCTCAGCCTGCTGGGGTCCTTATCAGCAACCATTCCAATGGTCAGGTGGGCGCAATGGAATACCAGACCTCTGCAAGCCTCCTTCCTGTGCCAGTGGGACGGATGGTCCATGTCCCAACCGATTCGCATCTCGGAAGAAGCCAGACTATCTCTACGGTGGTGGATCCACCCCGGCAACCTCAGCAGATGCAAACAGATAGTCACTCTCCATCAGGAGGTAGTGACTTCGGACGCCAGTCTGGAGGGATGGGGGGCACACTACCTACATTATGCAGCTCAGGGCCGCTGGCACTTCAGAACCAGAGATGTTGTGTCAAACGTCCTAGAGATGAAGGCAGCCTTCCAAGCCCTCTTGGCATTCAGCTCTCTTCTGAGAGGGAAACAGGTCCTGATCCAAATGGACAACCGAGTGGCTGTGGCCTACATCAACAGGCAGGGGGGTACCAAGAGCATCTCCATGATGCGGGAAGTTGGTCCGGTGATACAGTGGGCTCAACTGAATCTGCAGGACCTGAAGGCGACGTATATTCCGGGAATTCAGAACGAACTGGCGGACTCTCTCAGCAGAACATTCGTTTCCAACAACGAGTGGTGTCTAAGCCCGCAGGCCTTCGCCCTCATATGCCAGACATGGGGTCATCCAGACATAGACCTCGCAGCAACACCAGAGAACAGGAAATGTCGAAGGTTTCTGTCGAGGAACCCCTTCCCCTCAGCGGAGGGAACGGATTGTCTCCAGCATACCTGGAACTTTCGCCTAGGTTATATTTTTCCACCAACGCCACTGATTACCAAGTTCCTTCTGAGGCTCAAACACTCAGCAGCTCTAGTACTGGCTGTGATTCCCTTCTGGCCACGGAGGCCTTGGTTCACCACCCTCCTGCAACTGAGCACAGCGGATCCAATTCCTCTTCCGGTGACAACGGATCTACTAACCCAGGGCCAGCTGTTGCATCCGAATCCAGAGAGATTGCACCTAGCGGCCTGGAGACTGAAAGGTCTAGGTTCCTAGATCAGGGCTGTTCGCAGAAGGTAGTCGAAACCCTGCTTTTAGCCAGGAAATCTTCCACGAATTACACCTACGAGAGAGTCTGGGGGAAGTTCTCTTCCTTTGCTCAGGAACAAGGTTGGGATCCGTCTTCCCCATCAGCAATACAAGTGCTTGAGTTTCTACAGTCAGGCCTAGACAAAGGCCTTAGATCTAGCACCCTGAAGGTCCAAGTCTCTGCCATCTCTGCTCTGACAGGGGTTAGATGGGCACTCAACCCTCTTGTAGTTCAGTTCCAGAAAGCATGCCTGAAGCTAAGGCCTCCCAGAAAGCCTTCATTTCCAACATGGGACCTATCAACTGTCCTGCAAATTCTATCCGGAGAACCATTCTCCCCTCTGGAAGATACCTCCCTCTGGGACCTGACTCTAAAAGTCTCATTCCTAATTGCCATCACTTCAGCGAAGAGGGTCTCGGAAATGCAAGCCTTACTTATCAAGGAACCATACCTGATGGTTTACCCAGACAGGCTAACCCTAAAACCTTCAGACAAATTTATCCCAAAGGTCTCTTCTGCATTTCACTTTAACCAGGAGATTGACCTCCCGGCTTTGAACACAGATCAGGGCGTTCCTCATCCCCTGGATGTTAGGGGCAACGTTCTGCATTACCTCTCGGTGACCAAGTCGTTCAGGAGATGCGAGAACCTTTTAGTCATCCCACATGGGTTCAGGAAGGGCCAGGCAGCCTCTGCCCGTACCATCGCCTCATGGCTCGTGAAAACTATCAAAAAGACCTACTCCTTAAGCACCTTGCAAATTCCGGAAGACCTTAGAGCGCATTCCACCAGGGCAATGGTTACTTCATGGGCAGCTTACTGTAAAGTTTCGGCGGAAACCATTTGTAGAGCGGCCACTTGGTCTTCAAGAAACACCTTCATTTCCCATTACAAAATAGACGCTGCACGCTTAGCAGCAGTGGAATTTGGGAGGGCCGTCATACAGGCCAATTCTTCTGTTCCTTGTCAATAAATTTGATTTTTTTTGCACTCCCACCCAGTTTGGCGAGTTACTCCCCAACGTGTATGCTGCCATGATGCGACAGGAAAACGGAAAATTGTATACTCACCTTTCCGTAATTTTCCTTTCCTGTCGCATCTTCATGGCAGCATACAATCACCCACCCTCTGAGGTGACATGTGTATATATTTACGGAGAATACTGGGGCAGGTGCCTACTCTCTAATTTATAGCTATGTGGTCCTATCAGGTTGTGGAGGCGGAGTCACAACCCAACGTGTATGCTGCCATGAAGATGCGACAGGAAAGGAAAATTACGGAAAGGTGAGTATACAATTTTCCGTTTTGCAATAACTCCATCAGTATCACCAGCAAAGCTGCTTCATTATTATCCCGTTAAAGAAGAAGAGAATTATACGCTGCATTTTGAGATTTCATAATTTGCCACGTCACAAATGTTAACTCAGCATTACGAATGCTAGTTTACAAGACCGACCGCTTCTGGCTGGTCCTTGCTTCCAGGCATGTGTGTTTGTACTTTGGACTTTTTATCCAACGGACTTGTGTACACACGCTTGGAAAATCCGCCAACAGACATTTGTCAGCGGAAAATTTTAAAACCTGCTATCCAACATTTGTTCGTGGAAAATCCGACAACAATTGTCCGATGGAGCATACAAACGGTCGGATTTTCCGACCGAGGCTTTAGAGTGATAAGAATGTGGAACTCCCTTCCACAGTTGGTGGTGTCAGCAGGAAGTGTAGATAAATTACAAAAAAACTATTAGATGTAATTATCAGTGAATGAAATGTACAGGGAGGGACATTGAAATGGGGACCAATAGCCTTTAATAGTCTTTCATTATTTGTCACAAGTTCTGATAACCCTGTATTTGAACTACTTGATGTTTCCATGCTTGTATCCAATATGTTCAATTAAAAAAAGTTGTGGGAAAAATTATTCATGTAAATTAACTATAATAAAATATAAGTGCATTGAAAAAAGACACCGAAACAACTTCAAAGACAAGCCTACATAATAGCTCATACCTCATTATTGGAAATGCTCAATGTCACAGCAGCTTGTACTCCATTACAGATAAAGCGAAACTCCAGAGAAAGAGCTGAATATACAGATGAAATACATATATAAACATTTGTGTAACCTGCCGATGGATTTGTATTTATTTCCATCGAGCTAAAAAATGTTCATAACTCTACCACGCAGCAAAGTCCTGTCTGGCAGGGCAGAAAACCTATATGTGTAGAGATAAATGTTGTGAATTCATGAAGAAATACATTTTATATTTACTGTCAGAAATATGAGAGTTGCTTAGGCCTCAAAAAGTAGATGAACTGTGATGTTGCAATAACTGAACTGTTCCCCTATTGGAACCCTTTAATGCAAAATAGGTGAACTCACACACTTTACAAAGCTTAATGCATCATCCATCTCTTAAAGTTTTACAAGCCTGCTTTGAGACAGAAACTCGATGGAACAATGGTAGCTCTCATCACAAAACGAGGAGATATTTACATGGTTTTAGTGGATAAATGAAAACTACCCATACAGCCATAGGAAACAAGGTTATACAAACTGTTATCACATAGAAATTACCCCACCTGGCCTAAACCTATTGTGTTCGAGTGAGGAACTGTTTAAATAGCTAACACCTTGGCCAACAAAACCTATTGTGTGAATTTTTAGGAACTATTTGGACAAACTAAGCTAAACTCTCTAAATATCCCTTGAAACTAAGTTCAATTCAACACATGGTGGGAAAGATTTGAAGTTTGTGCAAGTCAGAAATATTTTAAAAGTACCTATACGGTTATTATAAGTCATTTCAAATAATGTATGGTAATGTAGGTCACAGAGACATATGATAATTTTAGTATTTGCGGACCCAACAACTTTGGTATAAAGAAACTATATATGAAAGTGTGATTTTATAATTAGAGGTGTTTTAAGAAACTAATTAGTGTTATGAAAAACATATAATGCTGATTATAACTAGATAAGACTGTAGCCTATGTTTAGATAAACAAATATTCATTGGAGATACCAGAATTATACAGGTATCCATATAGAAAATCCTTTTTAGGTAGTATTTATTAGTATATATAACAACATGTGTCTTTCATAGATAGACCAGTTTTTATAGATATACATTTATAGAGACACAGATATGTAACCAGTTTATGTAATAGTGATTAATCAAGATTATACTGAGTGTATTTTATATTAGACCGATTACCAGAATATTTAAAGGTATATACTCTTCTCACCATTATACACATTATGAAAATAGAACGTATTAACTTAAAGGATAAACTCAAAACACCTGTGAGACACCTGGTGGTTGAAGGTGATATTAATTGAACTCACTAAATTTATGGGAAAGGTAAATGATTAAGTTTTTCCTTAACCAATAGAAAAGAAGCCACATCCTTTTGGGCAGAGCCATTATAATTTTTATGGTCTCATTATCTGAAATGGTATTTAGAGGCAAGTAAGATGCCATGAAAGGGAGAAGCTCAGGGGGAGAGCTCAGGAGGAGCTCAGGGACCCACCCTGATGGACACACTCAGGGACACACCCTTAGGGGGGACACTGGGAGATACATACACTCCCAGGCAGACTGACACTCATGCACCATGCATGAATACATATTTTGACATTCATGAAGATTCCTGAACCCTGATCCTTGGAACTCGGAGGTCGCAAGAAGTAAATCCTCTTTAAGAGTATCCATTTTGAAAGCCACGGCAGCCATCTTAACTCTGGTAACCAGCCAATAGGAACAGGAGCCATTTTGGAATGGGTAATTATGTCATGTTGATTTTATCTTGTATATTCTCACAAATATTGAATTATTGAATGTTATACAATTGATAATCGTTCTCCCGAATCAATAACCGCCTTGTAGATTTTTCTCTAAAGATTCAAATTTTTCATTATATTTTTCTTTTGCATAGTTGCCACTTTTATTGACAAAACAAACGTCTAATTTATTTCACATCGTTAACCACTTACTTACCTGCAGTATAGTGCAAAATTATCATGGTAGTATTATGTCAAAAGGACTGTACGCCCATTTTGGAAGTGTTTTTGTTGATTTTCAAGACGTTCATGTAACGCAATCGGTATTTCAGTTTCATGTAGATATCTGTGTTTTTTGTCAACCAATAAATGTAACTATTTTGTATGATCGCATGTCTCCGTGAATAAGTTTCATATGCATAGACTGTGTCATATAGATTGACTTTGTATCTTAAAAATATCCTCGTTAAAAATTACTCAATAATAGTTATTGTGCAGGAAACCTGTCCTTAAAAAGCACAACTTATGACATAAAGGATACTAGGTGTAAAGAGAGTAAGGTGTCTCCATTAGATTTTAATCTGTGCGAACTGTATGGCCACTCGCTGACTCCACGTTTGGGCGTGGATGTCCGCGGTGAGTGTGAGCGGTGCTTACCAATGGGAGTTGCTTTTTCTTTGTGCCTCCCGCTAGCCCAGCTGTTACATATAGCCTTTGATTATTTCATAATTTGGATTGGCCACTGGGCATCAACTGACCCTTTGGCTCTCCTTATTTTAGGCTGCCTCGTTTTTACACAGCCATTGCTGTTCTTGCTGGGATACATTTTATCTGAATAGATTCTAGGTGAGACCCTCCCTTTCTTGTTCATTGTACTTTTACAGCAATGTGTGGGCAGTGTATTATATTGATCCTTTTCTTTATACTGTATAACGGGCCAAGTCAAGCCAGTGTACCACCACAGTAAACTACTTGCACTGCTCCTTTAAGTGTTTCAAAATACAAAATTGACTCTAAGGAATAACAGGTCGCTGAGGCCAGAGAGAAGGCCGTAGCAAAATTTATTGTGTGCACCGGATTACCAGTCAGACTGATCTGCTTCTCTATGCTGCCTGTTTGGGGAGATGCACTGCCTGCCTGGGTCTTGTACGGCATTTTGAAAGCAACTGAAAGACTGACTGCTTTGATGTGGATGGTGCATCTTTCACTTCCTATGATTTTTCAATAGTCTCCTCTTCTTACACATCATCTTCAGAGTCAGACAGATCCTCATCTTGTAAGTGGGGCAATGTGGATTTTCTTATGGCACGGGCATACTCCTCTGCTTCCTAAGCAGTTCCTGAATATTATCATCTGCCACATCAACAAGGGTTTTCACAGACCGCAGAATTGACAAAAAAACAAGCAGCTGCTGCAAGCACTGGTAAGAACATTTCATCAGTTACTTGGATCTAAGAATGAATGAATGAAGCAAAATGCTGGTTCACATTCTCTTTCATTTTCTGTGCAATTGTGTCACGGTCTCGGTAGCTAATGTTCTGTTTAAAGTCCTTAAGGTGGCTGAGTAGAGACTAGATCAAAGAAGGCAGAGACATGGACATGGTGTCACTCTGGAGGGTTTTAGTATGTTCTGCTCCGCAAAAGGCAGCAGTAGGTCATGCAATGATGTGAACTTTTTCCATTTAACTAGGCAGCAAGCTGTGTCCCATCCTATGTTATTTGCGATTTGGAAGACCGACTTTTTCAGTTTCAGAACTCAGAGTCTTTCGATCATGTTGAATGTACAGGTAGTATTACTTGACCAGCGTGTGGGGCAGTCATTTAAAAGAATAAAGTCACAATGCTCCAATATCTTCAGTGTTGCAATGGAATGGAAGACTTGAGGACAAGACATTCACTATTGATCTTGCTTTATCAAAGATTCTTTAACACTTGCTTCCATGCACCAGACGAGACCACACATTGTGTCCAGTCCAAAATCTTATGGAAATTGTTTTACACGAGATACAAATAAAGTGGAAAAATAACAAAAATGCACCAGTAGAACAGACAGCCCCAAGATCATTAATTTCATATCCATTTGACAATTGACTGCAGTGTCATCATGTAAAAGAATAATAAAAATGGCTCACCACAGATCATTCATTTTGGACTCAGTCTCGACTCACAGTCACTTTCTGTCATGGGGGAGTCTTCCTCCCTAGAGCTGGGTGGTTCTTCTGCTGCTGCTACTGTGGTTTGTTTGCTGCCACCGTATTACTCCTATTGTCTGTTATAATGCTTAGGATCTTCCTCTTTGGTATGTTCCACTCGTGCAAGCATTTGTCCACACAGTGATTTCATTGACTGTGCAGTGTGTGGGTGCCTGGGTGGGGTGGACATTGGTCTACTTATTCTCAACAAAAGAAAAGTAGCATAGCATGCACCTATAGCAAGGAATGAAGCCATTTGACTCAAAAAAGCAATATTTTTTTTACTCCAGGAGTGTATAATGAGTTTTGAAATTGCTTAAATAATGCATTATTTAACTAAACACATTCAATTTTAGTCGACTAAAATGATTTTAGTCAACTAAAATGTACTGGAGATTTTAGTCGGCTAAAACGTATGACATTTTAGTAGATTAAAATGTACTGGAGATTTTCTCGACTAAATACGTCTAAAATTAAAACAATAGCAGAAGACTAAAATGGGACTAAAACTAAAATGCCATTTTAGTCCTAAGACTTATGGCCCGTACACACGGTCGGATTTTCCGACGGAAAATGTGTGATAGGACCTAGTTGTCGGAAATTCCGACCGTGTGTAGGCTCCATCACACATTTTCCATCGGATTTTCCGACACAAAGTTTGAGAGCAGGCTATAAAATTTTCCAACAACAAAATCCGTTGTCGGAATTTCCGATCGTGTGTACACAAATCCGACACACAAAGTGCCACGCATGCTCAGAATAAATAAAGAGATGAAAGCTATTGGCTACTGCCCCGTTTATAGTCCCGACGTACGTGTTTTACGTCACCGTGTTCAGAACGATCGGATTTTCAGACAACTTTGTGTGACCGTGTGTATGCAAGACAAGTTTGAGCCAACATCCGTCTGAAAAAAATCCTAGGATTTTGTTGTCGGAATGTCCGATCAATGTCCGACCGTGTGTACGGGGCATAAGACTAAAACTAAATCAAAATTTGCTGCCACAATTCAGAAGTGAGGCAATGTTTGACTGTATAATTTCCATTTTATTCTATATGGCCTTTTTGCTTGTCAAGCAAAACAAATATGGGTCCCTCTTTGGGGCGGGATTGTGCATTTTTGGCCCCATACACAACATTTTCATTCTCCTCCTAGTAATCTGCTTTACATTCGCCTAAATAATTCCCATATAACCCAAAATTATCTGTTTTAGGAGTGCAGAAACTCCAGGCATGAATCAGTTTATAATTTGAGGATGAAATCATAATAATCAATGAGCAATCTCTTTCAGCAACCTGCTATGTGGAAGTTGCAGGCTGGTACAGTATATATATTTACTTATTCTTAACTGATGATCAGGAAATGGAAACATTCTATTGCTCTATATATAATCAAAAGCTCCCGCATGTAACAGTTTATATCAATCCATGTGTATGTATATATAGCTTATCTATGTTTAGGTATCATGTCCAGAGCAACACTGTAATGTATCAACATATCCTAACAAATACTGCAATGTTAAATATTTTACATGTAAATTCCTGTTAATATTATTGTATGTTCTGTGCAAAAAAGTATGCAATGGGTATAAGGAGACACTCTGTAATTGTTATCTGCAACTTTGGAAGATTCCTGACTATTTTGTACAACCTGAGTTCAGACTCGGTCAGCATGTTGATTGATAACTGCTTTGTAATGGTTTGTGGAATAGTTTCAGCAATAGATATGTGTCTCTGCTGCCTAGCTGCTGTCCAGGTTCTTTGTATGCAGGGTGGGGGTTTCAGATCTCAGTGATGATCTCCAGCTCAAGATGGTTGCTCACCAGTGTGAAGGCCAAACATTAATGCCGAGTCCTCCCGGAATTAAAGCGTTAAGCTGGCCAGAGATGGATAGAAATTTGAGAAAAAAATCTTTGAAAATTTGTGCAAAAATGCTCAGAACATTTGAATGCCATTCAGAGGATTTAATTTGCTTTTAACATTTGATTTTTTAATTAATGGAATTTGCCAAACAAAAACTATATACACTGTTAGAAATTATTTTGAGGAAATCCTGCTGCTTCGAATTTTATCATCATTGCAGTTGAAAACGAACGTTGATTTGACAAACTAATGATTAGAAAGATGAACAAAGCATTCGTTTTCTAAGAATTTTCGTTCACCAGCTTTAGTGAATATGCTTTACTGTTTCTTCCTCCGAATGTCACTTAGGTGAGGTCTGGAAATCAACAGGTGCTATAATGGTAACTAAACTGCCATAAGAAGGCAGCCTTTGCCAGTGCTTAGTTACAGTGCAGACAGTACATTATTCCAGACCAGGACTGAGAGCAAGTAAGGTATTTGGGGTCCTTAATGTATAATCTGTTTTTCACAAAAGGAAGTCTGGAATGGAAGGGTAAGTAAAACTAAAGTTGGCCAAAGATGGATCGAAATTTGGTCAGTTCAGCAAGGACTAGCTGGATTTTGATCCATCTATGGCCATTCCTGCTAGAGAGAAGTCAATTCAATGATCAGCTTCTCTTCAATGGGAATGTTGGAAATTCTTAATTCCATCAACACATGCAGCCAACCAGCTGCAGCGCTGCTCGGTGTACTTTGACTGTAGAGGGGCCCCATAGTCAGAATACAATAGCACAGCGGGAAGGATTCCTTCATCCACCTCAAATGTGTGGATTGGGAAATCAATTTTTTTTTGTTTTCTTTGTGTGATTAGTCAGGTCCTGATAGAAAAAAAAGATCTGTCTATGGTGAGCTTTAGAGAAGTTCATGTAAGGGTTGCATGCTTCTAACAATTTGTGATCTCCAATGATTGCATAAGTGCACTACAGCATAGAAACTATTGTTTTTGGCTTATTTTAGTGGAGACATTGAGGCTAATTAACTAAAGGACAGAGAATATATGGGACAGAAGAAACATAGGGGTTGATTTACTAAAACAGGAGAGTGCAAAATCTGGTGCAACTCTACATAGAAACCAATCAGCTACCAGGATTTTTTGTCAAAGCTTAATTGAACAAGCTGAAGTTAGAAACTGATTAGCTACCATGCACAGCTGCACCAGATTTTGCACTCTCCAGTTTTAGTAAATCAACCCCATAGAATCCTCAAGCGCTAAACCATGGATCATGTCATGGAAGTCTGATTAAATAGTAAGCAAATTACCAGACCCAGTGCAGCAAACCGAAAAACATATGGAAATATGGTATACAAGGGGGATGTGGGTGGACAGCGCTCGATGAGTTGGATGTGGGGGTGCCTACAAAGTCAATGTGACCAACAATCATAAATACTGGGACAATGTTTAATATCTTCAATACACAATGATGACCTGGGAATAAAAATAGTAAATAAAAGATTGTAAATAAAAAAACCTACAATACCACTGGAGGTCTCTTGGGCAATAAGGAGTTAACATCATCCAGAGATTCAGGCTGTGAAGCACATGGGGGGGGGGGCAATGCCCATGCTATGCAGAGTGGAAATAGGGGGAAGGGGCCCACTGGCCTGAGGCAGAGATATAGGCTGGCATGAAGGCTGGTGGTGCCGCGGACTGTGGGATGTTGTGTAGACACCGGAAGCCCAGTGAAAGCCTGATGATGCTGCCTTGTGTGCGCCGATTGTGTGGGAGAAAAAGATCGGCCGACCAATCGACCAGGGCCTGGAGCCGGAAGCCAGAAAAGCCAAGCCTTGGATAGAACAGGCATGTCTGGATGACGGGTGATGTCAGACGGAAGTGCAGAATCTTTGGTTGACGTTAACTCCTCATTGCCCAAGAGACCTCCAGTGGTATCGTAGGCTTTTACATTTACAACCTTTTACTTACTATTTTTATTCCCAGTCATCATTGTGTATTGAAGATATTAAACATTGTCCCTGTATTTATGACTTTTGGTCACATTGACTTTGTACTCACCCCCACATCCAACCCATTGAGCGCTGTCCACTCACATCTCCCTTTAAGAACATAGAATGTTTATTAAACTTATCATATCAACTGAAACTATATTCACTTTTAGAGACATGCTATGTCTTTTCTTCAATAATACACTGAAACCTGCCTACTTGCAGTTTTCTATTGAATGTACATTGAGCTGCACATGAGCAGCTCAGTATGCATACCCGGGCCATTCCGGCTTTGCTGAAATGTCATATCATCCTGTGCATGTGCACAAGAGTCAAATTCCCTGAAGGCCAATCAAGAGGCCAAAAACTCAGGGGAGAAGATGACATTCGCAGGGACAGGGCTGTAACTGCCACATCGCTGTAGAGTGGAAGTGAGTATATTGGGGAGTTTAGTTCTGCTTCAAGTCTATGAACAGAGCTTCTCACTGGCACTGAAACTCAGAGTCACCCTATCTACTCTGCACTTTAGTCCCTCCAATTTAGTTTCTAATCTAACATGCGACCCAAACCTCTAAACCTATGATCTCTATGTGGCCACTAGATGCCTAACCTGGCTCTAACCTATGCTGGTTATCCAGCCCTAAGCTAAAAGTAGATATAATCCCAAACCAGAAGAGACAGGGTTAACTAAAATAACAGGAGCTGTGATCTATATTCCAATAAGCAGGTTCACCTACCAATATCCTGGGAGGTGACCACTACACATACAGTCCAGGCTGTCTAGCACTGTGCATGTGAAATAATAACAAGGACAGGGCAGAGATACTCTGTGTGTTACAAAGAAATAGATATATGCTCAACAACTGAAGCTAAACTATTAGATCATAGGAATACTTGCATATTAGTCCCTTTTGACTTGGGGTTTAGCAGCATGGATGGGACATGTGCCTGAGACTTTCTCTCTCTACTTCCTCCACCTTCAAAGCCACCTTCCTCCACCTTCAAAGGGACAAGAAGTGCATACATAATATATTTATGGGCATTTACAAATTCAGACGGTAGAGGGCAACAGATACCTACATGTATAAGGCCTTATGCCCACTGGATGTTTGAAGCTTTATGATGCCTAAAATGTAAAAGTAAAAAAATACTTTGAGGTTAATACTAGGATAACTACAATTGGACCTTTAGGTAACATACCATGTCTGCCTGAATTTATACCTTACATAGTTACATAGTTAATCTGCTTGAAAAAAGTCCATCCAGTTCAACTAACAAAGAAACAAAAACAACAACACACAAATTGAAAACCTTTATATACTGTACACTATCCAAAAGCAGAAAAACTCCAATAAAGCATGATCCAATTTGCTTCAGCGGGGGAAAGAAAATTCCTTCCTGATCCCCCGAGAGCCAATCAGATATTTCCTGGATCAACTTTATCTATAAACAGTGGCGGTGTGTCCATTAGGGGTGCCTGGGTGCCGACCCCTCTGTCACGCCACCCCCTCTGTGTAGAATGGATAGATTCATGCATTGCATATAGAAAAAGTGTAGCGCTAATAAACATTTAGATGGTCCATAGGACCACTTAGTGTGGTTCTGCTGGTAATATCACAACCAGTGAGCAAAATCAGTGAACACAGTCTGTGAAGAAAGTGATACCATATATAAAGTACATATAGTGAAAAAAGCGTAAATACTGGTCCTCGTCATATAAACTCAGTCCATATAATGGTGATACAAAAAATAAAATGAAAAAAGTGAAAAGAGTGAAGGAGTGAAGGAGTGAAGGAGGGTCAATCTGCTCTCATATTTCCTTCACATATATCATTGATGCCTGATTGGACCTATCCTTAACAAACACACCATTGCAAGTACCCGGGCCACAAGGAATTGTGTCCTCTGTGGTAGCTGTCACCAAGGATCCCCACTTTACAAGCTATATTGACCCAGTGGGTATATGCCAATCTGTGTCCAATCTCCCTTTACTAAGAGCGGTGGTGGATCTTCTATCAACTCCTTTTTTTTTACTATATGTACTTTATATATGGTATCACTTTCTTCACAGACTGTGTTCACTGATTTTTCTCACTGGTTGTGATATTACCAGCAGAACCACACTAAGTGGTCCTATGGACCATCTAAATGTTTATTAGCGCTACATTTTTCTATATGTTATGTTTTTTGCAAGATTTGATCACTTGTTGTGTTAGCTGCTTACTTATTTCATTTATGTACTGAAGACAGCGCGATATACACATATTCTTTTTTCACAGATTCATGCATTGCATGAATCTATCCATGGCTGCTGTAGCCACCCCCTTATTCAGGCGTCTGGCCCCTATTTGGATGCCGGATGCCTGAATTCCAGTGGCGGGGGTGTTTTTTGAAGCACCTGATTAGAGCCATAGGCTCTAATAGGCTTCAAAAAAGGTGGACTTGGAGCGTAAAGCATTGCGCTCGCAGTCCACCCAGGTGTGTTAGAAAGCGAATAAATATTCACTTTTCTAACACTGACCCGCCTCTCAGCCAATCAGGAGGCGCACGTCTAATACCTGTCACCTGTTTGGCTGAAGGCACAGGCTCTCCGATCGGACACCTAGCAGAAGGAAGATGAGACAAATGGAGGACACTGCCGCTGCCGTCACCCGCTGCTCATCCCATCATCCCACAGCTCGCCGCCGTCACCCACTACCTGATCCCCCACCAAGATGGGGTAAGTGCCGGGCAGCGAGCGGGCAGGGGGGGCACAGTGGCTGCATTTGACAAGTACAAGTGGCTACATTTGACAGGCACAAGTGGCTGCATTTGATGGGCACAAGTGGCTGCATTTGATGGGCACAAGTGGCTGCATATGATGGACACAGTGGCTGCATATGATGGGCACAAGTGGCTGCATTTGATGGGCACAAGTGGCTGCATATGATGGGCACAAGTGGCTGCATATGATGGGCACAGTGGCTGCATATGATGGGCACTAGTGGCTGCATTTGATGGGCAAAAGTTGCTGCATATGATGGGCACAAATGGCTGCATTTGACAGGCACAACGGCTGCATTTGACGGGTACAGTGGCTGCATTTAACGGGCACAAGTGGCTGCTTTTTTGTCTATTGAGGAGCCCATCTGAACTTTGGCTTGCGTTGTTGCCTGTTGACAGCCCCCTTTAGCAGGTGACAGCAAAGGTGTATGGGCGTATCTCTCCAATCCGTCGGCTTACTCCTCTCCTCCCACAATGCACACTCCGCCCGCAGGTCTCTCCGTGTCACTCCATATCAGCACACTCCGCGTCCTTCCGTGTCAGCCAAGCCAAGCAAGCAGGTCCCGCAACAAGATCTCTAACGCTCGAACTCTTGCGAGATCACGAGTGCCCTCAGCCCCGGTGTCCCCGCTTTCAGTTCTCCACCGCAGAACTCGGCACTCTCTACACTGCGCTGCAAGCGAAGCCAGGGGGGGCTCAGGCGTCTCCCCAAGCCGGGCACTCATAGTCCTAGTTGGCAAAAATGGTGAGAAGCGGAGCGGAGGAGAGGCACCTCACATGCTTACTCTCACACACACACTCTCGCTCTCTCCTGCATCCGGTCACGCCCCACCTTATGTATTTATAAATAAATTCAGTTCAGCTAATCTTTCCTCATAGCTGCCCTTCTCTGCACTTTCTCCAGTTCCCCGATATCCTTTTTTGAGAACTGGTGCCCAAAACTGAACTGCATATTCTAGATGAGGTTTTACTAATGATTTGTATAGGGGGAAAATTATATCTCTCCCTACAGTCTATACCTCTCTTAAAGGGGTTGTAAACCCCCATTTTCAAGTTCTACTTATAGGTAAGCCTATAATAAGGCTTACCTATAGGTACAGTAAATATCTCCTAAACGTACACCATTTAGGAGATATTTACTTTGTACTGCGCCGATGATGTCATTGGCACATGGGCTATGACGAAACGTGCCTCCAAACCATTTCTTCACTAGTGAGTGCCATGACTGGCGGCTCCCGTGCGTATGTGCGGGACTGACGCTGTGCGCCTCCGGCCAGTCACAGAGGCCCCGGAAGAAAGAGGGGTGAACATGGATGCGGCCATTATGCTTTTACTTTGAAGGGAACAAAAAAGGAAGTAAGGGTTTACTTCCTCTTTAATACAAGAAGGGACTTTTCTCGCTTTGAAAACTGCAGCTTGGCATTACATGCTATTATTAAAAGGAGTTGTAAAGGCAGAAGGTTTTTTTATCTTAAAGTGGATGTAAACCCAATGTCATCCTTTCTAAACTACTGCCATAGGGGTTATCTATAAGGATATACATGCCTCCTGCATGTATCTTTACCTGTCAAATGTCTCCCCTCTGTCTGTTATTAGACCAGAAAAACTGCAGATTCTGTGGGTGGCTCTGTTGTCTGGAGCTCGGTGGGTGGAGTCGTGATGTCAGTAGACTCCCCGCCCACCTCTACACTCCCCTTGTCAATATGCATTTTCTCCTGTGTATTTCTTACACTGAACACTGAACACTTTACACTGCTATGATCTCTAACATCCAGTGAAAAGACAGGAAAGTAACCACATGACTTCAGCATGCTAAATCATGCTGATTTGTGGAACAGCCAAGCTGCTGAAGAAAGGAGTGGGGGAGGGAATTAAAAAATAATGCCTGTGTCTTAGGCTAGTGCACGAGATGTAAATCACCTGTCACTCACAGCAAGGGGGAGGATTTGACAAAGTTTTTCTCAGTTTGTCAAGATTTTTCTCACTGAACAATAAAAGAGGATTGCTCAGAGATGGATTAACTCTGTGTGGCAAGACTGGGCTCAAATGATAGGAAATCTTATACTCTACAGTATGATATATATGTTAAAAAAAAATAAATACATTTTCGGGTTTACATCCACTTTAATGCATTCTATGCATTAAGATAAAAAAACCTTCTGTGTGTAGCAGCCTCCCCAGAACCTCCTAATTACTTACCTGAGCTCCATCTCTCTCCAGCGATGTCCACGAGTGTCTTAGCCATCCAGGACTCTCCTCCTGATTGGCTGAGACACAGTAGCGATGCCATTGGCTCCTGCGGCTGTCAAAGTCAGTTAGCCATTCAGGGGAGAGAGGGGGTGGGGTCGGATCGGGGCTCCATGTCTGAATGGACACAGGGAGCTGTGACTCGGCTGCTTGCTGTGGGGGCACTTGACAGGAGGGAGGGGCCAAGAGCAGCGAAGAGGGACCCAAGAAGAGGAGGATCCAGGCTGCTCTGTGCAAAACCAACTGCACAGAGGAGGTAAGTATATCATATTTGTTAATTTTTTTTTACAATCCCTTAAGCTTACGATCTATCAGAACACCCAGATACTTCACCATTAATTCCTCCATTTGTACTCCCCCTAATATATATGACGCATGCATATTTTCAGCCCCCAAGTGTATCCTTACATTTATCAACATGAAACCTAATTTCCTACACAGTGCATTAAGGTCAGCTTGTAAACTGAAGACATCCTGTAAGGATGTTATTCCACTGCATAGTTTGGTGTCATCTTGGTGTCAACTGAAATGGTAGTTTTAATCCCAGACCCTATATCATTTATAAATATATTAAAAAGTAAGGGTCCCAACACTGAACATTAGGGTACACCACTAATAACCTTAGACCATTCAGACTATGAATCATTAACCACTACTCTCTGAATTCAGTTTATCCAGTTTTCTATCCTTTTACAAACTGATTTTTCCAAGCCTGTAGACTTTACATTACACATTAGCCATGTGTGGGGAACTGTGTTAAACTCTTTTGCAAAATCTTTTGTAGCTGCATCTATGGTTAAACTGTATGACTTTTCTCTATAATAAAGGTTCATTTTCCTGTCTGAAATTAAGCAGCAAAGCCCATGTAGACTGTCTGTCTGTTCTGAAGGGCTATACACAGAATTTCTAACAGTTTATGGGCCCAGGCATAGCCCAGACACCCACTCACAACCCAGTCATAGCCCAGCCATAGCCAGCTAGAGCAGATAAGAGCAAGATACAGAAACTGAAATAAGACTGCAAAAAAAAATAACAGAAAATTGCTGCAACAAAGCTTTCATTTGCAAATCTGACAAACCAGAACTACCAGTCTTCGAAAAAGTAGATGAAAATGCTGCTAATAAGAGAAGGTAAGTGGGAATGTTTAACCACTTCCCGCCCGGCCTATAGCAAAATGACAGCCGGGCGGTGGTTCAGTTATCCTGAGCGTCAGTGCAGCCATATCAGTGCCCGTTATTGAAGAAGAAAACATACTTATTTACAAATTTTTAACAGAAACAAAGAAAAACTTATTTTTTTTCAAAATATTTGGTATTTTTTCATTTGTTGCCAAAAAAAATTAAAATTCAAATACCACCAAAAGAAAGCTCTATTTGTGGGAACAAAATGATAAAAAATTTGTTTGGGTTCAGTGTTGCATGACCGCGCAATTGTCATTCAAATTGCAACGGCGCTGAAAGCTGAAAATTGGCTTGGCAGGAAGGTGTCTAAGTGCCTGGTATTGAAGTGGTTAAATTAAGTCAGACCAGAACACCCTACAGATGAGTGGATAGAGAAAGACCAAAAATCTCAGAGCACAATCTCTCTTAGCATAAAAGATGATCAGATCATAAATATATGTAAGAGTGAAACTGCTAAAGAAATGTGGGAATGATTACAAAAGGTGCATGAAAGAGCTAATCTCAGCAATAAACTGTATTTGATTGGAAAGCTTTACAAAACCAAGCTGATGAAAGGCCAGAAAATGCAGGATTACATAAGGCACACCTTGGAAATGGTTGAATGCCTGAGAGGTATAGGAGGAAAAATAAAAGATTTTCATGTTGCAGCACTATTACTCAGTGGTTTACCAGAAAGTTATGAAACTCTTGTCACAGCACTTGATGCACGTCCAGATGATGAACTGACATTGGAATATGTTAAGAGCAAGCATTTTGGCGTGGGGTTTAGCAAACATTTTGGCACAAATGTCTTCTATGGTCCCTTTGTACTTTATTCCTGGGTATATGTGACAACTCAGTCCTTGCTCTACAAGGGGAAAAGTCCTTCTTTAGGTCTGCACCCCAATGGCAACCAACAACTCCACCTCTCTTACCTTATATATGCTCAGTCTTGAGTCCGAGGGATAGCGTGGGTTGCCTGGCACCTTGAGGGCAGGACATAAATTAAAAGGGGCATATATCCTCCTACAAACTGAATATATGTCACTGAAAATACACTGTACATTCCCTTTAAAGCCAAACGCCTTGGATGCACTGGGCATCCTTGCACTCTCCCCATCATAGAAAATTGTCAAAGAAAAAAATATGTTCCTGCTTCGCTCCCTTGCCACCATTCTCGCTTAGACCTGAAATTGCTCTTTAAGGTCTAAAATTTTTATAAATGCTTATTGTACCCATTCAGACCAGGGTATACAAAGTGTAGTCCATAATAGCTAGTCCTTAGGGAACCTCAACTACCAGAGTTGTGTACAACTGGTGTACAGAGATAAGACTTCTCTAAAAGACCAAAAAGAGATAAACAAATGATAAGACAGTAATCTTACTTCAGATATATTATTTTACTGACAATTATCAAATGTATTTTTTTGTATTCTCTAGCCGTTATTGCACTCGTGATAAAAGATTGGTTATTGTAAGATGAATTATTATCATTGATGAAAAAATAAGATAGGCCTAAACACTGGTTTCAAGAAATAGAATGCTATGGGCTAAACATTAGACAGACACAAAAAAAAAAAAATCATATTCATATATACATACTGTATATGTCATACAGCACATATACTGTATCGTATTTTGTTTAAGCTAATGTTCAAAGCTATGAATAAAATAGATTTGCAAATATTGTTTAAATATACATTAAGGTATAGAAAAGTGCACTCAGTATCCACGAATAAGCACCCCCCCGCCCTCTCCCCCCAATCTGTATGCGCAGTCTGCTCACAGGACAGTGTTTTTGCGAGGCAATGCGCAGTTGGGGGGGAGGCAGGGAGTATTCGTTCATGGATTTCAGGGGCCGCGCATTTCGGGCTGGGTGCAGGGCCGATGTTAGAAATCATGGGGCCCCGTACAGCGTATCTGTCAGGGCCCCTTGGCCCTGCCCACAACCCCACCCTTGGCTCCGCCCCTGACCCCATGTTGTCACGAAATCTGGGGGAATGGTGGCAGGAGCTGAAACATGTAACATGTTCCAAAAGGTGAACCTTTAAAGCGGTGTTTCACCCCAAAAAAATAAACATTAAAAGCCAGCAGCTACACATACTGCAGCTGCTGGCTTTTAATAAATGGACACTTACCTGTCCTGGAGTCCAGCGATGTGGGCACCCGCAGCTGATGTTTCTGTCAGCTGTCGGGTGCTCCGCCATCATTGCGGGTACGGGAACCCGGCAGTGTAGCCTTTTGGCTTCACGCCGGGAACCCTACTGTGCACACGCGGGGCCCCGCTCCTCTCTCCTATTGGCCCGGCGGCCGGGAGAGGAGGAGGGAGCCCCGCAGTGACGTCACAGCTCCGCGGCAGGGACTCCCAGAAGTGGAAAAGGATACTTGATACCTTGACCCTCCCAAAAGGTGCCAATTGTGGCACCAGAAGGGGGGATAAGATAAGCAGAAGTTCCACTTTTGGGTGGAACTCTGCTTTAATAACCATTATTTTTCAAAACTTTGTACACTATTATAAAGCAGCAGAGATGTCTTGTTTTAGAACTTTTTTGACAACAACTAATTAGCTGGGATGAGCTCAGGCGTGTTCGGACCATAGTGTGAACCCATCTTAGCTATACCACCAGGAAGCTTTACAGCACCCCACCAATCATAACTGGATCTGATTGAGAGAGATGTCAGTGTTTTGACAACTGTGCCCATTCAGTTTGTGTCTGAATACACCACAGACTTGTAGCCATTTATATCAGGCTACCTCTGATCTGTCACATTTAGGTCTGGAAAAATAGAAAAGGATGTTCTTTTCCTTTTTTTTCTTGACCTGAATGGACACAAGTCAATTCATATCTGGACTCCTGTAGACCTACATGGAGCTTTCAATCAGGTCCACATCAGTGGCAGCTGGTGCTCAAAATATATGGGGGGGGCACAAACAAACTGAAAAATTCATAAAAAAAACATAAAGTGCTGCCACTGTGCCCATCAAACGCAGCCACTGTGCCATCATGCACAGCTATTGTACCCATCAATTGTACCCGCCACTGTGCCATTATATGCAGCTACTGTACCCATCGATTGCCGCCACTGTGCCATCAAACGCAGCCACTGTGCCATCAATTGCCACCACTGTGCCATCATACACAGCTACTGTACCCATCAATTGCCGCCACTGTGCCATCAAACACAGCTACTGTGCCATCAATTGCAGCCATTGTACCCATCAATACAGCCACTGTGCCCATCAATTACCGCCACTGTCCCATCATACGCAGCTACTGTGTCCATCAATTATCGCCACTGTGCCATCATACGCAGCTACTGTACCCACTGGTCCACAGAAAAAACTGACAGGCGGACCTGATTGCAAAGCTTGGGTGAAAAATTCTTAAAGGGGGGTGATTTGGGGGGTGGTAAAAATGCAGTTTGGCTGTGTGTTTTTACTGTCCCTTCCCCCGTCACATGTGTAAAGTAGCATCTCACTATGTGCTCATGGTCATTATCATTATGATGATCAGAGCACAGCAGGTGCTCTATGGCTCTGTCAGTGTAACATGGCTGTTGGGTGCTGACTTTCTTATGGCTGTGCTGTGTTATAGTCTGTAACACACAGTACAGCCATATATTAAGAAAGTCAGCACCCAACAGCCATGTTACACTGACAGAGCCATAGAGCACCTGCTGTGCTCTGATCATCATAATGATAATGACCATGAGCACACAATGGGGAGTCAGGGGACTGAGCCTCAGCCTGTGTGATGTGTCAGTGTGTGTGTGTGTGTGTGTGTGTGTTTGTAGGGGAATTGCTTGTCTGTGGACCAGCGTCAGGATTACTCTTTCTTTCAGTCTCTCCTTCCGGCTGCAGCACAGTACTTACTGAGGAAAGGGAGCCGCATTACAATCGAATCCATCTGCCAAGGAAAGCATACAGTGAACACAAGGTACCCTGATGCAGAGCAGGGATTGTATGCCTCCGCCCGAAAGAGAAAAAGTCCCTCTTCTGCTCTCACCTCCTGGGCCCCTTTATTAACCTGATGGGGCCCAGGAAGGTACTATATACCTTGCCAATCAAGTAGGTGCAGGTTAATAAAGATATTTAGCTAATTAAATATTTATTTATTATAATTAAGTAAAACAGGGCTGGTTGTACTGCCCTATCAGCGGCCCTGGCTGGGTGCATCCTATCATTTGCAGAACAGATTGAGGAGGACAATGCTATCATCCGCTGAAGAGGTGGACATTTGTTTGGGGAACAGAGCACAGTATTTTAATATATCAAGGAATTAGAACGGAGATTGCAAGCCAGGCCTTCTCGTCCACATCAGTGCCTGACCTCACCAATGCGCTCCTGGAAGAATGTTCAAACATTCCCATAGACACACTCCTAACCCTTGTGGACAGCATGCAAAGGGTGGGCCAACCCATTATTGAACCCTACGGACTAAGACTGGCATGCCATTACAGTTCATGTGCTTGCAAAGACAGGCGTCCCAATACTTTTGGTAATATAGTGTAGGTTTTACTAGTTTATCTCTCTCTTCCCTACACCCCTTAAAAAGAGCAGAAAAGTCTTAAAATCTTTCATCATCTGTCAGGAGCACAGAGGAGGGGGCGGAGAGGCTGCAGTTACAATGAGTGAGAGCTGATTGGAGGAAAGGCACACACACACCCCCCTCCACACAGCAGAAGAACTGTGTTCTGAATAGACAAGCTGTCTGCCGAGCTCCCCACCCCACACCCCGAAAAAAATTTTATCTCTTGGAGAAAAGTTCTCAGAAGGGACGCATGCTGATAACAGAGGAACGAGGCAGTGGAGAGAAACAACACGTAGAGCTTTGGAGATAGACAAGTAAACACTACAGATATATACGTGCTTTGCTTAGATTTAATGACTGAGGTTTGCAAACACTTTAAGCCTCTGGATAGGGCAAAGCTAACCTAATATTTGTCCTTCAGGCATTAAACTCTGCATTGTGGTGCTTTCCAGTCCCTTGTATACAGTGTATGTTAGTCGCAGACCATTTTTTAGTATTGAGAGCCCTACAGCACAGCTTCTGGTGTGATTGGTCTCTGTAGATTCACTGTGTATGGAAGTCTTTGTTTGCGGTTAACATATCTTGATATGTAACTCTTATACATTGGACACTGCCTTATGTCACTTCTTAGTCCCTTGGGTACTGTATTTGTAACTTCCAGGGTACAATCCAGTTTTGTGGCTGTTGCACAGCCGTTTGAAGTGACCCGGTCGTCAAAACTAATTTAATGAGTCAGGCAGTTCAGCCTGTATTAGTGGGAACTACCTCACAATTGTAACCACTGGGTGTCATTGTATCTTTAAAATTTCACCTTTTTTTCTGAGACAATGGTTACACCAGAGGGAAGTCAGCGTTGACATCATCTGCCAGGGTGAGTGTTGCTCACGTGCATGGCAAGATTGTTTTCTGTTTTCCAGTGTCCATCTCTTTTAGGCAGGTCTATACAACTCAGATGTCCAATAATTTTTTATATTTTTATATTTCAATGTCCCTCAATAGACCACAAGACTACAGTTTATACAGTATGTATAAAAATCTTATTGTGGTAACACTCTTGCTGCATAGCTTAGTCTGTTAAAGAAAGTTGAAAAATACCAGAGCTGTTGGCAGGATCAACAGGTGATAGAATTATGCTACAGGGGGACTCAGAAAAACAAAGATCGCCATGTTAATGGTAATTTGGTGCTACCTCCAAAGGACCTGCTTGGTAATTTGGATTCTCTGTTCTGCACCTTGATTACAAGAACAACCTCAGCCCCTCTGACACACCTGGTTGAATGAAAGTCATTGTAAGCACCTGGCTACACTAGTAACAGACTGTAACATATATGCATTTTTTTTATTTTGCCCATAGTTTTGTAGCAGAGTGCCTGTTAACTCACTATGGTCAGATGCAAGTGCAGGCCCTTTTAACTCCATTTCTCACAACTCCCTGGGTTCCCGGACATGCCCAGGAAGTATACATCCCTCAGCTTCCTTCCCTCAGGAGCCCAGAGGCAGAGGTAGCTGGACAAGTGACCTGCAGTCAGGTGAGTGGCCCTCCACTGTCAGAACCAGTGTGTGGGCAGCCATTTAAGGTTGCCACCTCATCCCTTTAAACCCGAACACATATGAATTACACAGGTTCTGAGGATAATTTATTGCAGATAAGGCGCCAAGTGAGTTTAATTACCACCTTAATCAGCCACAGAACCTGTGTAATTAATGTGTTTGGTTTTAAAGGGATGAGGTGGCAATCCTACAGCCATGGCAGAGCGTAATAGCATGCAGCTTTTCCAGAAGACCCAACTATTGTTGAGAGCACCTCCCTGATTGCAACCAAAGTACTCCAGGTCCAGTGGGGAGCCCCCCTCCTGTTCATCTATAGTTTTAAAAGATTATGCCTCGATTACGATATTTTTTAGATAAGGGTGGGTACCATCATCCATATTATATAGAAAGAAAAGCCTGGGGCCACCTCAGAAGTGCCCATAGCGGAGGAAATGTAGGTTTGGACTATCTCGGTACTGTCAGAAACCATGAAATCAGACCGAGACAGAAGTACAGTTAAATCACACTTGTTTAATAAAAGTAAATAGAACAAACATAGTCACAACATAAACTAAAACAAATAGGTATCCTTAATGCTCACGCCCTCTGCACGAGGAACACCTCCACCGCGCCAATGTCACCCCAAAAAATCTTCAAAAACACTAAATAAATAAATAAGTAACTATACACCAGTGACAGTGATCAATTTAAATAAACTAATGAACACAAAAAATATATATATAGAGATATATAGAGAGCTGCCCCCTTGTATGTCCCACAATTATTTCTGGTGTGATGGACACTTCTACTCCCAACAGGTTGGCGTGGCGATGGGAGCCAAATATGCTCCCAGCCTCGCCAACCTGTTTATGGCAGAGTGGGAGGATAGAAAAGTGTTTAGCCAGAGGAGACCCCAACTATTATTTTATCGGCGATTCATTGATGACCTCTTGTTCATTTGGGAGGGGACAGAGGAATCGGCCATTGATTTTCTACAAGAGCTTAATAACAAATCTAACAATATTAAATTGGAACATCAGATTAGTAATTTATCGGTCAATTTTCTGGATGTGACTATTGAGAGACAGGGCAATTCACTAAAAACCAAAGTTTATTTCAAGCCGACTGACCGAAATAGCTTCTTATCAATAAGAAGCGGCCACCATCCGGCTTGGATTAGAAATATTCCAAAGGGGCAGATGTTACGTATACGCCGGAATTGTACAGAATTGGAGGATTTTTTTGAAGAAGCAGATGTTCTCAAAAACAAATTCCTACAAAGAGGTTATCGGGAGGATGAACTAAATAAAATCACCCAAGAGGTGGCATTAGTACCCAGGGAACAATGCCTGAAGAAATCTGAGAATACACCCAGTGACAATAAGCACCAATTTGGTTTCATTTCCGGATTTCATTGCCAGTATAAGGACATTGAAAATATTTTCAGAAGATACTGGCACATTTTATGTAAGGATAGGCATCTGGGAGAGGTGTTACCGAACCGGCCAATATTTATTTATAGGAAAGCCCCGAGCTTCGGTGACCATGTAGTTAAGAGGATATTGGACCCACCTGGGAGGAATCAGCTGAAATTTAACTTCAGAGGTTTCTACAGTTGTAGGAGATGTATTTGTTGTAGGACCGTTAGAGTCAACCACAGAGGAGTGACTAATGTAACCAATAGGGATGGGGAATCCTTTGAAATTAAGGAATTTAGCACATGTAATTCATCACATGTTGTCTATCTTATGTGGTGCCCGTGTGGCCTTCTGTATGTAGGGAGGACGAAGAGATTGTTGAGGATTAGGATTTCGGAACATCTAACCAACATAAAGAATGGTTATAAGTACCATAGTGTCTCCCTACATTTTAAAGAAAAACACCAACAAGACCCATCACTATTACAATTCTGTGGGATCGACATTGTACACCCCTCCTGGAGAGGGTCTAACAGAGTCAGGGATCTTTCCCAACGGGAAACTAGATGGATTTATTTGCTGAAGAGTTTAACTCCTAGAGGGTTGAACATAGAACTAGATCTAAATTGTTTCATCAATAATTTTTAGATTTGGTTACTCTAGTCCATTTTTCGCTATAGATATTGGAGCTTGGTGGATTTTGATATTTGAATTTTTTGATGGTTATCCTATTTTTGAGAATTCTCTGATTTCTGGTTCCTGTTTACATATTTTTTGTGTATTTTTAGGGATGCTGTCTACAAATTTGTGGTGCATTTTTAGGGAATATTTTAACTATTGGCAGCCGCACATATTTCCCCACCCATGTATGTACTGTAGTAGGAGGAGTAGGGGATACATTTTTTACAGATTATACGTCTGGTATTACATTTTATAGTTTTTTTTTTTTTTTTTTTTTTTTTGGGAAAGGTAGTAGTCCCAAAGAGGAGGGGAGAGAAGGGACCCTGGTTTTAAACAGACATTTTATATGGATGTTATATGTTTTCTGCATCACTCTGGTAATCACTGATTATTGGTAATCACTGAATATTGAATACCCACATTAGGTGGGTTATGGATTGTTGTTCATTACTTGCCTGAGGGGTTAGTTAATATTGTATGCAACCTTCGCTGGTTTTTAATTGGTATCCTTATAGAATATTTATGTAATATAAATATTTGTTCACCTATCCCTTAAGTGGAATTCAACATCGGACTATATGGTTTTTTATATTTTATATATTTTTTTTATTATATTTTATTAGAGGATCTATATTAACTCTTATGAATTTTAAGAATATATAAAAAAAACAATTTTTATTGTTCAGCATTTTTATGTAATATGGATTTAATTGTGATCATGATATACAGGAAGAACGTAGCTTATAATTAATTGTTTGATTAATTAATTAATTATCTATTGTCTATGTATTATGACTGGGAAATGATTGGGTTCAGACCGGTTAATATTTTATCTCAGTCTTTATACCCTGCAATGGGTTTGCTATATGAACCACCTTCTTATTGAGGTAGCTGGTTAATCATGTGAAAGATCGGTGTAACTGCTGGCTGATATTGAAGTGGCAATGTTATATATTCAGGGTATTACGGTTTACACCCATATAAGTATACCATTTGGGTAGACTGCTTAGATCCCGTTTACTGTACCAATCATTATTAGAATCTTCTTATGTGCCTGATTCCTACTTGTATCCGCTGTATGAGACATTATTGATTCCAGCGCACGGGGACGCGGGGTGTGCGCATGCGCAGTACGTAACCCAGTGGGCGTGTATTTCAGAGCAGATAAAAGGGTTGAGTGGCAGCGAACACAGCCAATCCCATGAAGAAGTCTATCCATGACGAAACATGTCGGGGGCGTGGCTGTGAGTTGTGACGTACATGCTGTCGGCCACACAGGAGGATAGGATTACGAGCGCACGGAGGGACGGAGGTACCCCGAGGGAGGGGTGAGAGCATACCCAGCAGTTGTACACCTCGGGTCCGCCGTGACCATTGGTTATTGTTTAATCCACAAAGTTGAGGCTTGCTGTTGATTACACGTTTGTGCCTTTTTTACGTTTACACAATGTGAGTGCTATGTGTGAGGATTGCAGTGATTTTAATAAATAGTTGTTGCTGAATTACACTATTGGAGCATTTATTTTTCTTTTATGTGGATCCATTGAACACCATCGCTGTGAACTTCGTATGTACTATTTACCCTGGAGTGTGGTAAAGAGAGCTTATTTTGCCTTGCATGAGAATGCTGGCATTTTATTTCGGTGAGTGTATGTCTGGAGAGTGTGTTTCACTGGCACATTGGTGAGGTGGAAGAAGCACGAAGTTACTCATCATTTGACATTTATCACTGAGGAATCATCTGTGTGGGACATTTGATTCACATTTCATCGTCACTATTTTATATCACCTGCAGCCTGTTTGGAGGCTGGTTTCATTCATGGACTGTATATGGAGTTTTTAACTTTTGCAGCATGAATTGAAATGTTTGCACGAGTTTATTTTTCTAGTTGCTGTCACTTTTATATATGTGTGTAATTATTCATATGGTCACACTATACATTTTGAAAGTTTTATTTTATTTTATGTTTACAGGTTTATATACTTTTGTGGTCCACTATTAACCCAGTGTGCTACACTTAGGTGATTGGTTCACCAATAGAGGGTGCCACCACTATTGTACACTGTAAAGTGTGCCCTTACTGGTTACACCCAATTAACCCATTGATTAATAGAGGCGTGCTACACTTAGGTGATTGATTCACTAATAGAGGGTATTATCACCATTATACACTGTAGAATACACCTTTATTATTTTATACCTAGTGACCAATAGAGATTGCCATCAATATTGTACACTGCAAGGTATATCTGGATTATTTTTGAGCGCCTTCCAATTTACCCTATGTGTCGGTTTACCTTTTTAGGTTTTTAACTGATATTTAGGATTAAATTAACTATTGATATAGTCAGAACATAGCCAGAGTTCAGGAACCGGAACGGATAGTCAGACAAGCCAAACCTCAGGGAGCCGGGGTTGAGCGTAGTAAAACAGCAAGCAGGATCTGGAGCCAGAAGGGATGTCAGCTAAGCAAGTCTTTTCACAGGAATGCAGGAGAGTGTCTTTGTGATGTTGACTAAGGCAAAGGCAGAGATCCTCTGGGCTGGACGGCAGGACTGACGTGCAGGATATCATCAACAGCTGAGTAACTGTGGAGAGATAGGAGCTGGCAATTAGCCGACAGCTGAGCGGCCAGCTCAGAGAAGGAAGGGCTGAGCAGTGTTAATTTTGTCGACTAAAACATTTTAGTCGACTAAATGAATATTATTTTAGTCGACTAAAATACGACTAAAACTAAAACAACTGAAATGAATAAAATACGACTAAAACTAAAATGCCATTTTAGTCAAAAGACTAAGACTAAAACTAAATTGAAATTTGACTTCAAAATTAACATTGGTCTGTAGTGCATGTTCATAACTCAATGTAATAATAAATAACATATTACATTTTTCACTCCAGCAGTATATAATGAGTTTGCAAATTGTAGAGAATTGTTAAATAATGCATTACAATTGAATTACACCCATTAGAATTTAGACGACTGAAATGAGTTTTAGTCAACTAAAATATATTGGAGATTTTAGTCGACTAAAACGTAGGACATTTTAGCCAACTGAAATGTACTGGAGATTTAGTCGACTAAATACGACTAAAACTAAAACAATTGCAGAAGACTAAAATGCCATTTTATTCCTAAGACTAAGACTAAAACTAAATTGAAATTTGCTGCCAAAATTAACACTGGGGCTGAGCCCAGCCCTTACAGGTACCTCAAGGATTTATTTTAAAAATAAAATTTCATGAAAAATAAAGATTAAAAACATTATGGTGAAAACCATATATACAGAAATATTGGTACAATCAATAGTTACAGCCGTATACAGTGCTGTTCATCTATGTTACCAGAACTCTTCTAGACTTTACAGAGAGATATGCTGTTTATGAGATTAATCTCAAATAGCTATGGACTGCATTGCTAAAGTAGTGTTTTTTAAAACATGGTTTTCTGTTGTTATAGAGATATGCTATGCAGCCACATGTTATCTAGATTGAGTCACAGAGACATTGATGTGTAGAGTCCATGCTTGTGCAGCTTTTAGAATCATATAGTATATGCATGTTCTTTGCCATCCTAAACCTGTTTTGAAATATTTTTCTAACTTTGCACCTGTTCAGGTTGATTTGGCTGATACCTATTCTGTCAAAGTTCCATTTTAATGATGTTTTAACCCTTTCGCTGCTTTGGCCAATTTTTTTTTTTTTCATTTTGCACACACTTTTACATGAAAACCCACTTTAAAAGAGAAGTCTGTTTTCTTTTTTTTAATTAAAGATTCATACTAACCTAGGTGGATGCAGCATCGGACCGGCACCTCTACACTGAAGACCGAGCGATCAAACACCGCTAATTGCTCGGTTCTGACAGCTCTGTGAGCAGAGAGCTTCTTACTGTTAGTCACAGCTTTGCTCCCTCCTCGCTCATTAGAGCGCTGGGCTGGGGAGGGGGCGGAGCGGAGCGGCCAGCTCAGGCTCTCAGCGGCTCGATGAGAGTCTGAGCCAGGTGTCGGTCCAGGGACCCGGTGGATCCCGACTTCTATTGTCGTGACGATGCAGGCCCTGGACCAACTTCTGTGAAAATCAGCAGAGAGCGACTCCAGCCCGCTATACTTCTCCTTTAATCTTCAAAAATGATATAATTTCTGAAAGACCCTGTAGAATAAATGGTTTTAGCTATTACTATGTACAATATTTTAGCTACTCTTTATTGAATCCAAATGAAATATACATTTTCAGTAAAAAAAATACACTCAAATTAGTTTGCTTGCATTTAAACACAATAGAATCCCCTATTCTTTGGTAAAATGTAAAGGTTAGATTGCATTGAGTAAATAGATATCAAATATGTTAAGCATGAAGCAGGGACCCTGCTCTAAGCTGTGGGTGTCGGTGTTCACTGTCCCCTAAAAAATGTGTGTTTTCCAGCTAGACTGTAATCAACCTAAGCTCTCAGGAACATGTCTGCTCAGAAGGTTCTCTTTTTGGACCTTTTATCAGCCTGGGGCATGTGTTTTACACCCAAAGACCTTAGCTACTGTGCTGGAGTGTATATCCAGAGGGAGGAAAGCTAAAGGATAGTTGCATGGAAGGAACATCTGTGAGGAATCTTTCTGCTGAAGAGTGTTGCAGAGTCGCTGGGTAGAAGCTCCTTGCTGGACATAGTAAGAATTATTCATTGTCCACAAATCAAGGTATCTTTGACTGCTATAAGAAGGTCAAGGGCCAGATTTATGAGAAAGAGATCTGCTGCAACTTAACCTCATGAGTCCCAGGGCCTGTTTCTCCCTAAGTCCCCTAAGTCCTTCAAAGCACCCCCCCCATGAAGGACTAATGAAGAAACAGGCCCTAGGACATGTATCAGCGAATGATAAAAAATGTAAACCATACATGCTGGTATGGCCTCTGATGTAATATTTACGGCGGCAGCAGTGAAGTTGTTAGATTACAAAGCTGCATTATTTTGTGTTTTTTGTTTCTGCCTGGAGTGCAGCTCTAAATCACTTGCCAGCTTTTTGTCTGTTTTAGAGACTCTAAAGTAAGATTTCCATGCGATAGGGTCTCTATAGAATAGATAAACAGGCTATGCTGAGGTTGGTTGAAAGGAACCAAAAAGCCCTCTACAAAACCAAACATAGAAGACCTTTCTCAAAACTTCCATCACAAATCCATAATGAAGGGGTTTATTGCTATTTTAGGATATTGGGCTGAGCAATGCATTTATGCTTTTGGACTGTCAGTTTTGAATGTATAGTTAAGGTAATAAAAAATAATTAGCTTGACTCAATCCATTTCTCATCCACCAATTACTCAGGAAAAGAGGACATCACCTTTCACCCTGCTGGCCTCCAAGTACTATGCCACATCACATAAAGAATAAGGCCTGTAGCTAGATGGGCAGCATAAGTGAGAGGCCGGACATGACTGGGTGGGCAGGATAGTATGGAATATAGTATGAGTTAAACAGTTAGTTTTTGTTCAAAACTACGTGTCCCATCTGATTGGAGAAGGCAAGGGTGGGGCAGGGTGGAGCCTTTGGTGGAGTAAGTGGGCAGGTACTAGTATCCTAGAGTTAGTCGGAGCTAGGACAGCATGGAACTAGCTTCTCCTGCCCTCCCTCCCCTAATAATTTGTTTGTTTTTTAAGTTTTTCTTTTCATTCGGTTGTTGCATTTAATTTATTTATTATTGCTCAAGGAGTGAGTTAAAGGGGGGGATTGTTTTGTGGGGCTATTATGTTTTGGGGATTGTTTGCTTTACCTGGAATAGGTCGTAGCAGTTGGCAGGGTTCTCAGGGTCTTCGAAGACAGTGATGGTTAAAACTTTGGCGAAGGAGGGGGTGGGGCCCATCTCAGTTATAGGGGTAACTACCCTGGTAAATTTGAGGCAGTAATGGTTTAATGAGTCATTTGGCTGAATCGCAGGTATCTTAATAGTAATAGTCCTCGAGCCAGTGTAGTTGTGGCTGAGGGCCTTGAAGTCTATTTTGATGGTAGATACAACCAGTTGGTCAAATACAAGTTGCCTTCTAAGATCCTAGACTTTAATGAGGTTAGTTACTGTACTGAGATTGGGTTAGTAATGTTCAGATATTTAAAATGAAGAAAAAGATGTATTTTGATAATGAAGTTTATATTTTATTTGTTTAATAAAATGGCTGCTATGGCCTTTAAAAGCCATAAAGGGAAACTGTTATCGTCAGTTGTTTATGGTGATTACAAGTATAGGGTTGTGGTAAAAGCAGCTATAATATCTGCAATACCTCAGTCATGCATGTTGATGTTTTCTCTCTTGATGGGAAATCCACCAATCACAGAAAGAAAAAAAAAACTATATGGACAGTTCCCTAAAGGACCAATAATATGGCTGGGCTTTATACATCCTTAGGGCAGGGGGCTCTGACAAAGCTGGAGGCTGGTGATCAGCAGACTAAAGTAAACGTTTGTCACCAAGTACTCCTCACTTTTTCCATAACAAAATTGGATGAGGAGAGTTCTCCAGATCTCTGGGATCTGGAGAACTCTCCTCATCCAATTTTGTTATGGAAAAACAATTTGTTTCCAAAAGGCTTCTTCGCTCAAGAATGCTGCACTAGGTCAGAGGTTATTACTACCATTTATATTTAACAGACTGCAATGAAACATCAAAGTACAGTTGACCAATCTCATTCTATGATTATTTCTGCTATCCGAGTTACGTTGATGGATGGTTTAAGTGTTTAATTTCTTCCAACTTGCACAGATTAGAATCAGGAACTTACTGCCCTGTACCAGTTCTGAACATTCTAAACTGTGTTTACAATCCATAAACTTTTGTTAAAATAATGATTTTGGGGGAGTCAGAACCTGCTGGCAGAAAAAAACATTAACCACTTCAATACCAGGCACTTATACACCTTCCCGCCCAAGCCAATTTTCAGCCTTCTGCGCTGTCGATGTTTAACCACTTGAGCCCCGGACCATTATGCTGCCTAAGGACCAGAGGTCTTTTTCCAATTTGGCACTGCGTCGCTTTAACTGCTAATTGCGCGGTCATGCAATGCTGTACCCAAACGAAATTTGCGTCCTTTTCTTCCCACAAATAGAGCTTTCTTTTGATGGTATTTGATCACCTCTGCAGTTTTTATTTTTTGCGCTATAAACGGAAAGAGACCGAAAATTTTGAAAAAAAATGATATTTTCTACTTTTTGTTATAAAAAAAATCCAATAAACTAAATTTTAATCATACATTTAGGCCAAAATGTATTCGGCCACATGTCTTTGGTAAAAAAAAATGTCAATAAGCGTATATTTATTGGTTTGCGCAAAAGTTATAGCGTCTACTAACTAGGGTACATTTTCTGTAATTTACACAGCTTTTAGTTTATGACTGCCTATGTCATTTCTTGAGGTGCTAAAATGGCAGGGCAGTACAAAACCCCCCCAAATGACCCCATTTTGGAAAGTAGACACCCCAAGGAAATTGCTGAGAGGCATGTTGAACCCATTGAATATTTATTTTTTTTGTCCCAAGTGATTGAATAATGACAAAAAAAAAAAAATATTTACAAAAAGTTGTCACTAAATGATATATTGCTCACACAGGCCATGGGCCTATGTGGAATTGCACCCCAAAATACATTCAGCTGCTTCTCCTGAGTATAGGGATACTACATGTGTGGGACTTTTTGGGAGCCTAGCCGCGTACGGGGCCCCGAAAACCAATCACTGCCTTCAGGATTTCTAAGGGTGTAAATTTTTGATTTCACTCTTCACTGCCTATCACAGTTTCGGAGGCCATGGAATGCCCAGGTGGCACAAAACCCCCCCAATGACCCCATTTTGGAAAGTAGACACCCCAAGCTATTTGCTGAGAGGCATATTGAGTCCATGGAATATTTTATATTTTGACACAAGTTGCGGGAAAGTGACACTTTTTTTTTTTTTTTTGCACAAAGTTGTCACTAAATGATATATTGCTCACACAGGCCATGGGCATATGTGGAATTGCACCCCAAAATACATTTAGCTGCTTCTCCTGAGTATGGGGATACCACATGTGTGGGACTTTTTGGGAGCCTAGCCGCGTACGGGGCCCCGAAATCCAATCACCGCCTTCAGGATTTCTAAGGGTGAAAATTTTTCATTTCACTCTTCACTGCCTATCACAGTTTCGGAGGCCATGGAATGCCCAGGTGGCACAAAACCCCCCCAAATGACCCCATTTTGGAAAGTAGACACCCCAAGCTATTTGCTGAGAGGCATGGTGAGTATTTTGCAGCTCTCATTTGTTTTTGAAAATGAAGAAAGACAAGAAAAAACATTTTTTTTTTCTTTTTTCAATTTTCAAAACTTTGTGACAAAAAGTGAGGTCTGCAAAACACTCACTATACCTCTCAGCAAATAGCTTTGGGTGTCTACTTTCCAAAATGGGGTCATTTGGGGGGGTTTTGTGCCACCTGGGCATTCCATGGCCTCCGAAACTGTGATAGGCAGTGAAGAGTGAAATCAAAAATTCACGCCCTTAGAAAGCCTGAAGGCGGTGCTTGGTTTTCGGGGTCCCGTACGCGGCTAGGCTCCCAAAAAGTCTCACACATGTGGTATCCCTGTACTCAGGAGAAGCAGCAGAATGTATTTTGGGGTGTAATTTCACATATTCCCATGGCATGTTTGAGCAATATATCATTTAGTGACAACTTTGTGCAAAAAAAAAAAAAAAAATTTGTCTCTTTCCCGCAACTTGTGTCGCAATATAAAATATTCCATGGACTCGATATGACTCTCAGCAAATAGCTTGGGGTGTCTACTTTCCAAAATTGGGGTCATTTGGGGGGGTTTTGAACTGTCCTGGCATTTTATGCACAACATTTAGAAGCTTATGTCACACATCACTCACTCTTCTAACCACTTGAAGACAAAGCCCTTTCTGACACTCATTGTTTACATGAAAAAGTTATTTTTTTTTGCAAAAAAATTACTTTGAACCCCCAAACATTATATATTTTTTTAAAGCAAATGCCCTACAGATTAAAATGGTGGGTGTTTAATTTTTTTTTCACACAGTATTTGCGCAGCGATTTTTCAAACGCATTTTTTGGGGAAAAAACACACTTTTTAAAATTTTAATGCACTAAAACACACTATATTACCCAAATGTTTGATGAAATAAAAAAGATGATCTTAGGCCGAGTACATGGATACCAAACATGACATGCTTTAAAATTGCGCACAAACGTGCAGTGGCAACAAAATAAATACATTTTTAAAAGCCTTTAAAAGCCTTTACAGGTTACCACTTTAGATTTACAGAGGAGGTCTACTGCAAAAATTACTGCCCTCGATCTGACCTTCGCGGCGATACCTCACATGCATGGTGCAATTGCTGTTTTCGTTTGACGACAGACCGCCGCTTGCGTTCGCCTTAACGCGAGAGCAGGGGGCGACAGGGGTGCTTTTTTTTTTTTTTTTTTTCTTTCTTTATTATTTTTTTGCTTTTTTATCTTATTTTTAAACTGTTCCTTTCATTTTTTTTTTTTTAATCATTTTTATTGTTATCTCGGGGAATGTAAATATCCCCTATGATAGCAATAGGTAGTGACAGGTACTCTTTTTTGAAAAAATTGGGGTCTCTCCTCTGCCCTCAATGCATCTGACGACACCAAGATCGGTGTGATAAAATGCTTCCCCAATTTTCCAATGGCGCTATTTACATCCGGCGAAATCTAAGTCATAAAATGCTCGTAGCTTCCGGTTTCTTAGGCCATAGAGATGTTTGGAGCCACTCTGGTCTCTGATCAGCTCTATGGTCAGCTGGCTGAATCACCGGCTGCATTCTCAGGTTCCCTGTTGAGACAGGAGAGCCAGAGAAAAACACGGAAGACGGTGGAGGGGGTCATTCCCTCCCACGGCTTGTAAAAGCAGTCTAGAGGCTAATTAGCCGCTAGGATTGCTTTTACATGAAAGCCGACCGCTGGCTGAAAAGAATGATACCAAGATGATACCTAAACCTGCAGGCATCATTCTGGTATAACCATTCAAAGTCGTGAATGGCGTACCTGAAGACAAAAAAAATGGTTAACAATAAAGCACAGTAAATGGTAAAGTATAAAAAATTGCATACCTGAAAAGCAAACATGATAAAACATAATAACAATAAAACATTGCAGAATAGAATACAGTAAAAAAGAGCAGAACAATAGAGAGAGAGAATAGAGAGAGAGAGAACAATGAAACGACAACTATTTTTTTTTATTTTATATATTTTTTTTTTTTTTTACACTTTTTTTGTAACTAACTTTTATAACGGTAACCGGTTCCAGGTTCGGGTCTCTCAAAATGCGATGGCATCTTGGGAGACCCTGTGAAAGTGTGCCTAGTCTGTGCAATGCTGTACCCTACGCTAATACTTAACTAGTGAATGGTAGCATTCAAAACATTCACCAATGCAAAGACCAGGATTGTCAGGACAGGAGGGACAATAATAGCGGGTGTCACGCCTATATCCGCGCTTGCTGCAGACACAACATCTTTTTTGGGGGGGTTCGCTGGGTAGGGGTACTCGGGAGAACATAAAGAAAATGCCTCTCATGCAGCCGACTGCATTTGGTTGGGGATGTGAATGGGGGAAGTACGGGCGCTGCAGAAGCGGTGTGTTCCCAATTAGGATTGGCGAATGCAGCAGGAAGGGCATTATGGGCACGACGGGCCTGTGTTTGTCTTCTTGGTGGCAGCGCGACACTACTTGTGCTTGCCACCTCACCAGCTTGAACTGCACTTATGGGACTCGCCACGTCACCAAGTGTTACTGCAGTGCTGGTTTGACTACGACCGGGGTGTACTAGGCCACTGGTGCTTGCCAGTTCACCAAAACGCTACCAAAAAAACTGTTAGCGATCGCAGGGATCAGGCCTGACTCTGCGAACGCTGCAGTTATGTATGTTTAGTGTTTTGTAAGTGACAGTGATCGATCGATACTGCACTTGGGTGGGCTGGGCGGAGGGGCAAAATGCAGGTGCTAGCAGGTATCTGGGCTGATCCCGCTAACACTGCGTTTTTGGGAACCCTAAACTGCTGGGGACGCTAGTATAGATCTGATTGGATCAGATATTGATCTGTTCAGATACTATACCACTAAAGGAGGCGTATGCTGCGTGCGTGGGTGTTAGCGGTACTGGCGCTAATCTGACGCTGCCTGGGGCTGGTGCTTGCCAGTTCACCAAAATACTACCAAAAAAACTGTTAGCGATCGCAGGGATCAGGCCTGACTCTGCGAACGCTGCAGTTATGCATTTAGTGTTTTGTAAGTGTCAGTGATCGATCGATACTGCACTTGGGTGGGCTGGGCTGGGCCGGGCGGAGGGGCAAAACGCAGGTGCTAGCAGGTATCTGGGCTGATCCCGCTAACACTGCGTTTTTGGGAACCCTAAACTGCTGGGGACGCTAGTATAGATCTGATCGGATCAGATATTGATCCGTTCAGA
Organism: Aquarana catesbeiana; assembly: GCF_042186555.1. Classification (NCBI taxonomy): domain Eukaryota; kingdom Metazoa; phylum Chordata; class Amphibia; order Anura; family Ranidae; genus Aquarana; species Aquarana catesbeiana. Next base: position 248,719,333 of record NC_133332.1, on the reverse strand, counting down.
TACTATACCACTAAGGGAGCTGTACGGTGCGTGCGTGGGTGTTAGCGCTACTGGCGCTAACCTGACGCTGCCTGGGGCTGGTGCTTGCCAGTTCACCAAAATGCTACCAAAAAAACTGTTAGCGATCGCAGGGATCAGGCCTGACTCTGTGAACGCTGCAGTTATGTGTTTAGTGTTTTGTAAGTGACAGTGATCGATCGATACTGCACTTGGGTGGGCTGGGCGGAGGGGCAAAATGCAGGTGCTAGCAGGTATCTGGGCTGATCCCGCTAACACTGCGTTTTTGGGAACCCTAAACTGCTGGGGACGCTAGTATAGATCTGATCGGATCAGATATTGATCCGATCAGATACTATACCACTAAGGGAGGCGTATGCTGCGTGCGTGGGTGTTAGCAGTACTGGCGCTAATCTGACGCTGCCTGGGGCGACGCATATCACCGCCGGGCGATCAGGGGGCTAAACCTTTATTCGGTAATAAACGGCGGGTGCCCTGACACTATAAAAAATAAACAAACTAACCAGCGTCACCCGTAACAGTTATACGGTGATCAGTGGTGAAAGGGTTAACTAGGGGGCCATCAAGGGGTTAAAACATTTATTAGGTAGTATATGGGGGTCCCTGACGCTATAAAACGCTGACGGCGAACCTAAATATTTAGGTCCCTAACTAGCGTCACCAGCGACACTAATACAGCGATCAGAAAAAATGATCGCTTAGCGACACTGGTGACAGGGGGTGATCAAGGGGTTAAAACTTTATTAGGGGGGTTAGGGGGGTATCCTAGACCTACAGGGGGTTAATATTCACTGTCCCAACACTGTAACTGTCACAAACTGACACCAATGCAGTAATCAGAAAAAAAAACAAAAAACTGCTGGTGTCAGTTTGTGACGGGGGGGGGGGATCGGGGGGCGATCGGGGGGGATCGGGGTGTTTTGTGTGCCTGGCATGTTCTACTGTGTTGTGTAGTGTTGGTGCACTCACAGTGAAGTCTTCTCTCCTCGGGCCGGAACGGAAATTACCGAGCCGAGGAGAGATGACATCATTTCCTTTGCTGCTGTTTAGCATACAGCAGCAAAGGAATGTTCCCATTGGCCGGCGGCGATCGCGAGGGGGGGGGCCACGAACGGATGGCCTCACCTCCGATCGCCGGGGGACAAAAGACGACCGCCTCGGGCACCGGGGGGGGGTCCGATCGGACCCCCCACCCGCGGAAGGCAAATCACGTATATGTACGTGATTTTGCCTGTCCGTGCCACCTTGCCGACGTACATCGGCGTGAGGCGGTCGTCAAGTGGTTAAATGACAATTGCGTGGTCATGCTACAATGTACCCAAACAGAATTTTTATCATTTTCTCACAAATAGAGCTTTCTTTTGGTGGTATTTGATCACCTTTGCTAAACAAATAAAAAAAGACCGGAAACTTTGAAAAAAATAAAAGTTTTGCTTTTGTTTCTGTTATAAAATTTTGTAAATAAGTAAGTTTTCTCCTTCACTGATGGGCACTGATAAGGCAGCACTGACGGGCACTGATAAGGTGGCATCGATGAGGTGGCACCAATGAGCAGGCACTGACAGGCACCAACGATGGGCACTGATATGCGGCACTGATAGGTGGCAGTGATGGGCACTCATGGGTGGCACTGATGGGCACTGATAGGTGACACCGATGGGCACTAAAAGGTTGCAATGATGGGTACTTATGGGTGGCACTGATAGGCGGCACTGATGGGCACTGATGGGCATTGATACGTGGCACTGATATCCATCACTGATAGGCATCCCTGGTGGCACTGGCAGTGGTAGGCATTCTAGGTGGGCACTGATTGGCAGCTGCCTGGGCATTGATTGGCAGCTGCCTTGGCACAGATTTTCATTTCCCTGGTGGTCTAGGGGGGCATACCTGGTGGTCCAGTGTGGATAGCCATCCTGGTGGTCCTGGGCGGCATACTGGTGGTCCTAGGTGGGATCCGAGGGGGGGCTGCGCTGATAAACAGGAGATCGTCTCTCCTCTACTCGCATCTGTCAGACACGAGTGAGGAAAAGCTGATCAACGGCTCTTCCTGTTTACATCGTGATCAGCCGTGATTGGACATGGCTGATCACGTGGTAAAGAGCCTCCGTCGGAGGCTCTTTACCGAGATCGGTGTAGCAGTGTGTGAGACAGACACATCGCACCACCGATCGCTGCGATGTGTGCCCCCACGGGCGCGCGGCGACTGTTATCCTGCAGGATGTCATATGACGCCCAATCAGGATAACGGAACCACCGCCCCGCCGTCATTCTGCTATAGGCCGGGCGGGAAGTGGTTAACTAAAGAAATGTATTATTGTTACTGCCATACCATGGAATTTATTTTAGAATGGCATTCTAGGCACCTCCAGGGATCTCTGAAACCTAGGGATTTCCAACTTCAGCAATGAAGGTATTGTGGAATACCTACAGCACATCTCACGAATGCAATGTGGTCACCACTCAAGGTTTCTCTGCACCCCACAGTGCATTCTGGTATGTAGTGGGGGTGTTCTTTAACTCCAAAAGTCTGAATTTTCTTATTGTAGGCACACTGATTTCTGAAGCCACTGAGTGCCTTGAGGTGACCAATTTTTCGTTCCAAATGCCACCTGCCACTTTTGTCAATAGCGCATTGTATATTTTCCTCACGTTTGTGACTTACAATACCATTGGCAAGTGTTTTTAATGAACCTCTGTGCAGATGAAAAGCTTTCTTTGGGCAAGCACAAGACAACTGTTTGTTTTTGTTAGTTATGCCAAGAAATCTGCAAATTGCACATATTTTGTATGAATTTTCATATGCAAGACTCCCCCTTGTTTTGTCCTCATGTCACTAATTGACTGACACGTGCAAAAATGTTGGTTCGCCATGTGTGTCCACCCCTTCTCCTCAGTATGCCAGCACTAAACTAAGATGAAAAGCTTGTTTCCCATGATGCATTAGGAGTTTTGGTTACTGTGCATATGTAGTGCTTCTATTCATGATGATGTGGGGGTGGAAGGGGTGGTTTGTGATGGCGTTATGTACTTTTTTGCATATTACAGTGCCTTGAAAAAGTATTCATACCCCTTCAAATTTTCCACATTTTGTCATGTTACAACCAAAACCTAAATGTATTTTATTAGGATGTTATGTGATAGACCAACACAAAGTGGCACATAATTGTGAAGTGGAATTAAAATAATAAATGGTTTTCAAATTTTTTTACAAATAAATATGTGAAAAGTGTGGCGTGCATTTGTATTCAGCCCCCCTGAGTCAATACTTTGTGGAACCACCTTTTGCTGCATTTACAGATGCAAGTCTTTTTGGGTAGCTCTACCAGCTTTGCACATCTAGAGAGTGAAATGTTTGCCCATTCTTCTTTGCAAAGTAGCTCAAGCTCTGACAGATTGGATGAAGAGCGTCTGTGAACAGCAATTTTCAAGTCTTGCCACGGATTCTCAATTGGATTTAGGTCTGCACTTTGACTGGGCCATTCTAACATATGAATATGCTTTTGATCTAAACTATTCCATTGTAGCTCCGGCTGTATGTTTAGGGTCATTGTCCTGCTGGAAGGTGAACCTCTGCCCCAGTCTCAAGTCTTTTGCAGATTCTAACATGTTTTCTTCTAAGATTGTCCTGTATTTTGCTCCATACATCTTCCCATCAACTCTAACCAGCTTCCCTGTCCCTGCTGACGAAAAGCATCCCCACAACATGATGCTGCCACCACCATGTTTCACGGTAGGGATGATGTGTTTAGGGTGATGTGCAGTGTTCGTTTTCAGCCACTCATACCGTTTTGCTTTTAGGCCAAAAGGTTAAATTTTGGTCTCATTTTACCAGAGCACTTTCTTCCACATTGCTGTATCCCCCACATTGCTTCTTGCAAGCTGCAAACGAGACTTCTTATGGCTTTCTTTCAACAATGGCTTTCTTCTTGCCACTCTTCCATAAAAGCCAGATTTGTGGAGTGCAAGCATAATAGTTGTCCTGTCATGGCCGGCGTACATAAAAATTGTAATAATTTATGAAACACTCAGCCAAGGAGTCGTCATACCAGGGGAGCGCCTTATAGCAAAGAACTCTCTGAGGTTGTGAAAAAAGAATTGTTGCTCTACATGAAGATGGCCTAAGCTAGTGATGGTGAACCTTGGCACTCCAGATGTTTTAGAACTACATTTCCCATGATGCTCATGTGCTCTGCACTGTAGTTAAGCCTCATGGGAAATGTAGTTCCAAAACATCTGGGGTGCCAAGGTTCGCCATCACTGGCCTAGGCTATAAGAAGATTGCCAAGAGCCTGAAACTGAGCTGCAGCATGGTGGCCAAGACCATACAGTGGTTTAACAGGACAGGTTCCACTCAGAACAGACCTCGCCATGGTCGACCAATGAAGTTGAGTGCAAGTGCTCAGCATCATATCCAGAGGTTGTCTTTGGGAAATAGACATATAATTGCTTCCAGCATTGCTGCAGAGGTTAAAGGGGTGGGGGATCAGCCTGTCAGTGCTCAGACCATACACCGCACACTGCATCAAATTGGTCTGCATTGCTGTCGTCCCAGAAGGAAGCCTCTTCTAAAGATGATGTACAAGAAAGCCTGCAAACAGTTTGCTGAAGACAAGCAGACTAAGGACATGGATTACTGGAACCATGTCCTGTGGTGTGATGAGGCCAAGATAAACTTAGTTAGTTCAGATGGTGTGAAGCGTGTCTTGACTACAGTGAAGCATGGTGGTGGGAGTGTCATGGTCTGGGGCTGCATGAGTGCTGCCGGCACTGGGGAGCTACAGTTCATTGAGGGAACCATGAATGCCAACATGTACTGTGACATACTGAAGCAGAGCATGATGCCCTCCCTTCGGAGACTGGGCCGCAGGGCAGTATTCCAACATGATAACGACCCCAAACACACCTCCAAGACGACCACTGCCTTTTACCGACCAGAAACTGTGGGTAAAGGTGATGGACTGGCCAAGCATGTCTCCAGACCTAAACCCTATTGAGCATCTGTTAGGCATCCTTAAATGGAAGATGGAGGAGCGCAAGGTCTCTAACATCCACCAGCTCCGTGATGTCTTCATGGAGGAGTGGAAGAGGACTCCAGTGGCAAGCAGTGAAGCTCTGGTGAACTTCATGCCCAAGAGGGTTAAGGCAGTGCTGGAAAATAATGCTGGCCACACAAAATATTGACATTTTATCCCCAATTTGGACATTTTCACTTAGGGGTGTACTCACTTTTGTTGTTTAGACAAAAATGGTCGTGTGTTGAGTTATTTTGAGGGGACAGCAAATTTACACTGTTATACAAGCTGTACACTCACTACTTTACATTGTAGCAAAGTGTCATTTCTTCAGTGTTGTCACATGAAAAGATAGAATAAAATATTTACAAAAATGTGAGGAGAGTACTCACTTTTTTGAGATACACTATATATGTTAAATTACAATGTTGCAATGCATTTTGTAATTATCAATGTGCACTGTAGTCATCCATGTATTGGGTAAGGATTTGGCACCAGTCATTTATGGTTGAAAGGTGATGTTGTTTTATTCCATAAATTTCTGTCAATCTCAATATATTTGATTAAGTATACATTTCTTATAGCCAGCAAGGTACACCAGATGGGGACAGCAAATGACAGGGCATAAGGCAAGCAATCACCATTTTATTTTAACATGAAACATATTAAAATATATTTCATAATAACACTAGATATCATAATCTGATCACACCTTTGCCATGATCACAGATGGGCGGGTGAGAATTAGGGCAGTTACCTCCCATATTTTGAACCAACCAATCACAAGATGGTAAACATGAGGAGAGGGCGGTAGCCATCCAACAATTACATTGCACCCTACAAAAGGAGAAACATACTTGATTGAAGGGACTGAGGACCACAGATCCAGATGATTACACCTTCTCTGGACGAACACAAGCTTGGTAATAACTGACCACTCCCCATCTCGTTGGACGTTGTTGTTAGGACGAATCGAATATACATCCTTTCCTTTTAAACAGTGGTGAGATATTGATCATATAAATATTGTTCAACTTTTTCTTCCCAAAATTATAGGAATCGTATTTTACTGTTTATATTTTAATCTTATCAAGTACTCAACAAATTATTGTGGTAGGTTACTGATTGTCTGAACAAAGTTCAATTTTTTTTTTTTTTTTTTTATTAATTGCCGTAACTGGCTGGAGCCACTGTAAATAAACTGTACTTACATTCAGACACTACCCTTTTATTTATAATTTACCATTCGCCAAAACACTCAATTCCATTTTAATATAATTCCCCATATTTATGTAGCGCCCTGCTCCTGTTGACCAGGTGCTCACATGTAAATTTAGTTTTTGGCTGAGCTGTAACCAACTCAGATTGAATGTATATAGTTTACTGGATCTGTTCTGGAATTGACTTGGTTGTGCAGTTCCCACTGTTGCCAGTAGGTGTCACTGGTACCACAGGACAGTGTACGAATAACAACTTAGTGAAACTGTAATGAATATTCTTTTTCCGGAAACAGCCCAGTGGGAGGTTCCTGTCCCTGTGCATTCTGGGAGAGAGTATTTATGGGACAGATGCCATGTGCTTTGGGAGTCCTGACCTCGTGGCCTTCCAGGCCTGGAGGCTACGTCACTGCAGCTGTGCAAGTAGGCCCAGAAGCCTGTCTGGGGCCTACTACCGCAGAGGTGGTCCTTAGGCTGTCTTGCCTGCTAGGAAGAAGCCAAGCCAAGCTGAGAAAATCCAGGGGAGGACACTTGCTGGAGAGAGCCAGCATGAAGGCTGGTCTCTCAGAAGGGCTTGGTAACTTACTTGGAGGACGCACCTATCTCTAACCTATCCTCACAGTACTGCCGGGTCGGCTTAAAGGTTCTGGTACTGCAAAGAAGCTGCTCTACAATTCAATCAAGGTAACTAATTGTCTGGCTGCTAAGTTTGTGAGAGAGACTTATCCAGGCGTATACTGGCTGCTAAGTCTGTGAGAGAGGCTTGTCAAGACATCTTGCAGGTTGCTAGATCTGTGGCAGAGATCTACCCAGTCATACAAGATTTACAGAGAGAAAGCTGTGCTTTGTCCCTTATTCTGAAGAGTCTGTAAGTGATCTGCTACAAGAGAAAAAAAAAGGTATCTGCAACTCCCCTTCAACCTCTTTACTGCTACTTCTTTCAAGTTTTTTCATTAAAGCATTGAAGAAAAAAGAACTAAGTGACTGGTGCATACACTGGTGGGAGCAAAGCCCAGTATAGACTCTAAGTCTCTGATATGGTGAACTGTGGGTAAGGGGTGACAGCAAAGACCCAATTTAAACCAGCAGCTCCTTCGGGGGTCAGTGTTACATTTATTATCATTAACATTCCATACCACACTCAAAACAGTCCTGTAGACAGATTCTCCCACCTGAGCTGTGGATCTCTGCAGCTCCTCCAGAGTTACTATGGTCCACTTGGCTGCTTTGAACTTCTCCACAACTTTATCCCTGACTTGTCTGGTGTGTTTCTTGGCCTTCATGACGCTGTTTGTTCACCAAGGTTCTCTAACAAACCTCTGAGGGCTTCACATAAAGCTGTACTTATACTGAGATTAAAATTACACACAGGTGGACTCTATTTACTAATTAGGTGACTTCTGAAGGCAATTGGTTCCACTAGATTTTAGTTAGGGGTATCAAAGTAAAGGGGGCTGAATACAAATGCATGCCACACTTTTCAGATATTTATTTGTAAAAAAAAATTGAAAACCATTTATTATTTTCCTTCCACTTGACAATTACTGTATGTGCCACTTTGTGTTGGTCTATTAAAAAAATCCCAACAAAATACATTTATGTTTTTGGATGTAACATGAAAAAATGTGGAAAATTTCAAGGGGTATGAATACTTTTTCAAGGCAATTTAGCTGCTTATTCATTACAATAATTATCATGTTCATTTATTTGTTATATTTATTGTTTTTCACAGTTCCTTATGTTAAAAAATATTCTGTTTTTCAGCCAGTCAGGGGTGATTTCTTAAATTATCTGAAAACATTTTCACTGCTTAGGACCTGTTGTGGTCACCTTGTCTTCATATTAAAATAAAGAGAGAACAAATGCGGGACTTTGAATGAGGCACACGGGAGCAGAGGTATAACTTGAATAGGAAATGCGTTTTTTAATAAAATGATACAAGAATTCATATATTTACATATTTAGGCACATAGCTCTACATATTTAGGCACATAGCTCTATAATGATAATCTGTATTCATCATAAAATGCATTCCAACAAGGACTTCTATTACAAACATACGAGGATATAAATAAATAAAATTATAATAATAAATCAATAAGTATGTGACACTATAAACTGTCACTAGAAAAAGGTGGCAAATTATAGGATACAGTAAAATTGGAACGTCCATACATATATAGTTGATAATTGTGTACACATAACGGTAGTTGTAAGCTCTACGCCATTTTGGGACCTTATAGCCACTCATCAGGAGTGGCTTAGTGACCACCTATAGATAGGGGTAATAGCAGTATTGAATGATTTGAGAAACAGGTGGGTAAATGTAAAGCATGGATCCCACATTATTTCACTAGGACCATAGACATACAGTTGTGTCTGCGCAATGGCGGTGCAGCCCCGAATGCCAAGCCAGCCAGTAATGCCAAGGCCCGAAGCTGAGGGAGCATGTCCAGGCGGCGATACCAACACAGGGAGCCCCCCAGATTGGGTCAGAGTGTGAGAGACAAATGTGGAGGGGTGATGAAAATAACCTCAAAGAAGGAGGAAAAAAGAAAGGTCAACTTGGAAAACAAATACTCGGAGTGAGTGAGTAATAGTGTAGTTTCTTGTCTTGATATGCTTTACAGTGATTGGTGGATTGTGGCCTGACCATTTTGATGTAATAATTGTACTATATGGCAGTATCGCAAAATAACTAATGATGGTGAATCAGCTCATTTGAACCAGGATCCATAGTGAATCAGGTTGATTTGTTATTGGATATTTTCTGCTGTTGTTAATTTTCTCTGCATAGGAACTTGATCTGCTTATGAACTTGGAAAGGGGGTCCTCTAAGACCCCATTCACACAGGGGCAACACGACTTGCAGGTCGCCTCAGCGAGGCGACCTGCAAACGAATGCCCGGGCGACTTGCAAAACGACTTCTGCATAGAAGTCTATGCAAGTCGCCCCAAGTCGCCCCCGAAGTTGTACAGGAACCTTTTTCTAAGTCGGAGCGACTTGCGTCGCTCCCCTTAGAACGGCTCCATAGTACAGAACGGGAGGCGACTTGTCAGGCGACTAGGTCGCCTGACAAGTCGTCCCTGTGTGAATGGGGTCTTACTCCTTACTAACTCATTGCCATTGCAAAGTTCAGAAGGGGGTCCTTGATCTACCTGTGCTCAACTATATTAGTGTCAATTGTGACATAAGGTAATTTTTCCTATCAATAAGTCCATGTGCTGTCATCACAATAAACAGCCATCTACAGTAAGGGCTTCCAGTCATGGCAGGTGGATGGGGTTATAGAATTGTATTTGTAAGGTAGTTCAAAGTACAAACAAACCAACATTTTTCCCAGCACGCTCACCATTTTTATTTAGCAAAGGTGGTCCAAATAACCCTTTACCAGTTCACATTATGTCCACTGCAAAAAATATACCAGCAAATCAGATCTTAAGTGCTGGATACTCTGGACTGCTGGCAGACCAAATCTTTAGGTTTTGCTCATCACTAAATTTGGCTATGCCCCAAGGCATGGTTTAGTTAGTATTCTGGGACACTCATCGTGTGTCCACCATCTTGAATTATTTGATTTTATTATGTCTTTGTTATGATATCTTACTGTAACTACATCTTGTTATTTTCAGGCTTGTAAAGTGGTACAATCCAGTTTACCTACAGAATGTGTCTAGGTTAGTTGATTTAGTGGTTAACAAGACCCCTCTCTTCTTCTTGTGCTCTCAGTTAGTTTCCAGCCTTCATAGTGGGTACAAGGTATAAGAAGTTCATTGTCCACTTTGATATGACCAGTTAACATCCAGGTACTTCATTTTACAAAATAAAACTACGTTGCATTAAACTGCCGTACCTTATTGGAGAGCTGAGCTGTCTTTGGAGGGAGCTTCTAGACCAAGATCTAATGGAGGTTATGTCAATGCATAAAGTGGAACTTGAAAGAGGACAACTAGCAAATGACAGGTGATATCCAGATCTACAGCTTCCAGCTCTAAAGCTTTGGATTAAAATACACATTTATATTCCCCGCTAAAGTTCTAATATTTTGGGAGAGTGTCACTGTGGACCCATCAGAAGTCTCTTCAAGCACTGCAAACGTGTGGAGATCTGACATTCTTCAGAGCTGCCTTCTTCAACTAGGGTGCCTTGGCAAAATGCCTACAAATTGCCCAAAAATTGTATACAAGCCAGTGAGTGGATGAAACCTGCCTTTTAGTTACACAAAGCCACAAGTTTTCATTACACCTAGTTGTCAGCGTTCTTAATAACTAATGACATCATTGGTTGATAAGGAAGACGTCAGGCACCGGCACAGCACCTTTTTTGACCTCCCTTGCCCCTCTCAGTCAGCACTGGGGTCACATTAGCTGAGTGAGGGAGAAAATAAACATTTTAGAATGGGTGCCCCAAGATTGTGCAGCATTTTAAAGGGTGCTTTGACTGAAAAAACGTTGAGAAACACTGCTTTAGAGTAATGCAGTGGCAGGTCAACAACCTTTTGTACCTGGCAGAGGCTGGAACCTGATCGAAAATGACACCACTAGCTGTGAACGCAGTTCACCATAACAATTTGCATTTTAATCTCTTTAAAAAACTCCAACCGCCTCCAGAAATTCAGAGTGCTAACCCGCTAAAACAACACTGACTTTATGGATCTGATGACAGAGCTTTGTACGCAATGCTGCAGTATTCTAATGACAAAAGGTCAAAATACTATGCAATTCCATCAATATACGGCTCTATTTATATTTCTGGCTGTCACTGAAAGAGATTTCTGAATCTGTTTAAGTCTGCACTGTCTGCTTTGTAATCTTAGAATACGAGCAGATATGTTCTTAATTTCCGGTATTCTGGCTCCTCATTCTATTTGGAATGTGAAATCTTCTGTACGCCTCCTAAAAAAATTGCCAGTAGAAGTTCAGATTTAGTATGGCTACAGACACATGTTGAAGGATAGTCCTGTGATTTACAATGTTGTCTTCATCTGTGAAATGTTTATAGCAGTAAACCTTTGGGTGGCCCAATATTCTCAGGCAATATACCTGAATACACACTCACCGGCCACTTTATTAGGTACACCTTGCTAGTACCAAGTTGGACCGCCCTTTGCCTTCAGAACTGCCTTAATTCTTTGTGGCATAGATTCAACAAGGTGTTGGAAACATTCCTCAGAGGTTTTGGTCCATATTGACATGATAGCATCACGCAGTTGCTCCGTTCCACCACATCCCAAAGGTCCTCTATTGGATGAGATCTGGTGGCTGTGGAGGCCATTGGAGTACAGAGACCTCATTGTCCAGTGGTGAGATGATTTGAGCTTTGTGACATGGTACATTATCCTGCTGGAAGGAGCCATCAGAAGATGGGTACACTGTAGTCATAAAGGGATGGACATGATCAGCAACAATACTCAGATAGGCCGTGGCATTTAAATGATGCTCAATTGGTACTAAGGGGTCCAAAGTGTGCCAAGAAAATATCCCCCACACCAATACACCACCACCAGTCTGAACCATTGCTACAAGGTAGGATGGATCTATACTTTCATGTTGTTTACACCAAATTCTGACCCTACCATCTGAATGTTGCAGCTGAAATCGAGACTCATCAGACCAGGCAATGTTTTTTCCAATCTTCAATTGTCCAATTTTGGCAAGGCTGTGCGAATTGTAGCCTCAGTTTCCTGTTTTAAATGACAGGAGTGGTACACGGTGTGGTTTTCTACTGCTGTAGCCCATTTGCTTCAAGGTTCGATGTGTTGTGTGTTCAGAGATGGTATTCTGCATACCTTGTTTGTAACAAGTGGTTATTTGAGTTACTGTTGCCTTTCTATCATCTCAAACCAGTCTGCCCATTCTCCTCTGACCTCTGACATCAACAAGGCATTTTCATCCACACAACTGCCGCTCACTGGATATTTTCTTTTTTTCGGACCATTCTCTGTAAACCCTAGAGATGGTTGTGCGTGAAAATCTAAGTAGATCAGCAGTTTTTTAAATACTCAGACAAGCAATGGTTGTTGTCACCAACAACCATTGCCACTTTCAAAGTCACTTAAATCCCCTTTTTTTCCCATTGTGATGCTCGGTTTGAACTTCAGCAAGTCGTCTTCACCACGTCTAGATGCCCAAATGTAAATGCATTGAGTTGCTGCCATATGATTGACTGATTAGTAATTTGTGTTACCAAGCAATTGAACAGGTGTACCTAATGAAGTGGCCGGTGAGTGTATATTAACTGGTGAAAAACCAAGCAGGTTTTAATTACTGAAAAATAGTGAGCACTTGTGGACACTGCAAGTGAATGTTATCGAGAAGAAAGGTTTTCCAGTTTGTTGCACAAGCTTTTTATCACTTTAGTTCACAAATAAACACTGGCCAGTTTGGGGTGAAATACTGCAGTGGGTACCCATATTCTTTCTTAGGTAAAAATCAGCCAATGTAGTAAATACGCTTAATGTAGTATTTATGTAGTAATGTAATCTATTCAGTAGCTTCAGTGTATCTATGCATACATTTCTAACATATCACAATATTAGCAAGAATTATTTTAAAAAAACCTAGCTTCCTTGGATTCTAGGATCTAGCAATCTTTGAGCTAATGACTTTAATAAAAATGACTAATAAATAACACCTGGGACTGTTACGGGTGCTAAAATAAAAAATGGCCATAAAATGGCATGTCATTTTAGAACACAGAAAGCTCTCTCAGAGAGTTCTGGGATTTGTATGCTGTTGAAGGTGTAGCGGTGTCCCCAAACCCTAAAGTCCTAATGGTGACCTCCAGAGTCATGGAGATCTGACATCCTTCCTCGAAGTGTGGGTTATTAGGCATGGTGGGTGTAATGTAAGTTGGAAACATGGGCGCCAGTCACTTTTTGAATGCAAGAAAAAGAGATTTATTGTCTCTTAAACAGAACTGGTGGAGAGAGGGTTAGGGCCAGGACACCCTTAGGCAGATGCAATAGCAATTGGCAGACTCTGAGGCAAAAATAATAGGCAGACAGCTATACAGGTGGAGGGCCTTTAAGCTGGATGCAGCAACTGTATTTGTAGAACTGCTGTCTCCTATGACAACTGAACTTTCAACAGTCAGTAGAGATCTGTGCACATAATTCACAGTAACCTATTACAGATCTTCTTTCACATCTAACAGTATCCCAATGTAGATCTTCACTCACTGAGCTCCCGCTCTCTCCGTAGACTTCAAGATCCCAGTCGTCACTGGATCCCCTGAGCTTTTCCACAGCTAACTCACTGTATACTCCTCAAGCTTCACCCATGCTAACCTACTGGGTCCCTGGCTTGACACTCTGCTGAAGCTTTCCCACTTCCTTATCGTCCCCGGCTGGTGAAAAGGCTGCGCTGGTACTTCTTCAGACTTCCATACACTGCCCTCTGATAACAAGAAAGGTTGTCCCTTGGTGGCGACTGTTTCCCCTTTACCTCTGGCCTTGATTTTCACTTGCCCTTGGCGACAGGAGTGGTCGTCCCTTATAGCAACTATTTCTCCCTCACCACCGGCAACAATTCGGTTCCCCGTATGGCGGAACCTCTGCAACTTTTTGGGCTTCCTGCCTGAAGCCCCAACCCCACGCTGCTTCTCTCAGACCTGGATAGGTCTCAGACAGCCTAGCAGCCAGTTGCTCCTGCAGGCCAAGGAGCCAAAGAAACCCCTGCTAATTGGCTGAGACAACCCATCCACTCCTATTCTGAATTCACTATTCCCTTGTCATTCTAATGCCACAGGGAACAATGCCACCTAGTGACAGAAGAGAGAGGTGCATCAAATCCAGAGTTAGAGAAAAGTCAGCGGATCCCCTAACAATTAGCCAGGCTAGTTACAACCTAGCAAACTAAATTTGTTAGCAACCCTGCCCACAACCAGGGTGCTACAAAGGAAATCTCCAAGAACTTTTGGTGAAGCTGGACTATGTTACCCAAGTACTTTGATAAGAGGAGGGGTCTCTTGAAAGAAAAAGGGCGCGTACAGGAAGGGGAGAGAAGGGGAAGTGTGGAAGAGGACGTGAGAGTGAGAGAGGAGAAAGAGAGACTGAGAGGTGTAGCGATGACATTGCTGTGTAAAGGAAGCGGGAGCACTGTGTCACCATACCTCCCAACTTTTTGAGATGGGAATGAGGGACACCTATCAGCAAAAGTATGCAGGCATAGGGCACGCCCCTTGCCACGCCCCCTTAAAGGAGAATTGTACAAAAAAACAAGATTGGTTGAACCCACAAATGCTTTTTTTTTTACCACTACTATTCCTTTATATTAGCTTTTGGAAATTACAAATGCAGCAATTTAGAAATCAGATCAAAGGTTTAGCGCTTGAAAACACTTTTTGATAGATACAACGTGCATATTATATACATCTATATAGATCAGACCAAAATGAGGGACAAATGAGAAGCAATGAGGGACAGAGGGACATTGCTCCAAATCAGGGACAGTCCCTCGAAATCAGGGACAGTTGGGAGCTATGTGTCACAGTGTGCTGATCAGCTGGAGAGCCTTTCGCTGTGCGAGCAGCTGAGGAGACAGACATTAGGCCGGAGCCTGCAGAGAACACTCAGAGCTATTATACTGGAGGTTGTGCCAAACTGCTGATCAACAGGAGTGGGTGAGAACGTACCATATATCTTGTTGAACTGTCTGCCTGTTCATCTGCACTATAGCTAATTCAGAGTCCAGGGAAAGATCCCCTCTCTTACAGACTTGTTCCTTCTAGGGGTCTATACTGCTGCACACAAAATACATGGGGTGGATGTAGAGAGAGAGGAACTCAGTGCACACTCCCACTATAGGCAAGACTGTTATTGTTTGGGATACAATAATTCAGAGACTCCAGTAGTGCTAATGAATAGGAGCTGGATTATCGGCACCAGTGCTTGTCCCATTGCTAAAAAACTGTTGGTCCCATGTTACCAGTTTCTGCACTCCGTTTGGATTACAAAATATCAGCCTTACTTAAAGTAGGAGACATTCTGTAAGTGCCGTACCTACCCTCCATATAAACAGCTGCAGCTGGGGATTTCCCACACAGGAATAATTACGCTTTTCTTCAGATTAAATTCATACCTTTAATACCACTAGCTGCTACGCTGACCAGGAGATTATTAAAGGGAAACTCTGAAGTTATGCAACTTTTCACTTTATGTCTTCTCACTTGCTAATAGTTTCACAGAAGAGAAAGACATTAAAGACTCCAAAGTGTACCATCAAAAGAGCTACGACATTTGGCCAATGATATGTGTTATATTTTACGTTTAGGTTAATGTCACAAGAGTAAACCTCAGTCTTTGGCTAAAGACATCCTTGAGATTTAGTTTTAATATTATTTCTCTGCTTATGATCTCAGGATGGACCTTTTCCATACCCAGAGCTGGGGCTGAACGTTTATACATTTCTGGTCTATAGGACTAATTAAAGAATAAGAGGTCCTGTCTTATGCTAAGCCCAGGTTTAATAGAATTACCATTGAAATCAAAAATTCTGTTCATGTTATGCTCATCACAGTGTAATATCAAATTGTTTTAAAACCTTGCTTTCTTTATAAAGATATTACTTGGTTCACAAAATTACATTGGCTGTTCAGAGTCAGTAGCAGTGTGTGTGTGCTTGGTGGTGTCAGTGAAAGAGGGGAAAAACTCAGTTGGGGTCTCAAGGGTGAACAGAAGCCCTTTTAACCAAGCGGCCCTCAAGGGGGTAGGGCTACAGACTAATAATGTCAGATGACTTTACCTAGGCTGAGATGACATCATCAGTTTGCTGCAAGCAGGAAGAAACATTTTCTCAGTTTCCTCTTCCCCAGTGAAGCACATGAAAGCCTCACACCTATCTGTTGCCATAACCACAACGTAAGTTACAGGTGTTAGTAAATTGTGGTGCCATTATTTTTAAAACAACGCACCTGCATTTAAATAACCACAATTCCTGGTATGTATATGACTGGCAGGGGATGGGGACACTGCAAGTGTAACTGCAGCAAGAGGCCAGGTAATTGTAACCTTCTGGGTACTGGTCCTGGCCTACTCTCTTTCGGTTCAATATTCCAATGACATGTACTTCAGTATCGGTTTTTCTGTTCAAGTTATGGCCTCTATCCAAGTACCTAATTGGGGATTCCTGATCTTGGTGCTTTCCGTAACAGTACGCAGATGTGATAGCTCCAAGTGCCTCTGGCCACTTCTCGTCTTGGTCATTTGTTCCAGTTATGTAGGTATTGATTCCTTGCCAGCTATCACCAGTGCAGAATTCTGGATATTCTCACCCTGGGAGCTGCCACGCGGATAAATTCCAACCTTTCTTGCAAGGGTCAGCTGTGAACTCCGGGCACTCTTTAGATTCTGCACCTCGGTAGAGAACCATAAGCTTAAAAGCTATCCATTAAAGGTATCCCTGGCAGTGTTCTAGTTTGTCCTGACCTAACCTCTACCACCTTTGATGGACAGCATGACCTGTATAAAAATGTGGAGAAAATATATATAAATGCATGTGAAAGAAAAAAGGAATGCTACCCTTAGTTACAAAACTTATAGGGATAAAACTTTTTTGTGGAAGGGAGTTTAACAAGACTCGTGGCCACTCATTAAAATTAGAAGAAAAGAGGTTTAACCTTAAACTACATAGAGGGTTCTTTACTGTAAAAGCGGCAAGGATGTGGAATTTCCTTCCACAGGCGGTGGTCTCAGCGGGGGGGGTTGGGGCATCGATAGTTTCAAGAAACTATTAGATAAGTACCTGAACAACCACAACATATAGGGATATACAAGGTAATACTGACATGTAATCACACACATAGGTTGGACTTGATGGACTTGTGTCTTTTTTCGACCTCATCTACTATGTAACTATGTAACTATGTGACATATACTGTACATTTATCAGAATATCATTTTTTCCAACACAGTGCACAGAATTAGGTGGTGTGGAGTATAACATGTACAACAAGGCATATAGAATGAGGGGAATGTACAACATGGAACATTAAATAAGCCAGTTGGAATGTGAAACATAGACCATGGCATGTGAAATGAGGCGATGTGGAATAGGGAACATACAACATGGAATACAGAATGAGCTGGTGTGGAATAGGGAACCTACACCATGGCACAGGCCTGCTGATAAGGCAGTTCAACCAGTCCTCCTTTACTGTGCCCCGTCACCTCAACGGGGGGGCCTGGCCAGGTCCGAGACATATAAGTTACATGTCCCTGGACTCATCAGTTCAGCAGATGGGCCCAGGAGGCAGTTGCAGAGAGGGGACTTTTTTTTATATTTCAGAGCTCATGCGGATAAAGCCAGTGCTGCTTTTCCCGATGCTGATCTTAAAGTTCCGACCAGCCACAGTTACTTACAGCCTTTCTCTGGCAAAATGATACTACCTGCCTGCCCCCCAGCATACACACATAGGCCTTAAAATCAGCTACAGAATTCTAACTGGTAGGGACGAGCTTAGGTGTGCTGCAGGTCCACACTGATGAGAGGTCTGAAAGGGCAGAGGCGTATCTAGGGTATGGCAGCCATGGCAAGTGCAATGGGTGCCATTATGGGGGGGGTGGCAAAAAAGCCGCCCCCGCACAAAAAAAAAAGTCCCACCCGTCCTCTCGCGGCCTCCTCCCGCACAATCTATTCTCCTGCTGCAGCGTGGGGCCGGCACAGCACTTCATTAGCTAGTGAGGAGGAAAGCAACAGGCGCCCTCCATGACGGCCGATGAGTTGGCTCTGGCCACAGTGACTGCCCATAGCTATAGGGTAGCTGGCAGAGGTGAAGCCTAAAGCTCCACCTACCCTCCTCTGTGCAACTGCTGTCTGCTTCATCTTCTCTTCTCGTGGGTCTCCCGGGTCTGTGTGACGTGCCGTGATGTGGTCGGTGACGCCGGTGAGGACTCTGAAGGGGGACCTGGAGGATGGAGACGTCACTATTTTTAGATCTGTAGCTCCTGAAAAACGCCCCCAGTGTGAAAGGGGTCTTAAAGTCATCATGTGCGATTCCGTGTGTGTGCCAAGCAGAAAGGGCCACTAGGAAAACTAGGCAGCCCAGGGTACCCGGCCACTGGTGATCCTACTCTCTCTCTACCTCTGAACAGTGTCAGAGGCGCTGGCACAGCATTTATGGGTGCTGGTGAGGCCGCATTTATGGGTACTGATGTTACTGTATTTATGGGTGCTGGTGAGGCCGCATTTATGGGTGCTGATGTTTTAGTTTTGTTAGCTGTTTTTTTTTGTTAGGGTTATCTGAAAGATGGGTTTCAAATGTTTTGACAGGGGCGCAGTTTCAGTGCTTGCCATAGGCGCCATTTTCACTAGATACGCCTCTGTGAAAGGGGCACAGCTTAACTAAAGGGGCAAACACTGTCACTGCGGCGTGATTTAAAAAAGGGTCGGGGACTTTTTTCCCTGTTAGGGCCCATTGAAATGAATAGGCTGCACTACATGCAGCACACAGCAGCACAGATGTGAACCAAGGCCTTCTTCACATGTGAGGTGATGGGGGGGAGGTAAAACCATGCGGTTGAGCTGTTTTTACAACTCCCAACTGCTCCCCCTTTAGTTGCCAAGGTAGTAGCTGTGTGAATGAGAATGAGCAAAGCTGCTCTGACATTGGCAGTCTGACCCTGGAAGGATTAATCCATGTATTTACACAGTTGTTAAACTCTTGACTATAGGATTCGTCAACTTATGGTCCTTGAACTTATAATAAAAAACACAACACTGCATGACGTGGGTTTAAACGGTCACAGCAGCCTTTTTATTAACAAATTAATAAATAACAAAACAATTTTAACAGCAGGAGAGGGTCTTTGGGTGTCCTTAAAGCACATTTTTGACTATTATCGACCATGTCCTCAGCCACGCCCCATCCAGCTCGAAGACGTTGCGACTTCCAAATTTTGACTTTCCCCCGGGAGGCCTAACTCCTGGGAGAACCACCAACAACCAGTAGTGTATTTAGGTTTTGTGCTGCCCTAGGCCTGACTAAACTCGTGCACCCCCTAATTTAAATATGGCCCACCCCTTCCTGTCAAGGCCACACCCCTTACTGTTTAAGACCCGCCCTGCAATTTTCGAGTGGGGACACTAGTTCTGAGGGCCTTGGGGAGGCAATGGATTCCCTTAATTTGTGTAGATTTCCTCTCACTTCCTGTTTAGCTATGGAGCAGGATGTGAAGGGAAATCTGCAACGGGACAGGGATGGTAAAAAAAAAAACTGACAGGGGTTATAACCCTCCCTTACTCTATCCAAAATGAAAAAAAAGTGTTGCCTATAGTTCTACTTTAAGCACAAATTTCTGATAATTTTATGGAGAGGACTAAGAAGATATAACCATGCCAATGGTGCAGCAGAAAACATATAGCACAGTGAGGAAGGTTTGTGGTCCAGGATGAGAGGACAGTCAAAATTAGAAATTAGCACAAGCCGGCGGGGACTCTTTCCGTGCTGCCCCCCTGCAAAGTGCTGCCCTAGGCCTGGGCCTTGTTGGCCTAGGCCAGGATACAGCGTTGCCAACAACCAACCAGGTGGGAGCGCCATACCCTAGATGGGCCCCCAATTCTTTAACAATCTGGTTAATCCTCCCCCCCCCAAACACCCCCTGACCTGCAAGCTGCTGAGACAAAAGTGCAAAAACATTACATTTTAAAAAAAATTTTTTATAGAAAAAACATGAAACACCAGAATTGTCCCCCCACCCAGACTACACCCTAAACCCAGAATACAGGGAGGGAGGGAAACTCTTTACATCTACTGAACCTTCCGGAATGATTACCCATCAGCCCTTGCACAGAAAAAACCCTTGCCCCCCCACACTGACTATCTGACCACTAATGCACCAATCAGGTAAGCTACGCCCCTACCCCACTAACTACTGATTTCTTTAACCCTTCTCAGACCTGTTCCTCCCTTAGTCATGCCTTAGTAATTTCTCTTCTCGCACTATAACAGGAAATGATACGTGAGACTTTACTTTTTAACACCAAGCTATTGTTCCTCCACACATTTCCCACACGCCTCTGCCAGACAGGAATGAAAACGGTGTGTATTCCATGTTCTTATAGCTGCCAAAGAATATATCCGGTTGCTGAACATGTTTTTTACAGTAATCAAATGTGATAAATTTCTGTAACAGCCATGTTCAGCATATCTTCAGTCCAGCGTAATGGAACCTTGAAACTCTGCTTATAGCAAGAAAACTATCTACATGTAAAGGATAAGCATTTAACTTGAAGGAAATATACAGTGATTTGTACACATTTTCTTCTTTATAAACAAGGTAATTCAAATGTATTTTTCATTTTTCATAGTCGGGTAAATATGTAGTAGTATTATATCTATTTGTCCTTTTTAGTTAAGCTTTATTATCCTTTTTACATGCCTTCCAGAAACTGATTAGCAGTCTAGTGAAAAAATCTAAAGTTTCAGTCGAACACAGCTAGCCACAAAGCAGGCTGATATGGCAGTGCTCTCTCATTAGCTAACCTATAGTTCTCTAAGAATCCTTTGTCATAAATTTAATTGTAAAATAAAAATTGAAAGAAGAAAAAGGAAAACATTAGTTTGAAATGTTATGAAATGAAGACAGAAAGCCAGTCAAGTTCCTCCACCCCAAACTCGCTTATCAATGTCTTTATGGCCATTGCTTTGTGCACTGTCCAAATCATTTGGTGGTGGTGGGGGGTTATGGTGTGGGGTTGCTTTTCAGGGGTTGGGCTTGGCCCCTTAATTCCGATGAAGGGAACTCTTAAGGTGTCCACAAACCAAGACATTTTGGACAATTTCATATTCCCAACTTTGTGGGAACAGTTTGGGGATAGCCCCTTTCTATTCCGACATGACTGCACACCAGTGGAACTTGACTGGCCTGCACAGAGTCCTGACATCAACCCGATAGAACACCTTTGGAATGAATTCGAGCGGAGACTGCGAGCCAGGCCTTTTCGTCCAACATCAGTGCCTGACCTCACAAATGCGCTTCTGGAAGAATGGTCAAACATTCCCAATAGACACACTCCTAAACCTTGTGGACAGCCTTCCCAGAAGAGTTGAAGCTGTTATAGCTGCAAAGGGTGGGCCAACTCAATATTGAACCCTACGGACTAAAACTGGGATGCCATTAAAGTTCATGTGCGTGTAAAGGCAGGCGTCCCAGTACCTTTGACAATATAGAGTATCTGCTTAGAGTTCAGATTTAAAACAATTTAATAGAGAATCTTTCAGTAGAAAGCTTTGAAATCTTTGACGGCATAATATCTCAAACCACAGAATACATTTTGGCAGAGAGGGTCACTTTGAAAAAAAAAAGTAGCTATCAATAACCAGATCAGAGCTGCTGACTTTTGTTCCTGGAAGGGATGGAGGGGTAGTTGGTCATATCCTCCCCTTCCCTTTATTGCTACATATTATGTGCATGCTTCACCATTCACAGTAAGAAGGCGTGTAGAAGCCTGTCTTGACCTGTCTCCTCATCCGGGGCTGTCACTTCTACTCTGAATCTTGTACGGATGAATGAATGAAGAAGGGAGACGATGTTTATTCTCATGCCTGCTATCAAAACAGACGTTTTTTACACCTGTATGCAGATGAGTGAACAGTTGATCTACGAAGGCCCATTACATTGCAGTGTGTTACAGTGCGTGTTAATGTATGGTATGCCATATGTTTACATGCATTGTGAATGGGCTGACAATGGGCCAACGCAAAACCAGACATGGACATTTTTTGTTTAACACCACAATGCACAGATGGTTCCCACACACAGACTGGGAGTCATACAAATTCAACAATTTGTGCTGCTTGCAGTTAAACACATTGCTAAATAAGAAAAAGGCCATAGAGTCAGTATGGTCTCATGGACACTGAGCCCTGGTGCACGAGGCTCCAGTAATTACCTGTGGTTGGTGGGCACAGGTGCACCATCCAGCCCTGCTTCCGCCAGCCTGTCAAACTTTATGAGAGGCGGACAGCTGCTGTGGCTGGACAGGACTGGATAGTGCACTTTTGCCGCGTACACACGATCAGAAATTCCGTCAGAAAAAACTTGGATGGTTTTTCCAACGGAATTCCGCTCAAGCTTGCCTTGCATACACACGGTCACACAAAAGTTCTCTGAACTTTCGACCGTCAAGAACGTGGTGACGTACAAACACTACGACGAGCCGAGAAAATGAAGTTCAATGCTTCCGAGCATGCGTCGAATTGTTTCCGAGCATGCGTGATTTTTTGCGCGTCCGAATTGCATACAGACGAACGCATTTTCGGATAGTAACTTTTTCCGACCGAAAAATAGAGAACCTGCTCTCAATCTTTTGCTGGCTGGAATTCTGACAGCAAAAGTCCAATGGAGCATACACACAGTCAGAATTTCTGACCAAAAGCTCACACATCTGACTTTTGCTGGCAGAATTTCTGTTCGTGTGTATGGGGCATAAGAGGTACTTACGTGTAACGCAGTATCTGTCCAGGAATTAATACTCTATGTATTCAACATCTAACACAACTAAAGGTGCCTACAAGCAGCAGTGAATAAAAAAAGCAGTGGGACAAAGTATAAGTACATATGATTCCAACAATAAACTATTAAGAATGTGCAAAAGTGCAATTAAAAAATGGAATCATCAAAATATAAAGTGAAAAGAAATAAATCCTCAAAATATAAAGTGCAGAGAAATGAGTGCAAAGGTGCAATTAACAGAGCATAAATAAGTCCATATATCAAAAATTCATTACATCAATCATTCAGAAATATATGTATATGGTCCATTAACCACTTCAGCCCCGGAAGGATTTACCCCCTTCCTGACCAGAGCACTTTTTACAATTTGGCACTGCGTCGCTTTAACTGCTAATTGCACGGTCATGTAGTGCTGTACCCAAACAAAATTTGCATCCTTTTGTTCCCACAAATAGAGCTTTCTTTTGATGGCATTTGATCACCTCTGTGGTTTTTATTTTTTGCGCTATAAATGGAAAAAGACCGAAAATTTTGAAAAAAAAAAAAAATGATATTTTCTACTTTTTGTTATAAAAAAAATCCAATAAACTCAATTTTAGTCATACATTTAGGCCAAAATGTATTCGGCCACATGTCTTTGGTAAAAAAATGTCAATAAGCGTATATTTATTGGTTTGCGCAAAAGTTATAGTGTCTACAAACTAGGGTACATTTTCTGGAATTTACACAGCTTTTAGTTTATGACTGCCTATGTCATTTCTTGAGGTGTTAAAATGGCAGGGCAGTACAAAACCCCCACAAATGACCCCATTTTGGAAAGTAGACACCCCAAGGAAATTGCTGAGAGGCATGTTGAGCCCATTGAATATTAATTTTTTTTTGTCCCAAGTGATTGAATAATGACAAAAAAAAAATTTACAAAAAGTTGTCACTAAATGATATATTGCTCACACAGGCCATGGGCATATGTGGAATTGCACCCCAAAATACATTTAGCTGCTTCTCCTGAGTATGGGGATACCACATGTGTGGGACTTTTTGGGAGCTTAGCCGCGTACGGGACCCCGAAAACCAATCACCGCCTTCAGGATTTCTAAGGGCATAAATTTTTGATTTCACTCCTCACTACCTATCACGGTTTTGAAGTCCATAAAATGCCCAGATGGCAAAAAACCCCCCCAAATGACCCCATTTTGGAAAGTAGACACCCCAAGCTATTTGTTGAGAGGCATATTGAGTCCATGGAATATTTTATATTTTGACACAAGTTGCGGGAATGTGACAAATTTTTTTTTTTTTTTTTGCATAAAGTTGTCACTAAATGATATATTGCTCACACAGGCCATGGGCATATGTGGAATTACACCCCAAAATACATTCAGCTGCTTCTCCTGAGTACGGGGATACCACATGTGTGGGACTTTTTGGGAGCCTAGCCGCGTACGGGGCCCCGAAAACCAATCACCGCCTTCAGGATTTCTAAGGGCGTAAATTTTTGATTTCACTCTTCACTGCCTATCACATTTTCGGGGGCCATGGAATGCCCAGGTGGCACAACCCCCCCCCCCCCCAAATGACCCCATATTGGAAAGTAGACACCCTAAGCTATTTGCTGAGAGGCATGGTGAGTATTTTGTAGCTCTCATTTGTTTTTGAAAATGAAGACAAGAAAAAACTTTTTTTTTCTTTTTTCAATTTTCAAAACTTTTTGACAAAAAGTGAGGTCTGCAAAATACTCACTATACCTCTCATCAAATATATTGGGGTGTCTATTTTCCAAAATAGGGTTATTTGGGGGGGGGGGGGGTTGTGCCACCTGGGCATTCCATGGCCTCCGAAACTGTGATAGGCAGTGAAGAGTGAAATCAAAAATTTACGCCCTTAGAAAGCCTGAAGGCGGTGCTTGGTTTTCGGGGTCCCGTACGCGGCTAGGCTCCCAAAAAGTCTCACACATGTGGTATCCCCATGCTCAAGAGAAGCAACAGAATGTATTTTGGGGTGTAATTTCACATATTCCCATGGCGTGTTTGAGCAATATATAATTTATTGACAACTTTGTGCAAAAAAAAATTTGTCTTTCCCGCAACTTGTGTCACAATATAAAATATTCCATGGACTCGACATGCCTCTCAGCAAATAGCTTGGGGTGTCTACTTTCCAAAATGGGGTCATTTGGGGGGGGTTTTGAACTGTCCTGGCATTTTATGCACAACATTAAAAGCTTATGTCACACATTACCCACTCTTCTAACCACTTGAAGACAAAGCCCTTTCTGACACTTTGTTTACGTGAAAAAATTATTTTTTTTTGCAAGAAAATTACTTTGAACCCCCAAACATTATATTTATTTTTTAAAGCAAATGCCCTACAGATTAAAATGGTGGGTGTTTCATTTTTTTTTTTCACACAGTATTTGCGCAGCGATTTTTCAAACGCATTTTTTTGGTAAAAAACACACTTTTTTAAATTTTAATGCACTAAAACACACTATATTGCCCAAATGTTTGATGAAATAAAAAAGATGATCTTAGGCCGAGTACATGGATACCAAACATGACATGCTTTAAAATTGCGCACAAACGTGCAGTGGCGACAAACTAAATAAATTTTTAAAAGCCTTTACAGGTTACCACTTTAGATTTACAGAGGAGGTCTACTGCTAAAATTACTGCCCTCGATCTGACCGTCGCGGTGATACCTCACATGCATGGTGCAATTGCTGTTTACATTTGACGCTAGACAGACGCTTGTGTTCGCCTTTGCGCGAGAGCAGGGGGAGGACAGGGGTCCTTTTTTTTTTTATCTTATTTTTAAACTGTTCCTTTCATTTTTTTTTTAAATCATTTTTATTGTTATCTCAGGGAATGTAAATATCCCCTATGATAGCAATAGGTAGTGACAGGTACTCTTTTTTTAAAAAATTGGGGTCTATTAGACCCTAGATCTCTCCTCTGCCCTCAAAGCATCTGACCACACCAAGATCGGTGTGATAAAATGCCTTCCCAATTTCCCAATGGTGAAAAGTAAGGAGATTAGGGCGCTCAAGCCCTCATTATATCTAAAAAGTCTCTATATAAAAAGTCCAATCAATATAATGATGGTGATGGTATGAGAAGTCTTCAATGCTAATGGCTGCAGCTTGACAGAACGAAGCAAGATCTATGGAAATATAAACAAACAAAAGGCGCCTCTAAGTGTAGAAGAAAAACTTTTTAATATCCCAACTGGGTTTAAAAACACTTACAAGATGGAGGAATAAAACGGGCACATCGTGGAAGGAAAATCTTCAGAGTGATGCATATATGTTTCACTGGGTCTATCACGGTCAGCAGCCGAATGAGACACTGGAACGCTGTGGGAGTCGGCGTCATCGGAGAGAAGGACCCGGAAGTGATGTCGAATGCTATGAGACTCTGTGATCAGCCTCGACCGCAGCGCAGAGCGGAGGATGTGACGTCATAAGAAAGGGATGCGTTTTGGAACTCTGGACGGTTCCTTTGTCAACTGTAACGTCACATCCTCCGCTCTGCGCTGCAGTCCAGGCTGGTCACAGAGTCTCATAGCATTCGACATCACTTCCAGGTCCTTCTCCTCTCCTCGCCGATGACGCCAACTCCCACAGCGTTCCAGTGTCTCATTCGGCTGCTGGCGGTGATAGACCCAGTGAAACATATATGCAGATTTTCCTCTGCCGTGACCCCTTCCAATGCCTTTTTTATCACTTCCACGATGTGCCCGTTTTATTCCTCCATCTTGTAAGTGTTTTTAAACCCAGTTGGGATATTAAAAAGTTTTTCTTCTACATTTAGAGGGTCCTTTTGTTTGTTTACAATTTCCCAGTTTTAGGCCATAGAGATGTTTGGAGCCACTCTGGTCTCTGATCAGCTCTATGGTCAGCTGGCTGAATCACCGGCTGCACCGGAGAGCCAGAGAAAAACATGGAAGACGGTGGGGGGGGGCATTCCCTCCCACTGCTTGTAAAAGCAGTCTAGAGGCTAATTAGCTGCTAGGATTGTTTTTAGATGAAAGCCAACCGCTGGCTGAAAAGAATGATACCAAGATGATACCTAAACCTGCAGGCATCATTCTGGTATAACCACTCAAAGTCCAGCAACATACCAGTACGTTGCTGGTCCTTGTTGGGCATATATTGAAATCTTTTTTTTTTCATGCAGCCTGTGGGCTGAACGAAAAAAAAGAGATTGATCGGTGGGTATGCCCACCATTAGAATACCTCCCTTCATCCACCCACTTCTAATGATGGGCATACATGCACCATTTATGTATGCCGAAGCATGGGGGCATCCTCCCGCAAAAGGTAGGAGCAAATCGCTCCTCCGCCCCTTCTGCCCCCATGCTTTGGCATATATCACCTCCACTGGAGTCACGGCTTTATATATCATGGGAGCAAACGCTGTTGCTGTCAAGATAAATAAATCCGGCTGCAGCTGAATGGCGTACCTGAAGACAAAAAAATGGTTAACAATAAAACACAGTAAACAGTAAAGTATACAAAATTGCATACCTGAAAAGCAAACATGATAAAACATAATAACAATAAAACATTGCAGAATAGAATACAGTTAAAAAGAGCAGAACAATAGAGAGAGAATATAGAGAGAGAGCAATAAAACGACAACTATTTTATTTTTATTTTATATATTTTTTTGTGTTTTTTTTTTTTTTACACTTTTTTTTGTAACTGTAACTTTTGTAACTGTAACCGGTTCCAGATTCGGGTCTCTCAAAATGTGATGGCATCTTGGGAGACCCTGTGAAAGTGTGCCTAGTCTGTGCAATGCTGTACCCTACGCTAATACTCAACTAGTGTATGGTAGCGTTCAAAACATTCAACAATGCAAAGACCAGGATTGTCAGGACAGGAGGGACAATAATAGCGGGTGTCACGCCTATATCCGCGCTTGCTGCAGACACGACATCTTTTTTGGGGGGGTTCGTTGGGTAGGGGTACTCGGGAGGACATAAAGAAAATGCCTCTCATGCAGCCGAGTGCATTTGATTGGGGATGTGAATGGGGGAAGTACGGGTGCTGCAGAAGTGGTGGGTTCCCAATTAGGATTGGTGAATGCAGCAGGAAGGGCACTATGGGCACGACGGGCCTGTGTTTGTCTTCTTCTTGGTGGCAGCGGGACACTACTTGTGCTTGCCACCTCACCAGCTTGAACTGCACCTATGGGACTCGCCACATCACCAAGTGTTACTGCAGTGCTGGTTTGACTACCACCGGTGTGTACAAGGCCGCTGATGCTTGCCAGATCACCAAAACGCTACCAAAAAAACTGTTAGTGATTGCAGGGATCAGGCCTGACTCTGCGAACACTGCAGTTATGCGTTTAATGTTTTGTAAGTGACAGTGATCGATCGATACTGCACTTGGGTGGGCTGGGCTGGGCCGGGCGGAGGGGCAAAACGCAGGTGCTAGCAGGTATCTGGGCTGATCCCGCTAACACTGCGTTTTTGGAAACCCTAAACTGCTGGGTACGCTAGTATAGATCTGATCGGATCAGATATTGATCCGTTCAGATACTATACCACTAAGGGAGGTGTATGGTACGTGCGTGGGTGTTAGCGGTACTGGCGCTAACCTGACCCTGCCTGGGGCAACGCAGACCCTATCTGACCCTAAAACCTAACTTATATCACCGCTGGGCGATCAGGGGGCTAAACCTTTATTAGGTAATAAACAGGGGGTGCCCTGACACTATAAAAAATGAACTAACCAGCGTCACCCGTAACAGTTATACAGTGATCACTGGTGAAAGGGTTAACTAGGGGACAATCAGGGGGTTAAAACCTTTATTAGGTAGTATATGGGGGTCCCTGACGCTATAAAACACTGACGGCGAACCTATATATTTACCTACCTAACTACAGCGATCAGAAAAATGATCGCTTAATGACACTGGCGACAGGGGGTGATCAAGGGGTTAAAACTTTATTAGGGGGGGTTAGGGGGGGTACCCTAGACCTAAAGGGGGCTAACTCTAACTGCCCTACCACACTAACTGTCACAAACTGACACCAATGCAGTAATCAGAAAAAAAAAAAAAACTGCTTGGTGTCAGTGTGCCGGGGGGGGGGGGGGGTATGTATGCCTGGCGTGTTCTACTGTGCGTGTGTAGTGTTGTGCACTCACATCAATGTCTTCTCTCCTCGGCGCCGGAACGAAAAATACCGAGCCGAGGAGAGATGACATAACTTCCACTGCCGCTGTTTACTATACAGCAGCAGAGGAAGGATTTCATTGGCTGGGAGCGATCGCGAGGGGGGGCCACGAATGGATGGCCTCCCCCTCACATTTGATCGCTCCCAGACAGAAGTTGACCACTTTGGGCACCGGGGGGGGGGGGTCCGATCGGACTCCCCGCCCACGGGAGGCAGATCACGTACAGGTACGTGATTTTGCCTGCCCGTGCCATGCTGCCGACGTATATCGTCGTGAGGCGGTCGGCAAGTGGTTAATGAATAAACAAGGTTCCATCACAGAACGTTCAAAGTGTGTAATCCTCCAAGGGGTATCAGGAAAATGGACTCTACCCCCAGATAGTAGTAGTTACCAGGCAGGAACACACCAGACAAGTCAGGGATAAAGTTGTGGAGAAGTTTAAAGCAGGGTTAGGTTATAAAAAAATATCCCAAGCTTTGAACATCTCACGGAGCACTGTTCAATCCATTATCTGAAAATTTAATAAATATGGCACAACTGCAAACCTACCAAGACATGGCCGTCCATCTAAACTGACAGGCCAGGGCAAGGAGAGCATTAATCCGAGAAGCAGCCAAGAGGCCCATGGTATATCTGCAGGATGTGCAGAGATCCACAACTCAGGTGGGAGAATCTGTCCACAGGACAACTATTAGTTGTGCACTCCACAAATCTGGCCTTTATGAAAAGGGTGGCAAGAAGAAAGCAATTGTTGAAAGAAAGCCAAAAGAAGTCCTGTTTGTAGTTTGCGAGAAGCCATTTGGGGAACACAGCAAACATGTGGAAGAAGGTGCTCTGGTCAGATAAGACCAAAATTGAACTTTTTGGTCTAAAAGTAAAATGCTATGTGTGGTGGAAAACTAACACTGCACATCACCCTGAACACACCATCCCCACCGTGAAACATAGTGGTGGCAGCATCATGTTGTGGGGATGCTTTTCTTCAGCAGGGACAGGGAAGCTGGTTAGAGTTGATGGGAAGATGGATGGAGCCAAATACAGAAAACCTGTTAAGCCGTGTACACACGAGCGGAATGTCCGACAGAAAAAGTCAGACGGAAGCTTTCATCGTATATTCCGATCGTGCGTATGCCTCATCAGACCTTTTTTTTCGAAAATTTTGACGGACCTAGAAATAGAACATGTTCTAAATATTTCCGACGGAACCAATTCCTATCGGGAAAACCGCTCATCTGTATACGGACCAAAAACGACGTATGCTCTGAAGCAAGTACAAGACGGAAGCTATTGGCTACTGGCTTTTGAACTTCCTTTTTCTAATCCCGTCGTACGTGCTGTACGTCACCTTGTTCTGGATGGTCGGACTCTGGTCGGAACTTTGGTTTGACCGTGTGTAAGCAAGACCGCTTGAATGGAATTCCGTCAGAGTTCCGTCGGAGAAACCTTCGGAGTTTATTCCAGCGGAAAACACGGTCATGTGTATAGGGCATTAGAGTCTGCAAAAGACTTGAGAATGGGGCGGAGATTCACCTTCCAGCAGGACAAGGACCCTAAACATACAGCCAGAGCTACAATGGAATGGTTTAGATCAAAGCATATTCATTTGTTAGAGTGGCCCAGTCAAAGCCCAGACCTTAATCCAATTGAGAATCTGTGGCAAAACCATCCAATCTGACAGAGCTTAAGCTATTTTGCAAAGAAGAATGGGCAAAAAATGCAATCTTTATATATGCAAAGCTGGTAGAGACATCCCCAAAAAGACTTGCAGCTGTAATTGCAGTGAAAGGTGGTTCTACAAAGTATTGACTCGGGGGGGGGGGGCTGAATACATATGCACCCCACACTTTTCACATATTCTTGTAAAATAATTTGGAAAAACATTTATCATTTTCCTTCCACTTGACAATTATGTGCCACTTTGTGTTGGTCTATCACATAAAATCCCAATAAAATACATTTACGTTTTTGGTTGTAACATGACAAAATGTGGAAAATGTCAAGGGGTATGAATACTTTTTCAAGGTACTGTAGGTTGAAACACATTAACTGAAACAAAAACAGCATTGTAGGAGGCTTAAAATTTGATGAGGACCAGCCAAATTCTGCTACTAAGTTGAGAGTGGAAGACAGTTTTATGTCACAGAAGGTCATACACTTTGGCAAGACTGAGTACAGCAACAAGACACAAGTTAGTTATACTGCATTAGCAAGGTCTTTCCCAGGCAAAAATTTAAAAGCAGACTGGGTATTCAAGATGTGCTGTTCAAGCGTTTTTGAAGAAGCACAAAGAAATGGGCAATGTTGAAGACCGTAGACAGGAAAAGACACATCATTCTTACTTCCCTTTAACATCAGAAGATGTCCAGCAGTGCCATCAGCACAGAACTGGCGAAAACCAGTGGAACTCAGGTACACCTGTCTGGAGAAGTCTGGCCAGAAGTGGTCTTCATAGAAGAATTGCATCCAAAAAGCCATACCTCTGATGTTGAAACAAGGCTAAGTGACTCAACTATGCACAAAAACATAGGAACTAGGGTGCAGAAAAATGGCAGCAAGTGCTCTGGACTGATGAGTCAACATGTGAATTATTTGACTGTAGCGGGATGCAGTCTGCTCCTGAAGGGCTGGAAAGAGGTACAATAATGAGTGTCTGCAGGCAACAGTGAAGCATGGTGGAGGTTCCTTACAAGTTTGGAGAAGAGAAAACAGAAGCACCGCTAAGACTTTATAAACCATTTATTGAGAAAAGAGTGTCAAGCAACTCACATTTCTACACTATAAAGTCTACATTTTGGGGCACTTCTGTTTTCTCTTCTCACTACATGTTCCCTGGCGATTGCTTCAACTCCCACAAGAGGCTTGCTGTAAGTTGCTGATACCTTTTAATATTTGCTGCCCTCACCTTCATACTGCATGGACTTTACTCACGACACTTCATTTTAATCTTTGGACATACTGTATCTGCATGAACTATATGGTACCTTTGTATTGATTAGCTATTGGGCGGCACAGTGGTGCAGTGGGTAGCACTTTCGCCTAGCAGTAAGAAGGGTCGCTGGTTCGAATCCCGACCACGACACTACCTGCCTGGAGTTTGCATGTTCTCCCTGTGTCTGCGTGGGTTTCCTCCGGGTACTCCGGTTTCCTCCCACACTCCAAAGACATGCTGGTAGGTTAATTGGATCCTGTCTAAATCGGCCCTAGTATATGAATGTGAGTTAGGGACCTTAGATTGTAAGCTCCTTGAGGGTATAGGGACTGATGTGAATGTATAATATATATATGTAAAGCGCTGCGTAAATTGACGGCGCTATATAAGTACCTGAAATAAATAAATAATATTTGCGCCCAAAACCATACTACCATCCTTGTGAGTTCGGGGCTGCATTTCTGCAAATGGAGTTTAAGATTTGGTTAGGATCAATGGTGTCCCCAATGCTGAGAAGTACAGGCAGATATTTATCTATCATGCCATACCATCAAGGAGGTGTGTGATTGGCCCAAAATGTTTTCTGCAGCAGGACAACGACCCCAAACATGCAGCCGATGTCATTAAGAATTATCTTCAGCGTAAAGAACATCCTGTAAGTGATGGTTTGGCCCCCACAGAGCCCTGATCTCAACATCATTGAGTCTGTCTGGGATTACATGAAGAGACAGAAGGATTTGAGGCAGCCTACATCCACAGAAGATCTGTGGTTAGTTATCCAAGATGTTTGGAACAACCTACCTGGTGAGTTCCTTCAAAAACTGTGTGCAAGTGTACATAGAAGAATTGATGCTGTTTTAAAGGCAAAGGGTGGTCACACCAAATATTGATTTTACTTGGATTTCTCTTCTGTTCATTTACTTTCCATTTTGTTAATTGATTAAAATTATCTACACTTCTATTTCTGAAAGCATTCTTCATTTACAGCATTTTTTCACACCTGCCTTAAACTTTTGCACATTATATATATTATTAATTAAATATATATATATATATATATATATATATATATATATATATATATATATATATATACACACATACATTTTTTTCTTCCACTGTCCATAATTTCGAAACACCTGGTAGGACTTGCACTCTCAAGCATACTTTTTTTTCTGGATGTAAGCGTATCTGTGTGCATTTGGAATGTAGCCTCAGGGAACACATATAACTGTGATTCAACAATTAGGTCAGTGGCTAAAGTAATGAGGGTAACATGTAACTATGCTGTCAAAGATAAATTGACTCCCATCTTTTCTTTGTGTTTAGAATCAAGAAGAACAACAATACGGCGCGCAAAGCGAGTCGTTGTGAACAGTGGACATGTCTTATATTGCGCTAAATATTGGCTTAAAGGGGGTGTTAAAGAGAGTCTGAGATGACTTATATAGTGCAGAATATGGTAATGTTAAATAGGGAATGCAGCGTGTATGGTGGTGAGTAGTATGTACAGGAGAGGAGTGCGGAGTGTACGGCGGGGGGGGTAATATGTACAGAAGAGAAGTGCGGAATGTATGGCGGTGGGTAATATGTACAGGAGCGGAGTGTGGAATGTATGGCGGGGAGGTAATAGTTACAGGAGAGGAGTGCGGAGTGTATGGCAGGGGGGTAATATGTACAGGAGAGGAGTGCGGAATGTATGGCGGTGGGTAATATGTACAGGAGAGGAGTGCGGAGTGTATGGCGGGGGGGTAATATGTGCAGGAGAGGAGTGCGGAATGTATGGCAGTGGGTAATATGTACAGGAGAGGAGTGCGGAGTGTATGGCGGGGGGTAATATGTACAGAAGAGGAGTGCGGAGTGTATGGTGGTGGGTAATATGTACAGGAGAGGAGTGCAGAGTGTATGGCGGGGGGTATTATGTACAGGAGAGGAGTGCGGAGTGTATGGCGGGGGGGGTAATATGTACAGGAGAGGAGTGCGGAGTGTATGGCGGGGAGGTAATATGTACAGGAGAGGAGTGCGGAGTGTAGTGCGGAGTGTATGGCCGGGGGTAGTATAACCGGGGGTAGTTAGTGCAGAGAGGAGGAAGAGGAGTGCAATACCACCTCCTGACTGTCCACTGCTATACCACCTTGGTGGTGGGGCACTCTGAAGGATGTAAGGGGGCACTTTGGAGGAAGTAAAGGGGCACTCTGAAGGCACTAATGCCACATACACACGGTCAGATTTTCAGCTACAAAAGTCCGACAGCCTGTCCGACAGACTTTCGACAGCCTGTCCGACAGACTTTCGACAGCCTGTCCGACAGACTTTCGACAGCCTGTCCGACAGACTTTCGACAGCCTGTCCGACAGACTTTCGACAGCCTGTCCGACAGACTTTCGACAGCCTGTCCGACAGACTTTCGACAGCCTGTCCGACAGACTTTCGACAGCCTGTCCGACAGACTTTCGACAGCCTGTCCGACAGACTTTCGACAGACTTTCGACAGACTTTCGACAGACTTTCGACAGACTTTCGACAGACTTTCGACAGACTTTCAACAGACTTTCAACTGAGTTTTGGCGGACTTTCAACAGACTTTCTAACGACCGGACTTGCCTACACACGATCACACCAAAGTCCGACGGATTCGTACGTGATGACGTACACCGGACTAAAATAAGGAAGTTGATAGCCAGTAGCCAATAGCTGCCCTAGCGTCGTTTTTTGTCCGTTGGACTAGCATACAGACGAGCGGATTTCTGGGTCCGGCGGAGTTACGACGTAAAGATTTGAAGCCTGTTCCAAATCTAAAGTTCGTCAGATTTGCGACTGGAAAAGTCCGCTGAAGGTCCGGTGAAGCCCACACACAATCGGATTGTCCGCCGGATTTGGTCCGTCGGACAAGTCCTGTCGAAAAGTCCGATTGTGTGTACGCGGCATAAGGGGGCACCCTGGAGGTTGTAAGGGGGGATCTAAGGGGGCACTCTGGAGGTTGTAAGGGGGGATGTAAGGGAGCACTCTGGCGGTACTAACTTAGTCAGAGCCCCCTTACATCCTCTGGGGTGCCCCCTTAGTGCCTCCTTACATCCTCAGGAGTGCGCCTTACATTCTCCTCCAGAGAGCTCCCTTACATCCCCCTCCAGAGTGCACTCTGGAGAAAGTAAAGGGGCACTCTGGAGAAAGTAAGGGGAGGAAGTAAGGGAGCACTCTGGAGGCACACAGATAGTACCTCCAGAGTGCCCCCTGCAGAGAGTCCTGAGGAGTGATGGCAATGAATCCATGCCAGGTCAATGTTAGGAAAAGCATAGCACACCACCCACCTCATGGCTGCCCTATTCCACTACTGCTTGCTCTCTCCCTGCCACAGCCCTGACATAAGCCCGGTCCAGCCTGTGGTGTATGTCCCCATGTTATCTGTACCTGAATTACTGCAAATCCTCTGGGGGGATGCTGCACCCACTGCTGCTCAGGTCAGGGTGGCCAGCAGTGAGGTCTTCCCCCACTCCCTCCTGGGCTGTTTGTTCTAGCCAGCCTCGTGCTGCTCACCTGAGCCGCCGTTTGCTGTTTCAGGATGCTGCTGCTGCTTTAGCTCTGCTTCCGCTACCCTGCACCCCGCCACCACTAGGCAAGTGGGGGACTGTCACTAGGGTTACTACCCGTTGTTCAAGCCAAACCCGAAGACTTTGCTGCCGCACTGCATTTTTTTTGTAGTATATACTATATAGACAATAGGATTGTAAAATACCTTGCATACCTTTGGGTGGCTTAAAGGGGTTGTAAAGGTTGTTTTTTTATTTTCTAAATAGGTTCTGAACAGTGGGATGGACAGTGGGATGGACAGTGGGATGGACAGTGGGATGGACAGAGGGACAGTGGGATGGACAGAGGGACAGTGGGATGGACAGAGGGACAGTGGGATGGACAGAGGGACAGGGGGACCGTGGGACGGACAGGGGGACCGTGGGACGGACAGGGGGACCGTGGGACGGACAGGGGGACCGTGGGACAGTGGGATGGACAGGGGGACTGTGGGATGGACAGGGGGACTGTGGGATGGACAGGGGGACACTTACACATACGGACTTGTCTCTGACTGTCTCCCCGACCTCTCGGTTCTCACTTCTTCCTAGTAGGCTACACTTTACAGCGCACAACGTGGCACACGGAGCCCTCCAAAGAGATGACTGGGGGAAGCAGCTTGTGTTGTGTAGCTTGTCTGAGGCTGAGCGGACATGCTCCCTGCCGGAGCAGAGTGGACCTGCCCAAGCCGAGCCAACCTGGCCCCGGCCCAAGCCAAGCAGATCTGCCCCCTGTCCGAGCTGTTTATTAGTGTGGCCGTGTGTCCCTATTTCATTCCAGGATACTGTATTGTCCCGGAATGAAGGTGCCCGGGGCATGGGATACAAATATGAATTCAGGGACAATCCCGGGCAATCCGGGATACGTGGTCACCCTACCCCGAGGATGCCCACACTGGACCACCAGGGATGCCACTAGGACCACCAGGGATGTCACCACCAGTTATGCCACCCTAGACCACCAGGGATGCCAATCAGCGCCCACAATGGATGCCAGTGCCCACAATGGATGCCAATCAGTGCTCACAATGGGCATCACTGATTGACAGGCAATATTGTTTGGCACTGATTGGCATCCATCATTACCATCTATTAGTGTACATCAGTGCCACCTATCAGTGCCCATCCATGCCCATCCGTGCCACCTATCAGTGTCCATCCAGGCCGCCTATCAGTGCCCATCCGTGCCGCCTTTCAGTGCAACCTATGTGTACCCATCAGTGTTGCATATTAGTGCCACCTATTAGTGCCGCCTATCAGTGCCCCCCAATAGCTGATTTCGATGTTATGTCAACATTGGGCAGACCCATCATGTCCTGGTGACACCCTGTTATGAGGAGAGGCAGTAACTGCAAATATCTTCAATGGAAAAACAGAGTGATAAAATCCTGGTATAGATTCCAACCATTTTCCATTCAGTTTACAACAAAAAAGGTAAAAAGAAATGTTTTAGCTTGACTTGTCTTTAAAATGTAAACAATTCAAGAAATGATCCAATGTATCTATATTAACCACTTCAGCCCCGGAAGATTTTACCCCTTAAAGTGGAGTTCCACCCAAAAATGGAACTTCTGCTTTAAGTGAAGTTGACGTTGACCCCCTGACATGCCACATTTGGATTTTGATTTTCTTTTTGGGGGGGGGGGGGGGGAGCAGATACCTTCTTTTTAGGGGCATCCAGCTCCCACTTCCTCCCAGGGCTCCGTGGAGCCGGAAGGAAGTTCACCTCTCCCCCTACCCCTGTGCAATCTAATGGGACACTATTTTATGACCATTGATATATATACAGCAATCAGAGCTAAAAATAGCCACTGATTACTGTATAAATGTCACTGGCAGGGAAGGGGTTAAACACTAGGGGGCGATCAAGGGGTTAAGTGTGTTCTAACTGTAGGGTGGATAGGCTACCACTGACATGACAGAGATCACTGTTCCCAATGACAGGGAACAGAAGATCTCAGTCATGTTACTAGGCAGAACAGGGAAATGTTTTGTTTACAAAGGCATTTCCCCATTCTGCCTCTCCTTGCGGCAATCGTGGGCCGCCGGCGAACATCGAGTCTGCGGGACCCGCAGGCACGCATGCGCAGCCTGCCTGCACCATAGCATCTCATGACTGATTCATGATAAACTGGGTTCTGTGCTTGCAGTACCCCAGGGAGCTTCTCAGATCATTCAAAAAGGTTATTTTATTGCCTTGTCCTTGAAAATGTATGGAGAAATGAACTTATCGATGTGCTACTTCTCTTTTCACTGTGTCCTCATAGAGTGAGAAGGGGACCAATCAGAAATTGCTTGATTCAAAACATTTTTTTTGTTCTTTTCTCTCTATAACTATTATAGAAACAAAATTGTTCGCACATACTAACCTGGCTGGTATGCAAATTCTCTCTGGCCGGAGTCAGCCCTTAGGTCTCAAGAGGTCAGATGTACAATGGTCCTTGAAAACAATAGCACTGTGTGTCTATGTAAAGGGCTTTATCCTGTGCTTGTTACTTGTAAAGAGGATGTATTAAACATTCATTCTCCTTTCATGTGAAAAAAAACAAAAACATTTATTCTCCATTACGCTCAATATCCACACGATCGCAGTGATATCACATACAGTATGTGTGAGTTATTTGTTGTCTGTACCTATGATAGGGCACAAAAACAACGGTGCACATTTTGCTTACATAAAACACACTGATACTAATTAAAAAAAATGTTTTTGAACCTACCTAAAATACACTGGCCCTGACCTTTGACCCTGACCCTAACTTTAACCCCCGACATTGACCTAGATTAAACCCTGATCTTTTTTAATATCATTTGTTTTTACATACACTTTTTTTGTTTACATTTTTCTCCTCTAGCAAGGAGCAAAAGATACAATGTATCTCTCTCTCCATTCAAGAAAAAAAGATACAGACAAAGGGTGGGTTGTACGGTGATTGACCACTGTGATAGCCAATCAGAGGCTATCAAAGTGATCTGGTGATCAGAAACCAGACCTCCCTGTTCTCAGTCGTAAGTACGAGACCCAGTGGTGGCTGATGCTCAATATTTTGAGGGGGGGGCAAGCCAACACCACCACCCCCCTGTGCGGGAGGCGGCGCTCAGAGGCCTCCTTACCTTAGCTGCTGCTCCAGCTTCTCCTCGCTCCTTGCTTCTCCTCCCAGCTGAACAGGAATCAGCCCTCAGAGCCAATTGGCCCTGAGACCCGATTGGCCAGGTGTATGATTTCTGATTGGCCGGGAGGAGAATCAGGAAGACAATAGTGAATATTAATTTGCTATTATCACACAACTGTGTGGGTTCAGGGCGAAGTGCTCTTCACCCCAAGCCCACCCTTTTTTTAAGCCAATTAGAGCCTCAGGCTCTAATCATGTGCTTAAAAAATAAAAATAAAAACCCCTATTGAAATCCATGCGTCCGGCACCCTGCATGTAGATTAGGGGCCAGGCACATGGATTAGGGGGGTGGTCGTCCTCCTGCACCCCGTATGGACGGGTCACCACTGATGAGACCCGAGGTTATTGACAGCCCGGTCTCTGTTCTGGGAATGCGATGTGCAGTGCACACGGGTCAAATGTCAGGCGACTTCGGCCGGTTCAATACAAAACAGCCAACATTCGGCCCGTGTGTATGGATTGGCCGGCTTCTGTCAGATGAGCATGCTGGAAAACCGGCTCCCAATCAGCACTTTCATTAGGAGTGGAGATTACCTTTAAGGACACAAATGAAAAACAAATATCCAGCTGTGTTTTTTCTTCTCTGTCCGATAGCCACAATGCCTTGTAGCCATTCTCAATTACCAAAATGTAATTGGGCTGCATTTTCTAAATTCTTTGTCAATCCAACGGGCAGTAGAGGCCACAATCTATTCATTCTGAATAAACAGAGCCTGGAGCACGTCTGGGCACATCAGCACATGGACTCAATGGCATGTTCACTGAAGTGAATACCAATATGGCAAATACGTTTCTATAAAGGAAAACTGCATGCAGAACTAAACATACAACTTTGTATAGGGATGAGTAAAAACACAAAGGTTTCTGGAGGAAATGCAGTTGTGAATTTCCCCTTGTCAGGATCAGAAGGATAAACAGGCAGTTCAGTAAACATTAACCTCTTGCCAACCTCATCACTAGGGTTGCCACCTTTTTTTCAGGTCAAACCTGAACACTTTAGCAGCTCACAGCAATTTTTTTAGTTGCATAAACTATACATATATTTTGCTATTAAAAAACATTTCTAATCATATGAAGTTAACAACAAGAGTCCCCCTTTACATCAGAGTCCACAGAGTTCCCCTTTAACATCTGAACTCGCAGAGTTCCCTTTCACCGTAAGGGGGGACTCTGCAGACTCTGATGTAAGGGAGAACTCTGGGGACTCTGACATAAGGGATGCTCTGGGAACCCTAATTTAAGGGGGGAACACTGTGAACTCTGATGTATGGAGAGGACTCTGATGTAAGGGGGAACACTGAGATCTCTCATGTACGGAGAGGACTCTGATATAGGGGGGGACACTGTGGCCTCTGGTGTAAAGGGGAACTCTGATGTAAGTGGTGCTCTGAGAACTCTGATTTACCTTAGTGTACTCACTCAGAGGCAGAAGAGAGAAGAGGGGAGACTTCAGTCACAGACAGGGAAGGATGGTGAGCTCACTCACCCCTTGGCATTCAGCACCTCTCATCCAAATGTATCTGAGGCTGCTGGGCTTCAAATTTCCAGCCCCCACTTTCCTTTTCTGAGGCACAGCCCTGGGGATTGGAGTGTGGGCAGACAAAGAGGGGTAGGAGTGGGAGGAAGAGGTGCAGATGCTCCTCTCCCATCTGTGTTTGTATTGGGGGGGGGGGGGTATTAATGCTGGCTTTGGGCAGCATAAAAGAGAGTGTAACAGACACTCTCGGCTTAGACAACTGCAGCCAGAAACCCTGCTGGGAAGCCATAGTCCAGTCTAAATAATGTGTCCGGGTTTCAGGCAGTCTGAAACCTGGGTGCATGATTCCAAACCCGAACTGTTTAGGTGAATCCCAGACAGGTGGCAACTCTACTCATCGCCTACACATGAGGCAGCAAAGTAGCCTCCCTGCGCTGAATCACGTACCTAGTACGTGATCCGCACACCTGCTGGTCTGGCTGTGATTTGTTACAACACATGCAGATCACTGGGTCTCAGCCAGTGATTGGCCGCCAGGACCCGCTGATCGGCTCAGTCTTTTACCTAACACAGCTCTGTGATTGTAAGCAATACAGAGCTGTGTTCCCTGACAGGGGATCTTGCAGTTTATGTATTCCCTGCTAAGCAGGGAATAAAAGCAACAAGATCCTTAGCAAAAGCACCACATATTACACATAGTTAGGAACACAGTTAACCCTTAGACAATCGAGTCTTTCAGGCTGTTGCAGCTCTTCTCTCTGTCAGCAAACACCCTCTTTGATCAACCCGAAGGTCAAGTACCTACCCACTACAATTAACCCCCTCCTAAACCTGCCCCTAGCTGACTTTCCGCACCCTACATGTTTGTCCCATGGTCTTTCCATTTCCATATAATATACACAGATTGCATTGTTTCATTGCACTCGGCCTCCTTGGTCAACCAACTCTAAGAATAAATTCTCAGAATACATTTTTTCCCATAAGTCAAACTCAATAAGCAAGATTATAATTTAACGTGTCGGTTGGATGTTTATGGAGGGCCCATGAGCCCAACAGTTACTGTCTGTAGGAACGGTCAATTAAGCAGGGCAAAACACCTACCTTAAAGAGAAACTCCAGGCTCCTTCAGAAAAAATTAAAAGTCAGCAGCTACAAATACTATTGATTCTGACTTTTATTATAATGACCCTCACCTGTCCAGAAATCCCGCAATGTCCTCACCCAAGCCAATTCTTTAATCGGCTTCGGGTGCAGGCACCGGCATCGCTAGTAAGGGAAACAGAAACTGAAGACTTATGGTTTCACAGCCTGTTTCCTACTGCGCATGCACGACTCGCGCTGCACCTTGTGAATAGTCCTATAGACCTGTGACTTGTCTCAGAAGACTGAGGGTGAAGGAGAGTGGGCTGAACTTCTGGCTCAGTTTGCCACGGTGATCTGAACCGAAAGTGGGAGTGGATACATGTCAAAACCCTCCCCCAAAAAGTGCCAACTGTGGCAGTCTCATCTCCTGTGTCCCTGTCCTTCTTCACTGTCCTCACTCATCTCCAGTGTTTCTGTACTTTACTGTCCTTGCTCATCCTGTGTCTCTGTCCTTCTTCACTGTCCTCACTCCTCTCCTGTGTCTCTGTCCTTCTTCATTTTCCTCGCTCATCTCCAGTGTTTCTGTACTTTACTGTCCTTACTCATCCTGTGTCTCTGTCCTTCTTCACTGTCCTCACTCCTCTCCTGTGTCTCTGTCCTTCTTCATTTTCCTCGCTCATCTCCAGTGTTTCTGTACTTTACTGTCCTTA
The DNA here is from genome assembly GCF_042186555.1 of Aquarana catesbeiana. NCBI lineage: Eukaryota > Metazoa > Chordata > Amphibia > Anura > Ranidae > Aquarana > Aquarana catesbeiana. The sequence goes on along the minus strand of NC_133332.1, from coordinate 248,677,504 downwards.
CTCATCCTGTGTCCCTGTCCTTCTTCACTGTCCTCACTCATCTCCAGTGTTTCTGTACTTTACTGTCCTTGCTCATCCTGTGTCTCTGTCCTTCTTCACTGTCCTCACTCATCTCCTGTGTCTTTGTCCTTCTTCATTTTCCTCGCTCATCTCCAGTGTTTCTGTACTTTACTGTCCTTACTCATCCTGTGTCTCTGTCCTTCTTCACTGTCCTCACTCATCTTCTGTGTCCCTGTCCTTCACTGTCCTCACTCATCTCCAGTGTTTCTGTACTTTACTGTCCTTACTCATCCTGTGTCTCTGTCCTTCTTCACTGTCCTCACTCATCTTCTGTGTCCCTGTCCTTCACTGTCCTCACTCATCTCCAGTGTTTCTGTACTTTACTGTCCTTGCTCATCCTGTGTCTCTGTCCTTCTTCACTGTCCTCACTCATGTTCTGTGTCTCTGTCCTTCTTCACTGTCCTCACTCATCTCCAGTGTTTCTGTACTTTACTGTCCTTACTCATCCTGTGTCTCTGTCCTTCTTCACTGTCCTCACTCATCTTCTGTGTCTCTGTCCTTCTTCACTTTCCTTACTCAACTCCTGTGTCTTTGACCTTTACTGTCCTCACTCATCTCCTGTGTCTCTGTCCTTCTTCACTGTCCTCACTCATCTCCTGTGTCTCTGTCCTTCTTCACTGTCCTCACTCATCTCCCGTGTCTCTGTCCTTCTTCACTGTCCTCACTCATCTCCTGTGTCTCTGTCCTTCTTCACTGTCCTCACTCATCTCCCGTGTCTCTGTCCTTCTTCACTGTCCTCACTCATCTCCTGTATCTTTGTCCTTCATTGTCCTCACTCCTCTCCTGTGTCTCTGTCCTATGGCACTGTCCTCACTTATCTCCTGTGTCTCTGCCCTTCTTCACTTACATGCCTTATTTCCAGTGTTTCTGTACTTTACTGTCCTCCCTTATCCCGTGTCTTTGTCCTTCTTCGCTGTCCTCACTCATCTCCTGTGTCTCTCTCTTTCTTCACTTTCCTTACTTAACTCCTGTGTCTTTGACCGTTACTGTCCTCACTCCTCTCCTGTGTCTCTGTCCTTCACTTACCTCACTTATCTCCAGTGTTTCTGTACTTTACTGTCCTCACTCATCCCGTGTATTTGTCCTTCTTCAATGTCCTCACTCATGTTCTGTGTCTCTGTCTTTCTTTACTGTCCTCACTGATCTCCTGTATCTAATTCCGAGCAAATGTTCACTGCAAAACGGGTATTAGCTCCCATGTTCAAACGTATTTACAGTGCAAGCTGAGCAGTGCATGCGTATGCACACGTACACGCCAGGCACTGGCATGGGCGCCAAACGGCCTATTAAGCTGGACTGTTATGCCGCATACACACGACCGGACTTTCCGTCAGAGTAGACTCTGACGGAGTTCCGCTGAAACGGACTTGCCTACACACGATCACACCAAAGTCCGTTCGCTTAGAACGCGATGGTGTACGACGGGACTAGAAAAAGGAAGTTCAATTGCCAGTAGCCAATAGCTGCCCTTGCGTCATATTTGGTCTGTCGGACTAGCATACAGACGAACGGTTTTCCCAATAGGATTTGAGTCCGTCGGAAAGATTTGAAACATGTTCTATTTCTAGGTCCGTCAGAACTTTAGAAAAAAATAGTCAGATGAAGCCCACACACGATCGGAATGTCCGACAGAATGATTCCGTCGGACCTTTTCTGCCAGAAAGTCCGGTCATGTGTACGCGGCATTACATGAACAGATTGCTGAGTGGTATTCAGCTAGTTCCTGCTTTACCAGTGCCCTGACCTGCTATTAGGGTTGCCAACCTCCCACAGCATTTTTTACTTACAAAACATGGGAAGTTTACTGACAGAGCACTTTTTTTACTGACAACCTAAAAAATGACAGAACTCCTATTGAAAACTAAGTGCATACCTTTCCGCCTGCTGCCCAGGCTCCCCTGTGTGCCCCCCTACCCCCGCAGTGCTTACGGCGTCCCTCCTCTTTCCTGCTGGCAGCTGCAAGCACACAATAGGATCCTTCAAGATGAAGAGTGGGGTAAATGTCATATTTACCAGCCCCTTCCTATCCTGAGTGAACACAATGAATGATAGGTAATGATCACTCTGTTCATTCATAACTGAAGCATTGGCTGTTATTTCTATCAGCAGCCCTGCTCGTGCCACTCTGTGTCCTAACACCTCCTGTCACCATTAACAGCTTTTTTGGAGAAGAGGTCCAAGAGAAGCCCCCTCTTCAGCCTGATCTCCACCATGTATGTGACACAAGCCCATTGACACACCCGGAAGTGTTGACTTTTCAGCAGACTTTAAGAGATCATTTTCATAAATGGATCTGTGTTTGGCAGCAGGGGCAGCAAAAGAGGTAAGCATTATCACTCATCTTTTACAAGGAAAGCTTGACAGGGAAAGTCAGAGTTGCTTTAGGAGAATACATTTTCCATCATACTGACACTTCCAACTTTGGTTCCTTGTGAAATTAATTTCCCCTCAATCATAAAAAATAAATAAATAAATTACTAAAATCTGGGGACAAAACAGAGAGTAACATGGAATTGTTGCCCATGGTAACCTTTTTGTCTTTTTAATTTTCTAAAAATGATAGAAGAAATGTGGTTGGTCACTTTTGGCTCAGAATTTGAACCCATTTATTTTTTTTTCACCATTTCCAGTATTTTCAGTGGAAAGACAGAGCTAGATTCCCCCTTCTTGGGTCACTAGTTATTCAAAGCCACTCCTGCTTCCTCTCTCCCCTCCCTGCACTGTCTTTACTCCACATTCACTTCTGTCTGGACGCAAATCCAGCAGGCAACATGGAAAATCAAGTATTTTTGTCCTTCGTCTTCTACAGCACCCTCCTAATCCTGAAAATGTATACCTTGGCTATAATAACAGGGCAGATCCGGCTGCGCAAAAAAGTAAGTCTCGCACTTTTTTTTTTTTTCCCCTGTAAATGCAGTATCTTTTTAAAGTAAAGTAGATGTTTGAAAATGTATATATTGAATCTGTGAATAGTTTGTAACACTTGAAAAGCCCCAGGGGCTCATGAATGCAACTTTCAATTTCTCCCAGCTTGGATCCATGTGCTAAAAAAAAGTCATTCCAAAAATTTGAAGGGGGATTTGAAACAGCAAACAAAAGAAACCACGCAGCAAGCGGTGGACAGCAGCTGTCTCTTATACTCTTAGGCTGCTGTTTGTCACTTTGCGTGCCGATGATGGTTAATACAGTGCCATTAATATGAAGGGATGTCAACAACTAACTGGCAGAAAAAGCGCAGTCAGTGCTTGAGGTGAATGTGGGTTGCAGTGTGCGCTGTGCAACGGATTTAACCCTTTCAGGTACAGCTGTTTGTAGCACACCGCTGGTACCCAGTTGTTGAAGTTATGCTTGACACAGCATGCCTGAATGTTATTAATATGTGATAAGCGGCGGCCTGTCAATAAGGGGCGCAGGGGTGCCGCCCCCCCCCCCCCCCCTCAAAGTTTTAACATGTTAAAAACTATTATTCATATATATTATCATTTATTAACTACTATGTAACCCCCTTTCATGACCAGGCTATTTTTTGGATACGGCACTTTGTTGCTTTAACTACTTGCTTATTGGCCACTTAAACCCACCTCCTGCCCAGACCGATTTTCAGCTTTCACCGCTGACGCACTTTGAATGACAATTGTGCAGTCATACAACACTGTACCCAAATTAAATTTTTATCATTTTTTTCACACAAATAGAGCTTTCTTTTGGTGGTATTTAATCACCACTGGGGTTTTTATTTTTTGCTAAACAAAAAAAGATGGAAAATTTTGAAAAAAAAAAATCATGTTTCATAGTTTGTTATAAAATTTTGCAAACAGGTTATTTTTCTCCTTCATTGATATGCGCTGATGGGACGGCACTGGTGGGCACTGATAGGCTGCAGAGATAAGGCAGCACTGATGGGGACAGATAAGGCTGTACTGATGGGCACAGATAAGGCGGCACTGATGGCCACTGATAAGATGGCACTGATGGGCCCTGATGGGTGGCACTGATGGGTGGCACTGATGGACACACATAAGGCAGCTCTGATAGGTGTTACTGATAGGTACCACTGATAGATGGCACTGATGGGCACTGGTAGGTGACACTGATGGGCAGCACTGTTGATGAGGCACTGATTGGTGACACTGATAGGTGGCACTGTGGGCACTGATGAGCTGGCGGCAGCATTCCTTGATCGGGACCGATGTCCCTCCGAGAGCCGCCGGTGATCGTTTTTTTCTCCTCATGCTATCAGTGCAAAGAGAAAAAATAGCAGATTACCGGCTCTGCTTGCATCGCATGATCGGCTGACAGCTGATCATGTGGTAAGGGGTTGGGATTGAAAATTCTATAATAAGGGAATTGGCGCTGTTCTATTGCATATACACTGGATAATTAATCGTGTTGATAGAAAATAAAATTATGAATACAACAAATCTATGTGAAAAATGTGGTAAAATAAGGAGTCAAATATGGGTGAAATACTCCTACACCAATACACTCTAAGGTAAAGTGCAAAGTGCTAGAACAAACATAATCAATTATATCCGTAAAAATAAAAATATGCAAACATTCCAAGATGGTGGTAAGAATTATTTTGCAAAATATCAGAACCTACTGAACCACTCCGATATGCAAAACCAATAAATAAGCAGAGTATACATGTTAAATATATTAAAATAAAACATACCAAAATAGTGTTATAAAATTGTGCAAAATATCAAAACATTGTGAGCCACTCCGATGTAAAAAACAATAAAATAAGCAGAGTGGTAAGAAAGTATTGCTAAAAAATAGGTGAAAAGGACTGTATAAAAATGAAAAAAGTGAAGTAATGTCCCAAAAAAATTCAAAAAATCTGAAAAAACTATAATATGTCCTTTCGATCAGTGGCAATATTCTTATTCTTATTGTGGTAAGTGCTCCCAGTCTTCCATTGCACCCCCACTCGTGCCCTCACTCACCAAAGTGCCCAACCCCTGCAGGGGTAAAAGGCATGTAGATCAAATCCAGCAATGATGCTCCTTTATGATAATCTTCAGTCCAGTGGCCGTCCTCCCCTTCTCTGGTATCGCGGTTCCCCCAGCATTAAACATCCATTTGTGGCAGAGAAAAAAATGCTCTCATAGCGTGAATTCGAAAAATTATATAGTTTATTGTTAAAAAATGTATATAAAATACAAAAGGAAGGAGCTGACAGTGCTCCGCTACAAGTTCAAAGCCTTGGCTGGATAGGCAGCGTGTTACGGCGTGTGTTCCACCAGCCGCATATGCAAACCCGGAAGGGGTCGGGATCGACCTCTTACTCCGATCTGTGATCAGCCGAGTCTCATTGACTCGCTGATCACAGAGTGCGCCGCTCGCGCCCTACAGGGGGCGTGCAGGCCCCTCGGGCACGGAAGGACGTCTATTGACGTACACCCGGGAAAGTAGGTCCGAGCTGTAGTCGTCATTCGGCTATAGCGTGGATCTGAAGAAGTTAACTGACTGGGTACAGCGTTGCATGACTGCACAACTAACAAAATTTATGTCCCTTTTTCCCCAAAAATAGAGCTTTCTTTTGGTGGTATTTGATCACCTCTACGTTTTTCATTTTTTGCGTTATCAACAAAAAAATAACCGACAATTTTGAAAAAAAAACTATATTTTTTACTTTCTGCTATACAACATATCCAATAAAAATGTTTTAAAAAAATCTAATTTCTTCATCAATTTAGGCCAATATGTATTCTGCTACATATTTTTGGTTAAAAAAATCCCAATAAGTGTATATTGATTGGTTTGCGCTAAAGTTATTGCGTCTACAAACTATGGGGTATTTTTATGGCATTTTTAGTATTACTAGTAATGGCGGCGATCAGCGATTTTTAGCGGGACTGCAACATTGCGGGGGGGGGGGGACAAATCGTACACTAAGTGACACTTTTTGGGGACAAGTGACACCAACCAATACAGTGATCAGTGCTAAAAAAAAATCAAGGGGTTAAGTGTGCTCCTTTGGAGTGATTTATAACTGTGTGGGGGGTGGCTTAACTGGAGGAAGAGACACATCGGTGTTCCTGCTTAGCAGAAATACAAGATCTCCATCTTCCTCTCTGACAGAACAACAATCATCCTTGTTTGCATAGGCAGACCACCGTTCTGCCTCTCCTGTCAACGATCGGCCAGTCCCGGAAGACATCGTGTCTACTGGACCTGCTGATTGTCCAGTCACAGCGGAAGCTGGTCGCCGGCGGCGCACGCCCCAGACCCGGGGAAGAAGCCTAAACGTACAGGTACGTTCCTTCGCGCATCCAAGCCGTCCTGCCGCAGTAAATGTGCAGTGGGCGGCCCGAAACTGGTTAAAAAATAATAATAATAAACTGTATTTCGTAACAAATTTTTTTCCGTTTATATGTGTGCTGGACTAATCAGTGTCTATTAGGTCCATAAACTTTTGTGATTTGAGGCTGAGCTCTAATTGGCTTGTTTCAGATTGTCCTCTATGCCCAAAACCCTCCCACTTTTGATTTTAGCAATCAATATTGTTTTTATATTTGGTCTCATGTGATTGGACGGTTCACAGTGGCGGGGCTTTGAGCGTCACTGTGCCACTTCCGGTTTCCGGCTTCTCGTCCCGGGCACGCTGTGTATTGCATGCAATTCTTTCTAAAGCAAGATGTATTGAATTAACATGCATTTCTACACTCAAACTGTACGCTAGAGTGACCCTGTCAGTTTAGTAAAATAATCAGATTAAAGTGACACTAAAGAATGTCCTTATTCTCCAAAAAATAATCCATACACATTCACTACTTAAAGCGGTAGTAAAACGCTGTGGTTTTTTTTTTTTTTTATCTGGAACCTGCGAGGCAAAGCCATAATGTGCTAGTATGCATCGCATACTAGCACATTATGTGACACTTACCTTGGAACAAACCCTTCCAGTGGCAAGCTGTCACTGCTGACAAGGCTTCCATCTTCACCCATCTTCCTTCTGGGTTTGCAGACACCGGCTGCATGAGTGGCCGGAGCCGCGATAACGTCACTCCCGCGCATTCATGCCGAAGCCGTCGTTTACGGCACAGGACTCTGAAGGAGTGGTCGTTCCTTCAGAGCGCATGTGCCGGTGATGTAAACGGCAGCATATACAATAAATATATCCTAAACTGCGCACGGTTAGGAGATATTTACAGTACCCCTAGGTAAGCCTTGTTATAGGCTTACCTATAGGTACAAATTATGCATGGGAGTTTACTCCCACTTTAATGGCCCTGTAAACTATTTTTCATTAAATAGTTTTATAACCTGTTTTCCTGCCTCCTTTTATTTTCCTCCCTGAGCACCGGGTTCCTTTTCCCTGTCAATTCCATTAGTTTGGAATGAGCAGTACAAGCTAGTTGCAGTCATGTGCACTGCTCTATTAGATTGTAAGCTCTAACGAGCAGGGCTCTCTGATTCCTCCTGTATTAAATTGTGTTGTAATTGTACTGTCTACCCTAATGTTGTGAAGAGCTGCATAAACTGTCGGCGCCATATAAATCCTGTATAATAATAATGTACACTACAAATCCAATAATCCCTTGCTCATAGGCCATGTTGGGAGTGAGCTAAAGAGCTACACTCCTACATATAGTAGGACCATAGAGAAGGAACGTAGCCACCCTCTAACAGGAAGTCAAATCACAGCAGCTAAAAAAGGAAATTTGGAGATATGGAGGCGGCTGAGAGGAATAGAAGATATTTTTTGAGTTAAGAATACATATTTAAATAGATCATATATGTTTTTTAAACCTGAGTTCAGTGTCACTTTAACCACTTCAGCCCCGGAAGGATTTACCCCCTTAATGACCAGGCCATTTTTTGCTATACGGCACTGGGTTAATTTAACTGACAATTGCGCGGTCATGCAACACTGTACCCAAATAAAATTGATGTTCTTTCTTTCCCACAAATAGAGGTTTCTTTTGATGGTATTTGATCACCTCTGTGGTTTTTATTTTTGAGCTATAAACAAAAAAAATAGCAACAATTTTGAAAAAAAAAAAAAAAAAAGCAATTTTTTTTACTTTCTGCTGTAAAACATATCCAAAAAAAATATGTAAAAAATCTAATTTCTTCTTCAATTTAGGCAAATTTGTATTCTGCTACATATATTTGGTAAAAAATCCCAAATAGGGCATATTGATTTGTTTGCGCAAAAGGTATCACGTCTACAAACTAAGGGATAGATTTAGGAAATTTTTATTTATTTTTTACTAGTAATGTTGCCGATCAGTGATTTTTAGCGGGACTGCGAAATTGCGGCAGACGTCCAATCACGGCTGATCACGCTGTCAATGGGAAGAGCCGTTGATCGGCTTTTCCTCACTCGCGTCTGACAGACGCAAGTATAGGAGAGCCGATCGGCGGTTCTCCTGACAGGGGGGGTCTGCGCTGATTGTTTATCAGCGCAGCCCCCCCTCAAACCACAACACTGGACCACCAGGGAGCGCCACTAGGAGCACTAGGGAAGGGGCAACATGTGGATGGCCAGGTATGTACCCCATGGCCATCCACATGTGCCCAATGTGCCCAATCTGTGCCAATCAGTGCCCACAAATGGGCACTGATTGGCACCATTATGTTCCAGATCTGCCCAGCAATGCCCCCAATATGTTTTATCAGTGCCACCTGTCATTGCCCATCGGTGCCACCTGTCAGTGCCCATCTGTGCCCATCAGTGCCCACCTATCAGTGCCCATCAGTGCCACCCATATGTACCAATCAATGCCACCTACGAGTGCCCATCAGTGCCGCATATGAGTGCCCATCGGTGCCACCTATGAGTGCCCCATACCAGTGTCACCTATCAGTGCCCATCAGTGCCACCTATCAGTGCCCATCAGTGCCGCCTATCAGTGCCCATTATCAGTGCCCGTCAGTGCCACCTCATCAGTGCCACCTCATCGGTGCCCATCAGTGCCGCTGTATCAGTGCCCGTCAGTGCAGCCATATCAGCGCCCGTCATTGAAGGAGAAAACGTACTTATTTACAAAATATTTCAACAGAAACAAAGAAAAACTTGTTTTTTTTCGAAAGTTTCGTTCTTTTTTTATTTGTTGCTCAAAAAATATAAACCGCAGAGGTGATCAAATACCACCAAAAGAAAGCTCTATTTGTGGGAACAAAATGATAAAAAATTTAGTTTGGGTACAGTGTAGCATGACCGCGCAATTGTCATTCAAATTGCGACAGCGCTGAAAGCTGAAATTGGCCTGGGCGGGAAGGTGTCTAAATGCCTGGTACTGAAGTGGTTAATCAGCCACAGAACCTGTGTAATTAATATGTGTTCGGGTTTAAAGGGATGAGGTGGCAACCATAAGTATATGTGCATACCTCCCGACTTTTTGAAATGGGAATGAGGGACACCTATTGGCAAAAGCATGCAGGCATAGGACACACCCCTTGCCACGCCCCCTTAAAGGAGAATTGTACAAAAAAACAGGATTGGTTAAACCCACCAGTGCTTTTTTTAGCACTACTATTCCGTTATATTGGCTTTTGGAATTTAAGAATGCAGCAATTTAGAAACCAGATGAAAGGTTTAGCACTGGAAAACACTTTTTTGATAGATAAAAAGTGCATTTTATATAAATCTATATAGATCAGACCAAAATGAGGGACAAACGAGGAGGAATGAGGAACAGAGGGACATTGCTACAAATCAGGGACAGCCCCTCAAAATCAGGGACAGTTGGGAGCTATGTAATGTGTTGGGGCGGTCTGGAAGTAGTTAAAGTTCCCTGCATTAGGAAAAGCATTCCGTTTTGTTGTAGCAAAACTCGCTTTGTTGCACGAAAATGCATGTCAAGTATAAATCCCATTATTTCATATCTGAATTATTATTATTATACAGAATGTACAGTATATAGTGCCAACAGTCTACAACACGAGGGCAGACAGTACAATTACAATACAATTCAATACAGGAGGAATCAGAGGACCCTGCTCGTTAGAGCTTACAATCTAACAGGGAGGGTCAAGAGATACAATAGGTAATAACTGTGGGGAATGAGCCGATGGAGAAAATAAAAGTAAAGTTGTTAGGTGGAGCGAGGATAGGCTTCTCCGAAGAGAAGGGTTTTCAAGGATCATCTAAAAGCAGAGTAGGAGATAATCGGACAGATTGAGGTAGGGAGTTCCATAGAATGGGAGAGGTTCTGATGGAAGGAATTGAGCAAGACAATCAATCAGAAATTCATACAAACGTTATTTCTGATAGCAAAGTCACAACCAGTAGAAAATATATATCCAACACCTTTTGCGGGCTTGTTTGTGAAAAACCACTGTGGTGTATCTTCCAAGTCTGAAACCTTTCAGAGACACAGGTGGGTATGTGGAATTTAGTGTCTGTGTAGTAGCAGTACAGATATCCTATCTGGCTGGTTCACATCTATGTGATTAAATCCAGGGGGGGGAGCTACCTTGCGGACGTCACCCGCTGCCATCCTGTGAATAGGTTTTCACAAACGAAGTAATGGCGATCCGCCATCACTGGCGCTCTACATGCCTGTTTTCTTGTATATGCGGCAACACATGTGAGCGCACATCTTATCTAGTAAACTAGTCTTTTAAGAGTGGTAACGGAGAGAACTTAGATTTTATTTTTCCCTGTATCATCCGGTTCGTACTTCCTATCTGATTGGAGCGTTGGTGACCCCTGATTTCTCTCTTGTGGAGACATAAGCGAGTTTGACTTCCTCGTACTTTAGGAGTCCATCCAATTTGGTAAGCGCTCATCTTATAGCAGTGGAGGGATTGTCACTCATCACACAGAGAGGATTGAAGTCACCCTTCTCACGTGGTTTTCAACATTATCTTTTCTGGGACTTGTGGTTCCTTATAGGATTGGTTGTTTTATAACCGATAGACATTGCACTGCACTTATTTTTATCTTTGCATAAATACAGTCTTATACTTATCTCTTTGGTGACCCTGTTGCTTCCCATTCCATGGCTGTAGCCTCTCTTTGGCATTTGACACTTCAGGAAGTGTCAAATGTCTGTAAACTCTGCCATGCACTGTGGTTCTGTTTTCCAACCCCTATGTCATTGCTAAGTCTGGTGGTGCCGTAGAGGATCAGAGGATGGAGCCTGTAGCTCGGTACCCATAGGCATCCAACACTCCTGTAAGTGTCAAATGCTGAAGACAATGATGAAGGCTACAGCAACAAATGAATGCTGTTCTTCCTCTTCCCTTGCAAAGAACTGTAAATTCAGCATGGCTGCTTTGCCCAGTTGATTTGTATGATACTTCTATGATTACTATACTTCCTCTGCAGTAAATGATTGTATTATATTTCTGGGAACACCTTAAAATGCAGCAAAACAGCATGGCACAACAAATGCACTGTAACATGGCACAGACAAGCTGCCAAGACATGTTGGGTCTTGAAGTTGGTCAATAATAAGAGATTCATGGATTGTCTATGACATTCTCAGACAAAACATTTCAGTGACATATCTACCCCTTGAACATTCTCTACAAATTATGAAATGTTTGAAACTATAGACGGGTTGCAGGAAAGAAAATCGATGATTTCAGCCCACGGAGCTAATGTCCGGCCAGGATAACACGCGGTGCTTATTGCTAGCGGTTATTTTGGTCTTGCCCCTTTCGACAGAAGCTGGCCGAACGGACTGGCTGCAGTTCACACGGGCCGAATGTTGGCCTGTTACTATTGAACCGGCCGGTGCCGCCTGACATACAGCTCATGTGTACTAGGCTTTGCTGTGTGAGATGATATTAATATGCTGAACAATGCTAGCATTAATCTTAACATTTCAAGGTTTTGGATAGAGGAGATGGTCGTTAGTGCCCTTGTCAGATATTTTTGGGCTCCTTGAAACATAGAGGATATCTCTCCAAAGTGGGGTGAAACCCCCTCCTAGATAATTGTAACTGGAATAGATGTCCCTATTAGAAAAATTCCTCTTTCCTCCTATTCCGGTGACAATTTTCAAATGCTGGATTTCCAATTGTTTCTTTTCCAGTAAAAATAGTTACAAGGGCAAATAGGAAAGCAATTTTTCCCCAGCAGGGACACAAACAAAAATAAAAACTTGACAGGGGTTGTAACCCTTTTATTATTCCATCAAAACTTAAAGCTGAAGTCTAAATATAGCAATGTTTACATGGTTGCATTGGTCCAGCTAGGACCAGTGTAAGTACTGTATGTATGTGCCATTCCTGGTCGATCTCTGCGGAAACTGGAAATCACCACCACTACTACAGTGATTGGCTGGCTTCTAGGTCCTACGCCAGATAGCTACCCTGCTGCTTTCTGAACACAGGAGGTTGCCCACTTTGCACAGGTGCCATTCAGAGAGCACTATGCATTTTCTCAATGAACGCAGAGTGTTCTCTGATTGAATGAAGTGGAGATTGTGACATAACCACCCCACATATCCACCTCCTCCAATCAGAGAATGCTTTGCATTCATTGATAAAATGCAAAGTGTCCCCTGAATTGAGGCTGGAAACTAGTAGAAACCACCGGAGTAGCCATACCTACTAACGTGATTTCAAGCTTGATCGGGGTTCCCACATGTATGGCGCATGGACCAATCTAACTATGTAAAAATGCCAGATCTAAGCTAAATCTTCAAAAGTTCACCTTTTATATAAATTGACCCATGCAGAAAATAATATCTTTAGTTATCATCGACGAAGAAGGCTTAGTGGTCCTTTTGCTGTAGCTCATGTCTTGGAAGTAAGCCAGGAAGTAGGAATGTAAACATTGGAAATATTTCAGCCAGGTTCATGGTTGACAGAAAAGGCCTACCGGTCTGGTATTTGCAATACATTTTTCTTTTTACAAATGGCACAATGTATTTTAAACCACTGGAGACCCTTGTCTACATGGACCAGTTTATGAAAATGGTGACCAAAAAACAAAAAAGGTTTTGGCTTGAGATACACTTTTAAAGAGAGTGATGGTGAGCATACAAATAATGACAGTTTCTTGTTTCCTGCAAATGTTTTCCAGCACACTGAATTGCTTCCCCTCAGTTCCATAGTTAAAGCCACCCTGTGAGAAAAATACACGTTGGAAAGAAGAACTATAGTTGCCTGCCGCATTGCCTGTGTCACCAACCCTTCAAGACTTATAATGCCTGGAAAATCCCCTTTATCTAACACACTTGCAGAACAATCATATTCCTGATCTCCAGCTGAGCACTATAGACCCTTCCTGTGGCCCATACATGCATATGACCGTATGTTCAGAACACAGTGGTGATGAAGGGACTAGCATATGGAACCACATTGCGTCACGGTGAACCAGGAATCTGACACTCCCAGAAGGTTGTCGGATTAGGAGGATTCTTCAGGCACTGTAGTTTTTAAAAAGAGCAAAGATAAATGGCACAGAAGGCAGGAGAGGTAAGTATAGTATTTTTTACATGAGCTCCAAATGCACAGACCTTTTCACATGTGTAGAAATTGGATATAAAAGTAGGGTAAAGACTGGCAATCTTGACAAAGACATAGATCATACATTGGTTTATCTATGACTGGAGTATGGCTGACCATGGATGAGAGATAGTTATTAGATCCTACTGCCAGATAGTTATATTACAAAAGATCTCTCCACAAACATGCCTGATGGTTTCTGCAGTCCACCTCCTTCCCCATTCCCCAATAGCTAGTTTGGGGTAAAAATGGTTTGAATTACTTTTCCTGACACATAAAGATGTTTATTGAAAATGCTTTGGCAGTTGCAATATCCAGTGGACACCAAAGGTTAGCCTAATGCCATACTTGAGAGGATTTCTACCAATTTAACCACTTTAAACCAGCATTGGATTACAAAAAATACTAAAAGGGTCAACCTAGAACCAACAGTTTCAATCACTTCATGGTTTTCACTGACATCATTGATGGTGGGGGTTCTTTAATTGAACACTTTTAAAGAAGTTTGCAATTGCTATGGGTATAGCCAACATTTGAAGGATATCTAAAAGCAAGAACAATTTTTTTTTTATATTGTAGCTTACCACTCAGGCATATCAGCTACTTAGGTCGGGTTCACATATGCTGCAGCATGGGGTCCGGTGCGTCCCTGTTCACTGATTCAGGCGCGAATAAGCAGAGATTTTGCCTAAATTCGCACCTGAATCAGAAACCAAAGACGCACAGGACCCTTTTTAAATGCGGACCGGATCCATTGATCCATTGACACTTGCCTTTCATGCGAATTGTACGAGGAGAAATCCACATCCAATTTGCATATGTGTGAACCCTGCTTCAGGGCTTTTTTCAAACTATTTTGGTTTATTTTCACCTGGTAATCTTGCCAGTAAGGTAACAACACTCACAAGATTTCTGGCAGGATCAACTGGAATGTTTTTGCACTTATCAAACAGATTTATCATTATGCAATAATATATTTTACAGACCAAGAGGGACCAAACAAAAGCAGTACATTTTTAGGGTTTACATACCCTTTAAGGCCTGTGTACACTGATATTTGTGTTTTACTACTGTCCTACTTACGTAAAGCATTTTCTGAAAGATCTGAAATGCAATGTTAAAAACAATCTATTTTGACTTGAAAGTTCCTTAAAAGCATGCTCTGAAAGAAGTGCTCGCTCCAGTCCGGTACCCCCTTTAAAAATATTTTTGTAAGCATTTAAATACCCCACTTGACATGGAATGGTGAAATAATTGGCAGTTCCGATTTTCAAAAAACCTTCTAAGCAGGAACGTCCTGAACAGCTTAACTCTAATGGCCCCTTAAGTGCCAGTATTAACAAAGAATGATTTACTCCTGTTTTGCCATATGCCTGGGGGACACCTATGGCTTTAGTGAGAGAGAGAGTTAAAGCATCAGTGCTAATTGTGTTACCTTTTTTAAAGTGTATCTAAACCCAACACACATGGGGTTTGTTTAATAAAACTGGAGAGTGCAAAATCCGGTGTAGCAGTGCATGGTAGCCAATCAGCTTCTACCTTCAGCTATTCATTTAATCTTTGACAAAACATAGAAGCCGATTCTATGCAGAGCTGCAAAATATTTTACACTCTCCAATATTAGTAAATCAACCCCACGGAATATGTTGTTGCACATATTTCTGTAATGCTTTTTTTCATTACTTGTCCTGCTTTCAATTAAATCATTTCAGCAAGGGTGTAGGCACAGGCACTTCCTTCCCTAGGGTGACTGAACTGAGGGCAACACTTTTTTGAAAATTTTGGACAGAGTAAGGGGGTTTATAACTCATGTCAGTTTTTTTTTGTCTCTTTGGAGAGATTTGCCTTCACTTCCTGTCCCATAGCCAAAACAGGAAGTGAGGCCATTCCTGGTTGCCCTCTGGGTCACCAGAACCAGTGTCCCTTATGGAAGTTTTTCTCTCTATTCCTGCTCTGGTGGTTTGGAGTTTACCTTCACTTTCATTCTCGTTTATAATGGTCACCAGGACAAATGGAGAGGGTCAATCTCCCTAATGGAGAAACAGACAGCAAAAAGAAACCTGACAGGTCTTTTAATCCTTCTCCACTCTATCCAAAACAAGAGAACTGCATATATTCCTTTATTCATGCTAAACAGCTACATCTCCCACTGAGGCTATTGTACTCTGGCAGCAGGCACCTGTAGCTGTCAGAATACCTGAATACCAGAATACCTGCAGCTGATCAGCCAACATGTTATTGCCCAGCTCCTGTGATTTCCCATTTCCCATCAAAGTGTATTTAGCTGGTGATTTTGGCAGGAGCTTTAAGCCTAGTACACACTAAAAGTTTTCAGCGTGCTAAACGAAAAAAAAAACAAAAAAACTGACAGCTTAGGTTGGAGCCACTGTACTAACAATCCAATGTTAGTAAAGGGATCTCCCCTGCTGTTCTATTTTGTTCTGACAGGGGGGACGGAACACTCCAATCAGCGCCCTCAGCCAAGGTCAGCAGACCTTTTTTGGAAATGCCCCTTCGGCATAGTCTGCTTTCATAACATGCTGCAGTTACCACAACAAAACTTTACTTCTGATCTGGATGTAGCACCCTGGAGTCTAGGCAGGGTTGCTTCTCACAAACTTACTTGCCAGGAATATTTATCCTGGTTGATTGTTAGAGATCTATTGATTTCTCCCTAAGTTTGGCCTTGTTGCATTTTTCTCTTCTACCACTAGGTGGCCGGGTACTTGGTGGTACTAGATACGAGAAGGGCAACCCAAGGTCAGGTTATGGGTATATGGGGTATCTCAGCCAATGGGCAGGGGTTTTCTTGAATCCCTTGGCCTGCTGGGAGAGCCTATATATTCTGGTGAGGTCAGGTGATCTGTGTCACCTGGAAGGCTGTCTGGGTGGACGTGTGTCATATTGCCCAGGCTGCTAGGCCAGAGATTAGGCCTATCCCGGGCACATCTCGCTGCTAGGCTGTCTGAGGGCCTATCCAGAAGAAAGAGAGCAGCGCAGGGTTGGGACTGTGCCTTGCAGTCCAACCAAAAGTGACGGTTCTGCCAGCCAGAGAATCTGTCATGGTCGGAGGTAGAGGGGAAGCTGTGGCCAGTAAGGGACCAACCACCTTCTTACCAGGGACCACAGTGAGTAACTGATGTAAGTACTGGAGCAGTATTCCTTACCAACTGGGGACGGTGAAGAATCGCAAACTTCAGTGGGTATCAAGCCAGGGACCCAGCCAGCGGAGATAATGCTTACAGAGCAGCCTTTATTTATTATTTATTTATTTTAGGTATTTATATAGCGCCGTCAATTTATGCAGGGCTTTACATATACATTGTACATTCACATCAGTCCCTACACCCTCAAGGAGCTTACAATCTAAGGTCCCTAACTCACATTCATACCTATACTAGGGACAATTTAGACTGGATCCAATTAACCTACCAGCATGTCTTTGGAGTGTGGGAGGAAACTGGAGTACCCGGAGGAAACCCACACAGGCACAGGGAGAACATGCAAACTCCAGGCAGGTAGTGTCATGGTTGGGACCTTGTGTGTCAAGCCAGGGACCGAGCAGGCTAGTGGGGTGAAGCTTTAGAAGTATCTTGAGTGCCAAGCTAGGGACCCAGCAGAGAGGCCGGGGTGACACTTGAGGAAAATACCACAGTGCAGATTGGAGGAGCTCAAGGGATTCAGTGGCTGTGAATCAGCGGGTCTAGGGAAAGACCAGGAGCTCAGTGGGCTGAAGAACTACAAGGATTTATTGTAGTGAAAGGGAAAGGAACTGTTACGTTTGTGTTAGGAACTGTTAAAGACTGTTGCCATAGGAGACAGCATTCCCGCAAATGCAGATGTGGCGCCTTTCCCTGCATGCATGTCCTCCTATTGAAGTCTTGGAGTCTGCCAATTGAACTTGCAACTACCTAAGGGTGTCCTGGCCCTAACCCTCTTTCCCCCAAAAGTTTGTTAAGAGAAATAAACTCTCTTTTGCATTGAAGAAGCATCTGGCGCCCAATGACTTTAATCATCTTGCACCCACTATGCCTCACAACCCACTATATACAGAAGGATGTCAGCTATCTCTGGCCCTGGAGGTTCTCATTAGACTGAAGGAGGCCTGGGACCTTGCTACATGTGTAGAAATTGCATGTCAGCTGAACTCGTATGTAAACACAAGGCTCTGTGCTGCGATTGGCTACAGCTGATCAGCAGGTCTCAGCCATAAATGGTTGGCCAGGACCTGCTGACAAAATCCCGCTATAGCCAGTGACAGCGTGGATCAGCAGTACTGCGGCAACATGGCTCGGCTGCGCGAATTGCTATCATGTTACGTTGCTTCTTCTGGTGGCCACTAGAGGCACGCGCGCGCGCGCTGCTCACCCCCTGAGCCAATGTGAGTGCCCGGCATTCTCGATGACTGCCGGGCTCCCGCAATTGCTCGTGACACGGCGAGAACTGGGATCTCTGTGTGTAAACACAGAGATCCCGGTTCTCTGAGGGGAGAAGACACAGATTGTGTGTTCATACAAAGTATAAACATCGATGTATCTCTTCCCCTAGCAAGTCCCATCCCCCCTTCAGTTAGAACACACACTAGGGAACACAATTAACCCCTTGATCGCCCCCTAGTGTTAACCAACTCCCTGCCAGTAAAATTTTTACAGTAATCAATGCATTTTTATTGCACTGATCGCTGTATAAATGATAATGGTCCCAAAAATATGTCAAAATTGTCCGACGTGTCCGCTATAATGTCACAGTCCCGATAAAAATCGCAGATCACCGCCATTACTAGTAAAAAAAAAAATAATAAAAATGCTATAAATCTATCCCCTATTTTGTAGACGCTATGACTTTTGCGCAAACCAATCAATATACACTTATTGCGATTTTTATTACCAAAAATATGTAAAAGAATACATATCAGCCTAAACTGAGAAAAAAATTGCTTTTTAAAAGAAAAAAATGGGGATATTGATTATAGCAAAAAGTACAAAATATTGCGTTTTTTTCAAAATTGTCACTCTTTATTTGTTTATAACGCAAAAAATAAAAAACGCAGAGGTGATCAAATACCACCAAAAGAAAGCTCTATTTGTGGGAAAAAAAGGACGTCAATTCTGTTTGGGTGCAACGTCGCACGACCGGACCGCGCAATTGTCAGTTAAAGCGACGCAGTGCCGTATCGCAAAAAGGGCTCTGGTCAGGAAGGGGGTAAAATCTTCCGGGGCTGAAGTGGTTAATGCCTGCCCACTGTTACTGCAATTTGGCCACACTCACAATTTGCATTGCAATGCTACAAATCTTTTCCCCTGTAACCAATTGTTTTGTGGCATGTTAAAAAATGGAGGCATGGTTTTGTTGGTGTTGTCAGTAGGATGTCCCCGGATTTCATTTTGAAAATCTGGTAACTTTAGAAAAAATTGCCCCAGCTTATGTCTATGTTCATAGGCAGAAAAAGTTCCCAACAGACTTGTAGCTAAAAGGGTTCATACTGTACTTACTTATCCCAATGCCCACCAGTCTTTGCTGTGTTGCAAAGCTATAGTAGTTGGAAAACCTTCAGCATCCAGCCCCCCTGGGAATGGTAGGTGCCTGGTTCCCCTACGTACACTGTGGTTGCTTCTGCTGACTCTAAAGCCACTACAGGTCAACGGGACAGAAAAAAATCTTTCAATGGGGGCACCTGTTTTGGTGACAACTGTCAGAACTGGAATGTCCTCATTTTGGGGAGCTTTCCAATCCCTGTTGCATCTCCTGGACAGGAACTGGGACAAATCTCCTAAATAAGCACAAAGACGTCGATAAAAACCCGACTAGAGTTCTAACTTTCCAACTCAATGCAACATTTTTTTGAAAAAAAAAATGCTTGGAATTACACTTTAAAGTGTTACTAAACCCAGGACCCTGGGTTTAGTAACACATTCACTATATCTGGCCTCCCACAGTACACAGAACATAGAAATGCAATTATTTTAGTATATATAAACTGCTAAATACATTTTCTCATCAGCAGCATATAGCAGTCTTGTAACTTCTATCAGTGTCTGGTTTGTAAGAGGAGTTTTCATTCTACTGTGACTGTCCTTTGAGGATCCAGGACCCCTGACCCTCTGTCTGGACAGAGCTGATTGGCCCTGCATTGATCACATGCACTGTCCCCCCCCAAAAAAAACTCTCTAGCAATACACACCAAACTGGACATGTGCAGAGTGCCCCAAGGCTCTGTACTATCAGCAGATGGATAGTGAACGGTGGAAGAAGGGGAGTATCAGAGAAGACAGGATCAAACAGCCTTCTTACACAATGCAGAGGATTAACCCCTTAGGTTCCACAGTAAGTATAACAAGCATGCAGACTGATTTTATTGTTGTGTGTTTAGTAATACTTCAATGCTAATACTTGAGTCTATGGTTAGCCTGTGGGTTTCTTTGATGTCTCTGTGATGGAGTTAACCAGAAAGTAGCTAAGAAAAAGTTGTAGTGCGTCATTTCTGGTCATGCATTGTGGTGTCTTTTACATTATCTTTCATGTGCTAAGATACTTGTATTTAGAGGTAATCCCCGACTCCCACGCCCATGGTTCACATGTCCCTGTAAAAAGGTCAAATTACGTCTTCTTTCAATGATCTATTAGAGAAGTGGGCCACAGGGCATGTAGATAAAGGTGGGAGGCACTGCCCAGCCCCCAGCTACTAAAGAAAAACCTGAAACTTGTCACATTGACTGGTGTCATTTACAAACACCTTGTCAGTTGTCACCAAACCTGTCATTTCAACAACAATCTTCCCATAAGATCATATCTGCATTTAGCATATTTTATGTATGTAAAAGCCTCCCTGCTACTGGCTGCTGCCATTTGGATGTGGTATCAGAGGTCCCAGTCTCAGAGTTGTCATTTAAGTAACACTCTGCAGTATTCCTCTTCGCTCCTCCCCATGTATCTCAAAAATCTAAACAATAGGACTTTATATACCTCTCCAGTGAACACAAAGAGATACAAGAGTATTATAAAAGTACAAATGTTATTTCTAACAATAAAATCACATATTCCACACAGCTCCCAACTGTCCATGATTTCGAGGGACTGTCCCTGATTTGGAGCAATGTCCCTCTGTCCCTCTTTCCCCTCATTTGTCCCTCATTTTGGTTAGATCTATATAGTTGTATATAAAATGCACTTTTTATCTTTCAAAAAGTATTTCCCAGTGCTAAACCTTTCATCTGATTTCTAAATTCCTGCATTTTAAAAGCCAAAAGGGTGTGGCGGGGGCGTGTCCTATGCCTACATAGGTTTGGTAGTAGGTGTCCCTCATTCCCATCTTAAACTGTTGGGAGGTATGATTCCATGTGGCGGTTTGCATAATAATACCAGCAGTAAACATCTACTGCCAACATGCACAGTTGTTGATCAGACTTGAGAGATCAGGTTGACGTGTTTCATGGGGATTTCCGTTTCCTCAAGACCTCCTATCTCTTAAACAGATGTAATTGGGCAAAAGGAAAAATTGTCTAAGAATAGAAAATACATATATTATATGCAACATCTTCAACAGTTTGAATAAAGTTCACAATCCTTACATAAGTACAAAATAGCTAACTCCAAAGGTAGCGGAGGAGACTCACCCCAAGTCACCACACTAACCTTCTGTATCTTTAAACAATGAACAGATGAACACAATTACCTCATTACAAAAATAATAATATATCTGTCAAATATGAAGTTCAACTATGCCAGATCAAATGTGGCAGTGCAATCAGTGGGTGACTGTCATGGACGTACTGCGCATGGCTCTGCCACTGGCCGTGGGCGCACGGGACCATTGGGATGTGTTCCAGTCCATAGGCGTTCAGCAGTGAATAGACGTGCGACAATGCGCATGTGCGTGCACAGACCACGGATGCGCGCACAGTAACGCAGCTTTGGCGCCCAGTGAGCCTTAAAAGGGGCTTCTTCAGAATGCATTCTTGCTGTCTGATCTACAGCTCATCCTGTACCTGATCCTGAAACTGCATCTGCTCCAGTGTTAACTGGCTTCTCCTGACTTCGCTGCTGTCTCCAGTCC
The DNA here is from genome assembly GCF_042186555.1 of Aquarana catesbeiana. Taxonomy (NCBI): domain Eukaryota; kingdom Metazoa; phylum Chordata; class Amphibia; order Anura; family Ranidae; genus Aquarana; species Aquarana catesbeiana. The sequence continues at coordinate 248,655,972 of NC_133332.1, read as the reverse complement.
TGACCCCTTGGCTTGACTTTGACCTGCTCTGTTTTCCTGTTTGTTTGATCTCCTGTTGCCGATTCTGCCTGGACTTTGCCTGCTGCTTTTGTCTGATTGATCCGCTGCTGTGACCTGGGCTTGCCTGACCCTGCTCCTGCCTGCTGTCCTGCATCCGTGTGCATCTGCCTACCAGTACTGCATCTGTGTGCATCTGCCTACAAGTCCTACATCTGTGTGCATCTGCCTACAAGTCCTGCATCCGTGTGCACCTACTTACAGTCCTGCATCTGTGCGCACCTGCCTGCTACTTCTCAGAGTTCCTGCATCCGCAGCAATCAAGCCTGTTCCTGTCTCTGCCAAGTGGACATCATCTCCAGTCAAGCGGACCCTGCAGGCTCTCCTACCCCGCTGTGCTTCGAGGGTTACAGTTCCCACTCCAATGATCCCGGAACCAGAGCCGTACGAGAGGTCTCCCTCTGCATGTCAGGCTCACCTCCAAGGTACGTGTCAGTGACATCATGTGGTATGGTCTTGCTGGCCTGTGGGAGAATAACCAGCCCAAGTTGGGGTTCTGAGTGGGACAGAAGAAACAATCAAAAAAAGTTAAAGAGTTGAAAAGCTTCTGATTGTATAAAAAAAGAGAATTTAAAGAAATTGACGTCAAAGGTGAAATGAGCACCTTATGGATTATAGAGTGTGTGAGCACAAGATGGTGATTTTTAGCATATTCAGTGACCAGCTGGTTGGAGCAAAGGTGGAAGGCAGTTATTCTAAATTCCAAATTGCAAGCAGAAGGTATATAAATGTAGATATATAGAAACACATATCTGCCATCAAATAGCCACAAACGGTATATACAGTATCTCACAAAAGAGAGCACACCCCTCACATTTTGGTAAATATTTTATGATATCTTTTCATGTGACAACACTGAAGAGATGACACTTTGCTACAATGTAAAGTAGTGAGTGTACAGCTTGTATAACAGTGTAAATTTGCTGTCCCCTCAAAATAAATCAACACACAGCCATTAATGTCTAAACCACTGGTAACAAAAGTGAGTACACCCCTAAGTGAAAATGTCCAAATTGGACCCAATTAGTCATTTTCCCTCCCCTGTCATGTGACTCGTTAGTGTTACAAGGTCTCAGGTGTGAATGGGGAGCAGGTGTGTTAAATTTGGTGTTATCGCTCTCACTCTCTCATACTGGTCACTGGAAGTTCAACATGGCACCTCATGGCAAAGAACTCTCTGAGGCTCTCTCTTTTTTTTTGCTCTACATAAAGATGGCCTAGGCTATAAGAAGATTGCAAAGACCCTTAAACTGAGCTGTAGCATGGTGGCCAAGACCATACAGCGGTTTAGCAAGACAGGTTCCACTCAGAACAGGCCTTGCTATGGTCGACCAAAGAAGTTGAGTGCACGTGTTCAGCGTCATATCCAGAGGTTGTCTTTAGGAAATAGACGTATGAGTGCTGCCAGCATTGCTGCAGAGGTTAAAGAGGTGGGGGTCAGCCTGTCAGTGCTCAGACCATACGCCACACACTGCATCAAATCGGTCTGCATGGCTGTCTTCCCAGAAGGAAGCCTCTTCTAAAGACGATGCACAAGAAAGCCTGCAAACAGTTTACTTAAGACAAGCAGACTAAGGACATGGATTACTGGAACCATGTCCTGTGGTCTGATGAGACCAAGATAAACTTATTTGGTTCAGATGATGTCAAGCGTGTGTGGTGGCAACCAGGTGAGGAGTACAAAGACAAGTGTGTCTTGCCTACAGTCAAGCATGGTGGTGGGAGTGTCATGGTCTGGGGCTGCATGAATGCTGCTGGCACTGGGGAGCTACAGTTCATTGAGGGAACCATGAATGCCAGCATGTACTGTGACATACTGAAGCCGAGCATGATCCCCTCCCTTCGGAGACTGGGCCGCAGGGTAGTATTCCAACATAACGACCCCGAACACACCTCCAAGACAACCACTGCCTTTCTAAAGAAGTTGAGGGTAAAGGTGATGGACTGGCCAAGCATGTCTCCAGACCTAAACCCTATTAAGCATCTGTGGGGCATCCTCAAATGGAAGGTGGAGGAACGCAAGGTCTGGTGAACTCCATACCCAAGAGGGTTAAGGCAGTGCTGGAAAATAATGGTGGCAACACAAACTATTGACACTTTGGGCCCAATTTAGACATTTTCATTGAGGGGTGTACTCACTTTTGTTGCCAGCGGTTTAGACATTAATGGCTGTGTGTTGAGTAATTTTGAGGGGACAGTAAATTTACACTGTTATACAAGCTGTACACTCACTACTTTACATTGTAGCAAAGTGTCATTTCTTCAGTGTTGTCACATGAAAAGATATAATATATTTACAAAAATGTGAGGGGTGTACTCACTTTTGTGAGATACTGCATGTATATTGTAACCTGGGGTAGCTCTGTAATAACCGCCAGCCAGTTTATTGAAAGCAAACAGTTCATTTATTTCAATCACGACTAAACAAAACGACAGCTTACTTTAGCCACAGGAAATAAACAGTCCAAAATCCTGGCATTGATAATTTCAGCAGGCTCACTGCTAGTTTTTTTTTTTGGTCCCATACAGGGGTTAGGCTTCTACAGAGCAAGGGTGCCAGGCAGGCCAGACAGAGGGGGTCACCAGCCCGTGTCTCAGTTGGTCAAAGAGCTCACGCTTGCTGCACAGCTTGTGAGGCTCTCTCTCTCACTCACTTCCTTGACACAGGTGCTGATTTCCCTCTGCTGCCTTTCAAGCCTCCCTCCCCTAGGACTTAACCCCTTTGGTAATCAGGGTTTGAAGACTCTGCAACTGTCCCCCTTAAAGGGACCACAACTCAAATATTGGGGGAATGTACCTGCCATCCACTACACATTCCCGGTGTCCGGTACATATCCCCCCTCTGCCTCGACGCAGAGGTATCCGAGGTAATGTGGGACACCCTACAGTGTACCCGGAAGAGGGCATCCACGTTCTGGTGTTGCTTTCCTGGTCTGTGTTCAACTACAAATTTGAACTCTTGCAATGCCAAAAACCACCTGGTAACTGTGGCATTTGTGTGTTTTTTCTGTCTCATCCAGGTCCCAGGTCAATGGGGCATGGTCTGACACCAGGCGAAACCACCTACAGAGGAGAATATAATGCAGTGAGTCCAGGGCCCACTTAATGGCCAGGCACTCCCACTCCACCACAGCATAATTTCTCTCGGCGGCTGTCAATTTTCTACTTAGGAAAACTATTGGGTGTTCCTCCCCATTGACCTCTTGGGACAGAACAGCTCCCAAGCCTTCACCGGAGGCATCTGAACAACAAATTCTCTTGAGAAGTCAGGAGCGACCAGTACTGGGTACTGACACAAGGCTGTTTTAAGCTCCTGGAAGGCCTTTTCAGCCTTGTCATTCCATTTCACCATAACTGACATTTTACCCTTGAGAGGTGCAGGAATAGTGGCAAAGTTGGGGACAAACCTTCGGTAGTACCCCACGATGCCCAAAAAGGCTCGCACCTGTTTCTTCGTGACTGGGAGGGGCCAGGCCTGGATCGCCTCTACTTTGTTCATCTGTGGCTTCACCAACCCTCTACCTACAATGTACCCGAAGTACTTGGTCTCTTCCATAGCAATGGCACACTTTTCGGGGTTCACAGTAAATCCTTCTTTCTTCAGAGAGTCTAAGACTGCCTGCACTCAGGGAAGATGAGATTCCCAGTCTGTACTAAAGATGACAATGTCATCTAAATACACTGAAGTGTATTTCCGATGTGGGCGTAAGGTTTTATCCATAGCTCTCTGGAAAGTAGCTGGAGCAGAATGCAAGCCAAACGGCATTCCTTTGTACTGGAAATGGCCATCTGGAGTAGAAAATGCAGTCTTTTCTCGGGCTTCCTTAGTTAAAGGTATGTGCCAGTAGCCTTTGGTGAGGTCTAAGGTGGTAATGTATCAGGCTGGTCCCAACCTCTCTATCACCAAATTGAAAAAAGAAATTCCTATGGGTGGGACTTTAAACAGGGCAGATGGCAAATGAAGTGTGAGGAGAGTATAAAAAATATATGAATTTTTAATAAGGAATATCATAAAATAATGAGCACATACATAGAATACAAATACATAATAATCTGGAAATGAGAAACAATGCAATACAGTGATATTGTACAGACAATAACCGTAAAAATCTGCTGAATGGGAGGTAAATCCAACAGAAAGATCCGACGCGTTTCAAAATTTGCCAGGGTTGCTATTTCTTTATCTGGGGTATATGCGATTTGTCGCAGAACGTAAAAACGTCTGCAAGTAAACATATAGACATAAATTATTTACAATAGATATGCAATGAAAATATAGCTAAAGGATAAGCAAGCATCACACCTAATCTAAATTTGTATATTAAACTAACCGTACAGACTGTATGGCTCTTGAATTTACATCATATCCAGAACAGTGTTAAAAGATAAACGTTGCAGCTGTTGGCTCAGGAAACCCTCAACTCCGCAGGGCAGATCAATGCATCATCACAATAGCAGAGGGGGGGAAGGAAAAGCTCCCACACAAAGGATGACCCGGTATGGCCCTCTGAAAGGAAAAACCCCTCTCAATCTCAACTAGCATACACAGGTGTATGTAGATATCCTCTGAGTTCTGTCTCAGTAGCAACACATGTATGTGTAAATACATGTGTGCATGCACAGGACCACACCTATTGCCAATGGCAAGGGGTTAATTGAATCCAACAGCAAAAGGTTAGGTCACAAGGATTATATATAAATGTACCCCAAAAAAAAATTTTTGGGTGTGGTCCTGTGCATGCACACATGTATTTACACATACATGTGTTGCTACTGAGACAGAACTCAGGGGATATCTACATACACCTGTGTATGCTAATTGTCACTTTTTTTTCCATTAACTGACAGAGAGGGGTTTTTCCTTTCAGAGGGCTATACCGGGTCGTCCTTTGTGTGAGAGCTTTTCCTTCCCCCCTCTTGCCTTGAGGCCTGTTTCTTGTGATGATGCATTGATCTGTCCTGCGGAGTTGAGGGTTTTCTGAGCCAACAGCTGCAATGTTTATCTTTTAACACTGTTCTGGATATGATGTAAATTCAAGAGCCATACAGTCTGTACGGTTAGTTTAATATACAAATTTAGATTAGGTGTGATGCTTGCTTATCCTTTAGCTATATTTTCATTGCATATCTATTGTAAATAATTTATGTCTATATGCTTACTTCCAGACGTTTTTACGTTCTGCGACAAATCGCATATACCCCTGATGAAGAAATAGCAACCCAGGCAAATTTTAAAACGCATCGGGTCTTTCTGTTGGATTTACCTCCCATTCAGCAGATTTTCGCGGTTATTGTCTGTACAATATCACTGTATTGCATTGTTTCTCATTTCCAGATTATTATGTATTTGTATTCTATGTATGGGCTCATTATTTTATGATATTCCTTATTAAAAATTCATATATTTTTAATATTCTCCTCACACTTCATTTGCCATCTGCCCTGTTTAAAGTCCCTCCCTAGGAATTTTATTTTTTCAATTTGTTGCTATTAGGGATGTGGGGCAGTCTGGCGCAATTCTGGTGACAAGTAGCACTTTGTTCAAAATCATTTTCTCAACCTCTCTATCAGTTCATCCACTCTAGGCATTGGGTATGCATCAAGCTTCGATATCTCATTGAGTTTTCTGAAATCATTACAAAATCACAGAGTCCCGTTGGGCTTTGGTACCAACACAATCAGGCTCAACTACTTGCTCTGTGATTCCTCAATGATATCAAGTTCGAGCATTTTCCGGACTTTCTCTGGCACTGCTTTCCTATGTGCCTCGGGTAAGACCCGGAATTCCTGAAAACTTCTCTCTATTCCTCTGTAAGAACTCCTTTACCTGCTGTGTTTGTGGCTTGGATAGGGAGGTGGAAACCGGGACAGAGTTCTCCCCTACCAAGGGCTTAGAATTAACCTGAGCCAGAGCAACTTCCTGTTCACGGTCCTTCTAATGCCCCGTACACACGGTCGGATTTTCCAATGGGAAAATGTCCGATCGGAGCGTGTTGTCGGAAATTCCGACCGTGTGTGGGCTCCATCGGACATTTTCCATCAGATTTTCCGACACACAAAGTTGGAGAGCAGGAGATAAAATTTTCCGACAACAAAATCCGTTGTCGGAAATTCCGATCGTGTGTACACAAATCCGACGGACAAAGTGCCACGCATGTTCAGAATAAATAAAGAGATGAAAGCTATTGGCCACTGCCCCGTTTATAGTCCCGACGTACGTGTTTTACGTCACCGCGTTCAGAACGATCGGATTTTCCAACAACTTTGTGTGACCGTTTGTATGCAAGACAAGTTTGAGCCAACATCCGTCGGAAAAAATCCATGGATTTTGTTGTCGGAATGTCCGAACAAAGTCCGACCGTGTGTACCCCCTATAAGGCTTCAGGAGATTTACGTGGTATATCTGATAGGGCTTCCTCTTCCCAGGCTGGTGTATCTTATAGTTAACCTCCCCAACCTTTTCTACGACCTCAAAGGGCCCCTGCCACCTGGCCAGGAACTTACTTTCTACTGTAGGTATAAGCACAGAGACCCGATCCCCAACCTGGAACTGTCTAAGTTTGGCAGACTGGTTGTACACCCTTCTTTGTGCCTCCTGCACTTTTTGCATGTGCTCCTTGACCAGAGGCATCACCTTAGCAATCCTCTCTCTCATCTGAGTTATATGTTCTACAACTGTCTTATGAGGAGAGGACTCACTTTCCCATGTTTCCTTCACTAAGTCAAGCAGTCCCTGTGGTATTCGCCCGTACACCAATTCAAACGGGGAAAAATCTGTGGACGCCTGAGGCACTTCCCTAATAGCAAACATCAGTGCCGGGAGTAGACAGTCCCAGTCTTTATCATCCTTTTAAGCATAGACTTCAGAGTTTTATTGATTTGCTCTATCAGCCCATCTGTTTGTGGGTGATAGACAGATGTGCGCAGCTGTTTGATTTGGAACAACTTGCACAGATCTGCCATCGCCCGAGACATGAATGGGGTGCCCTGGTCAGTCAAGATCTCCTTTGGTACCCTGTCCTAGAGAACATAGTAAGCAATTCCCTGGCAATTGTTTTGAAGTAGTCTGTCTTAGGGGAACTGCCTCTGGATACCTGATGGCATAATCGAGTACCACAAGGATGTATAGGTGGCCCTGAGCTGATTTCACCAAAGGGCCCACCAAAACCATTGCAATGCGCTCAAACGGTACCTCGATAATGAACAACGGTACCAATGAGTTTCTCAAGTGGGGCATTGGCGCCGTCAGCTGGCAGGTGGGACATGAACTGCAGTAATTTCTCACCTCTGCTGTCACTCCCGGCCAGTAGAACCGGTCCGTTATCCGTGGCTCAGTCTTGTCAGCCCCCAGGTGACCCCCCCAATGCGTCATTGTGGGCTAGGTTGAGCACCGTACATCTTAAGGGCTGGGGAACCAGTAACTGGTCAACCACGTCTCCCCTAACCTCGGTAACCCGATATAGCAGCTCACCAATGACCACAAAAATGGGGAAACCTTTTTTCGGCCTCAGGTACTTGTGAAACCCCATTAATTATGGTAACCTGTTGCCAGGCATTTTTTAGTGTGGGATCCCTCTTTTGAGCAGAAGAAAATGCACCCCGTGACACCTCGAGATCAAGGTGGGCAAGACGAGAGGAGTTTTCTCCTTCATCCTCCTCGGTCATAACCTGCAGAGGGGAGGCCTCCTCTATGTTCTCCCCAGCCATGACCTGCATAAGAGTGGGTTCCCCCCCTCAGGGATCCCCTTAGCTGGTGGACCATCTGCCCTAGATGAAACTCGATCAGTGTTCTCTGAAGCATTGGCGTCCCACACCTTAAAAGGAACAGAGCAGTTCAGCTGTCCTGGTAGTCCCTCGCTCACGTAGTCCCAAAGTCCAACAAATAAAGGGCAGTCCCTTCCTATAACAACATCATGGATGAGGTTAGGTGTATGTCACTGATACCAGTGGGTATTCCTTGGTGTCCCCATGTATGCACACCACCCTCAGGGTGCTTGCTACCTGACTCACCTCCCTGGCTACCCCAGTACCAACAAGTGTTACCATACTTCCAGAATCCAACAGCGCTTGGGCGTGAAGCTGGTTCACCCAAAGGTCACACTCAAACCGCCCCTCAGTCAGGTCCAGGTGGGCAGCACAGACCAGCCGGGCATAAAAGGACATCCTCCATAGAGCGCTACACTCCATGGGTTCCTCGAGCGCGTGGGGGGGGGGGACAGAGCAGAGACCGGTGGCTGATAGTCACCAGCCCTCTGCTCACAGAGCCCTGGGAACCGAGCAATCGGTGGTGTTTGATTGCTGGGTTCTCAGTGTTAGAGCTGGCGGGGGACAGATGCAGCATTGTACCAATCAGGGGCGTAACTACCACCATAGCGACCCATGCGGGCGCTATGGGGCCCGCAGCCGAGTGGGGCCCAGTGAGGATAAGAGCACCGCCGGCACAGTCTCCCAGCCAGGGGAAGAGAGAGGAAAGGAAGAGGCGAGCTGTCCGTATCAGCAGAGAGCTGAATTGCCCGATGTAAGAGCTTTCATTAGAACTTCCAGTGTTCCCGGGGCTCACGTCACATAGCTCCACCTTTTGGCCCGGTGCCTTTGATAGACAGAACGCCGATCCAATGCGGGACATGTGACGTCATCAAAGGCGTCGGGCTGAGAGGTGGGGCTATGTGACGATGAGCCCCGGGAAGACAGGAAATTCAAATGAAAGCTATTACAGCGGGCAATCCTGCTCTCTGCTGATCCAGGTGGCTTGCTTCTTGCTTATGATTCTGAAAAAAAAAATCCCATACATCTCTTTTAAAGAGTTCTAGGCAACAAGTAAGGCCAATCAGTGAACAATGGCTTGTTTTCAGAAAGCACTGCTGCTGTGCTATCAGTCAGATATCCTTTTCATTGTCTTTCTAGAGCAATAGACTGAAGACACAGGTATTGACAAAAACCTGCAGACTATAATTTACCTTCTTCTGGAAATGCTAGTTACCTGAAGAAGGTCAGCAATTACAGCCTGCAGGTTTTTGTCAATACCTGTGTCTTCAAATTCTATTGCTCTAGAAAGACAATGAAAAGAATGAAAAGACCCCTGGGAGTCACTGACCTGGAACAGCCATGTAGAGGGTGCTGCCAGTTTGTGGTTTACTGCTCCTTTTCACAGAGCAAGTTCCAACTCACTAAAAACAATTCCCTCCTTATGTGGCTGATTTTGTGCCTTCGTTTAGCAGGTAGAATGATTGTGTTTAGATATAGAGCTCCCTCTGGAGAATAATCTAGAGAATAAATCTCCAAATGTAATACTAAAAATATGGAAGAGCAAACTTGGAAATGCGTCATTTAAAAAAAAGACTTTAAGCTCAAAACTGCAAAAATAACTCTTTAATAACTAAGAGCTGACCACGACATTAAAAAAGGCCATTATATAATAATGTGTATAATTACAGTAATTCCCGCACAGTAAGTGATTCAGAAATTATTTTATTGAAAATAGTACATATACAGCAGCAATTTATATAGTCATGGTTTACACATACCGTATATACTTGAGTATAAGTCGATCCGAGTATAAGTCGAGGCCCTAATTTACCACAAAAAAAATGGGAAAAACTTAGTTACCCGAGTATAAGATGAGGGTGAGAAATGCACAGCTACTGTAAGTGGAAAAGAGGGTCAACAATGCCCATTTGCAGCCTCACTGTGCCCATTTGCATGCCTCAATGTGCCCATTTGCAGCCATAGGTCCCCCGAACTTCAAACTCGGTAGTTAAGGGTTCCTAGATGCCCCCTAGCTGCAGCCAAAATTTGGGGTCTCTGAACCCAAAGGGTCCCGAAATGACATTGCTGCAGATGGACACAGTTGACCGACTTTGGGGCCCTGTATCTCGGGGCCACTTAGTGCTAGGGACCCAAAATGTGCAAACCCAGTGGACCTAGCACCATAAAATATCCAAAGCTGGGGTTTCTAGCACCAAGTGGCCCTGAGATACAGGGCCCCAACAATCGGTTCAGAAAATGTCAAGCACTTTTCTGCAGCAGAGAATGACATTTTCCGAACCGATTTTGGGGCCCCGTATCTCGGGGCCACTTGATGCTAGGAACCCCATTTTGGATATGTTGTGGTACCAGTTCCACAGGGTTTGCACACCAAATTTGGGGTTCCTAGCACCAAGTGGTCCTGAGATACGGGGCCCCAAATTCGTTTCAGAAAATGAAATTTTTTGCTGCAGAAAAGTGCTTGACTGAGTATAAGTCGAGGGGGGCACTTTCAACACAAAAAAATGTGCTGAAAAACTCGACTTATACTCGAGTATATACGGTACACTATATTGTCTACATACACTACCTTGCTTTGTGCACTGGTCCAAATCATTTGGTGGAGGGGGATTATGGTGTGGGGTTGTCTATCAGGAGTTGGGCTTGGCTCCTTAGTTCCAGTGAAGGGAACTCTTAAGGCCTCAGCATACCAAGACATTTTGGACAATTTCATGCTCCCAACTTTGTGGGAGCAGTTTGGGGATGACCCCCTTCCTGTTCCAACATGACTGCACACCAGAGCACAAAGCAAGGTCCATAAAGGCATGGATGAGCGAGTTTGGGGTGGGGGAACTTGACTGGCCTGTACCTCAACCAGATAAAACACCTTTGGGACGAATTAGAGTAGAGACTGCGAGCCAGGCCTTCTCGTCTAATATCATCGCCTGACCTCACAAATGCGCTTCTGGAAGAATGGTCAAACATTCCCATAGACACACTCCTAAACCTTGTGGACAGCCTTCCCAGAAGAGTTGAAGCTATTTGAGCTGCAAAGGGTGGGCCAACTCAATATTGAACCCTACGGACTAAGACTGGAAGGTCGTTAAAATTCATGGGTGTGTAAAGGCAGGTGTCCAATATTTTTGGCAATATAGTTTATATTAAAGCTTAACTTCAGGAATAAACATTAATAAATAAATGAAATACAGATCTGAAAGCTTTATTACTTGCCAAAGGCTTTGCATATGTGTCCATTCAGTCCTGTGAATTACACATCTCTGCCACACAGCACAGCTCTGTCTGGGAGGGTAGGAGAGCTGATTTTTTTTTGTTGCAGTTAAGTAACACTTACAGGTCTTTATATGACCCCCAGCCTGTGACTCTCTGTGGTGTGCTCTCTCTACCTCTCAGTACTTTCTTTACGCATATATCTATGGACTACACAATAAGGAGCGTTATTTTGTGCAAGTACACAACCCTGGCCCCTGCAACACTCCTCTTCTTCATATGGAGCTATCTTGCTGAGCCTTTCTCCTTCCCCTAATTTTTTGAAGGCATTGATCTTACCGTACGTGATACAGTGCATAGGATATTATCACCTCAATTCTCTCCTGAGGAAGCTATAATGCGAAATGCGTAGAAATGTGACTTCACCCATACGTCTTGCTATCATTGTATATTGTGTTAAATGGCTCTGCCAATATACAGTAAAACCTTGGTTTGCAAGCATAATTAGTTCCAGAAACATGCTTGTAATCCAAAGCACTTGTATATCAAAGCATTTTTTTTACAGGGTATAAAAGAGAAGAGAGGCGCCTCTAAGTGTAGCAATAAGTTGCTAAATGTTGTACCTTCATTAAATGTGACCATATTGCTACACTTAGAGGCTCCTCTCTTCTTTTTTATACTCAGTTGTGACATGATGCTACTCTTATATCAAGACATCGCTTGTATATCAAGGCAAAATTTATGAAAACATTTTGCTTGTCTTGCAAAACCCTCTCAAACCAAGTTACTCTCAAACCAAGGTTTTACTGTAGATCCCCATATTTGTTTTTTTTTTCTGTGAGAGTAAAGCGTCAGGTAAAGTCCCATCATCTCTTTTTGTTGGTTATTTGATTCAATCTTGCGTAATGTGGTGCACAAATTATCAATCGTCATACTCACATAGTATCCAATAGAGGTCTGTCATAAGGATACGTATGCCTTAAAATGTTTACTTTATACAGGGATTTTTTTCAGCGGGAACATGGAGGAACGCAGTTCCGGCACCCCAAGCACTGAATGTATGTAATGGTAAGAAGTGTGCTAGATGGTCTATTTATGTTGGCTGCTGGGGAGTCTATTGTTGCTGGTGAGCGATCTATTGTTGCGGGGAGGGTCAATGTTTGCTGGGAGGGATCTACTGTTGAGAGAGGGATCTATTTTTGCTGGCTGCTGGGAGATCTGTTGTATCTGGTGGCCAAATCCTATCAGGGTGTATATTTGATGTGGTGAATCTATTGTTGCTGGGTGGTATCTTGTTGCAAGGGGTCTTTTGTTGGTGGGGATCTATTGTTGCTGGGCTGGTGGGGCGGGAATATATTGTTGCTGGGTGGATGGGGTGATCTATTTTACTGCTTTTCTTGTCATTAAGGCCTCTTAAGCCCCCTCCCTAGGGAAAGAGAGCCTTGACTGATGGGGGCATGGCCAGGTGCTGGACAAGGGAAACGATTGGTTGAAACCTGGGGAATGGGATGGGCCTGAGCTCAGGGAGCGTGTGCCCCAGGGAATTCTGGGTCTTTTGGAAGAGTCGGATGAAAGGGCTGCCCACTCTCCCGCCCCTTTTTCCTCTGTTATGGTATGTCACAGCTTGCTGCGGTTTCTTGACCTTGCCAACATTTAAAGTTGCTGTAATGGGCTATGCCCTTGATGAAAAATTGGAAGTAAGCTGTCTGTCCAGCACTTATGGTAAGGACAGACCCCACTTCCCTCTTTTGCTCTTTTGGAATTGAGTGCTCACAGTACGACTGTGACTAGCACTGGTTAAAATATTTTCACATGTTATGTGTTGGAATTTAATAAAGCTGTGGCCTTGCCCTTTCCAACCTAATGGTTGTAAGTGTCTTATTTATTGGGGTAAAGGGCAAGGGTGGTGGGGGATTTGATCCCATTGTGTTACGTTAATTGGGACCTAGGCCCATTGCGCCTCAGCAGTCATGATACTTGGCTCTATAGTCTCTAAAAGGGGTGGTACTGGGAGATGGGTAGGGGGTGGAACCAAGGAACGGTGCTCAGAGGTGGGTAGTAGGTGGAGACAAGGGGGAGAAGGAGGGAATTCCTGCACCTATTCTCAGAGAAAAAAGTTCTGACTTTATATATTGAATATAATTTATGATATGATGTCCTTCTGGAAAATGAATGCACCTCTTGCCCTGCTTGAAGCTAAACTCCAAGAATTATCTGTATTGCATAATTACATTGATCCAGGTTGGCACAAAGTGTGTATATCATACTCGTGGAAGCTGCAAATCACTGTATTAGTTGGTGCTACTACAGTGACAACCATGATCTCCCAGGTCCTGTACTCACTGAAAAAAATATAAGGTGGTCTATAAGTCTATAAATAGTGGCAGTGTCAAGCGAGTGACCGCTGTACTTGGGGAAGCCAACCGCAAAGAAGCCAAGCAGGTCTCAGATATTGATCATGGCTATCACTGTAGTAGCTCTGACTATGCTCAATTTCATCTACCCTAGCGATCCATCAGGTATGAGTGATGCATACTTACACACGTGTCAAGTTGGACCAATATAAGTACATAATACAGATATAAAGTATAAAACAGAGTAGGCAGCTTATATCAAACAATATACATCCTAATAAATGGTGCCTTATACATCAATATAATTGTGGCATAAGAAACACAAAATCTAAAAAGTGCTTGGTGCTTTTGTAAAAAGTGCAAGGTGCTCCAAAACTTTGAACGAGTGAGGTGACTCCCCCTTCGGTGACCCCACTCACCAGAAATATTAGATCCTCAGCTTCACAGTCTGGGATCAAAAAGGCAGTGATCTAATGATCTGGGGACATGCAGGATGGTTCCTCAGCACACTCTTCCAAGAAGATATTTTATGACAAGAAGGATATACCACACTCTATAGATGGGAAAACAGAGAAAGAACTCATAGTGAAATACCATTTAACATGAGTTATCAAGCACATTAAAAAAACTTCCAAGCTCGCCGCTGTGTGGCCTGCAATCCACGGAGACAAAAATTGTTTCACTGGTTAGCACGAACAGGAAGTACGTCAACGCGTTTCACCCCTCCTCCAGGGCGTCATCAAAGGATGTCTGGTGAGTGGGGTCACTGAAGGGGGAGTCACCTCACTCGTTCAAAGTTTTGAAGCACCTTGCACTTTTTACAAAAGCACCAAGCACTTTTTAGATTTTGTGTTTCTTATGTCACAATTATATTGATGTCTAAGGCACCATTTATTAGGATGTATATTGTTTGATATAGACTGCCAGCGCTGTTTTATACTTTATATTGCTTTAAGGTTCTAGCACCTTTGTGCAGCAGCTGCAGCCTCATCATTGTCCATTTGTATTCATTTTTCATTTGTATTTATTTTTGACACGCGTTTTTGAATTTGATTTAAAATAATACAGATAATCCCTGGAGTTCAGCTTTAATCAATGTATATTTCAATCAGAAAGCATTATACTGTTGCAAAATAATAGCTATCCGAGACGTAAAGTCAAATCTTTAAATATTACTACAATGTTCCTCAATGCACATTTGTAAATTCCTTGTGGTCAGCCTTACCAGTGAAAGCGCCATTTCACAAGGTAGATTGCATTTACTTCACTTCTACTTACTGCAACTAATGTGCATATTGTATAACTATTCTGACTCCTTCAATTGGATGACAATGTTAGTTCAGCTGGTATGCAGGTTTTTTAGATTTTATATTTAATAGAGTTTACCTATCCAGAGCCCTTTTTTACAGCTTTTTCAGGTACAGAGATTACTGTATCTCATTTGCAGAATGGACTTGGTTTTTCCCCTTTATGCTCTACACTGACTATTCACCTGTGCTCTTAATGCAACATATTCCAACAATTTGACTGTAAGTGAGTCCCAATTTCAATTAAAGCACACAAACCAATGTTATGTCTCTGAGTCCTCAGAGAACTCAATCAGGTCATAGCTAGACCGCTATTCCTAATCTTTATAGACAGCATACTGACAGGAATGGTACCTGCTGATTGAAGAAAGGCCCACGTGGAACCAATATTCAGAAAAGGGCAGACATATCCTGGGTAGACATGTGCACAACGAAAAAATTAGTTTAGTTTTGTTTTGATTCGTTAACCTAGTTATTTCATTTAGTTAAATTCGGTTGATTCATTCAATTCATTTTTGGAATTTGTTTTTGGAATTCGTATTCGGAATTTTCAAATCTTCTGTTTTTTTTTACCGTTTTTTTCGATTCAAAATGATTAAATCGATAAATTTTCGAATCGATCGAAACGAAAATGTTAGACTGTTTTCAATTCGAATGCAGAAAAAACAAAAGAAAAGTCTTCATCAAATGATTACAATGGGGGTTATTTACGAAAGGCAAATCCACTTTGCACTACAAGTGCAAAGTGCACTTGAAATTGCACTTGGAAGTGCAGTCGCTGTAAATCTGAGGGGTTGATCTGAAATGAGGGGAAGCTCTGATGATTTTATCATCCAATCATGTACAAGCTAAAATGCTGTTTTTTATTCTCTTTGCCTGTCCTCCTCAGATCTACAGCGCCTGCACTTCCAAGTGCATGCTCAGTGCAATTTCAAGTGCACTTTGCACTTGTAGTTTGCACTTGTAGTGCAAAGTGGATTTGCCTTACGTAAATAACCGCCATTGACTCTTTAAATCACCTTTGTGCTTAACAAAAATAGCATTATTTCGAAATGGTACTCTAATAACACACAGTCTTTGATTTCAGCAATATGTGTAGTGAGAATTCGACTGGAGTTCAATGTAAAATTCGATTCAAATTTCAGTCTGCATTTCGTTACGTTATTTGAAGCATTTGGTAAAATTTGTTTATATTGTAATCTGGGTATTCGGATATATCCAAATCTCTAAATAACGAAAAATTTGTCCGAATATTAATTCGGAACGAAACGAACCGCACATGTCTAATACCGGGAAACTACAGGCCCATCAGTCTAACATCAAACGTATATAAACTAATGGAGGGAGTGATAAGGGACTATATACAAGAATTTGCTGATGGAAATGGTATCATTAGCCGTAATTAGCAAGGGTTTACGAAGGGTCATTCCTGCCAGATCAATCTGTTAACATTCTATGAGGATGTGTGATGTCATCTAGATAACAGAAGGCCTGTTGATGTGGTGTACCTGGATTCTGCAAAAGCATTTGATATAGTCCCCCACAAACGCTTAATCTACAAACTGAGGTCTGTAGGCATGGACCATAGAGTTTGTCTCTAGATAGAAAACTGGTTACAGGGTTGCGTCCAAAGGGTGGTGATAAATAACGTGTACTCAGAATGGTCTGGAGTTGTAAGTGGGGTACCCCAAGGCTCTGCCCTGGAGCCAATTCTGTTTAATTTATTCATAAATGATATAGAGAGCGGCATAATAGCTCGATCTCAGTTTTTGCTGACGACACAAAAGTAGGGCAATAACTTCACATCAGGATATAGAAATTTTACAAGAAGACCTGAATAAAATAATGGGGTAGGCAATTACACGACAAATGAGGTTTAAAGTTGAAAAATATAAAGTAATGTACTTGTGGGCTAAAAATATAAATGCAGATTACTCACTAAGGGGAGAACCTCTGGGGGAATCCAGGATTGAGAAAGATCTGGGGGTCCTAGTAGAAGGCTGAGCAATAGCAATGTCAAGCTGCAGCAAGAAAAACCAGCAGAATATTGGCATGCATAAAAAAAGGGAACTTACTCCAGAGATAAAACTATAATCCTGCCACTTTATAAAACTCTGACTTATTCACATCTGGAATATTCCATCCAGTTCTGGTCACAAATCCTCAGGAAAGATGTGCTGGAAATAGAAAGTGCAGAGAAGGGCAACAAAATTTATAAGGGGACTGGAGGACCTCAATTACGAGGAACAAAGCACTAAACTCATTCTCCCTGGAGAAGAGGCGCTTGAGAGGAGATATGATAGCTGTATATAAATACCCCAATGGTGAGCCCAGTATAGGAAGAAAACTATTCAGTCTCAGAGAGTGTAAGAAGACACGGGGCTACACACCTCAAGTTGTGTAGGGTTTTCTTTTTACTGTCAGGGCAATAAGGCTGTGTAACTCTTTTCCACAATTGGTGGGGTTAGCGGTGAGTATTGATAGTTTTACAGGAATATATGAAATCCAACACACAGTGCCCCTAGCAATCACAGCCTCCCATCAAACTGCCCCTTGCAGTCAATACTCCCCCCCCCTTTCTCCCCCCCTTCTACTCTCTGCCTCCCCTGCACAGTCCTATGTTCGGCAGAGCAGAGGCAGGATTCATCCCGTGTGTGCTCTCCAGGGTCTCCTGCCCCACCGACAATGTCATCCTATCAGCAGGGTAGGGGGAGGGAGGAGCTGCAGTTCTGGATTATATTAACAAGTGAGTGATTACCCGCTTGTTAATATGAAAAGACTCCTACTCTCTGTGCAGATCTCCAGCTCCTCTGGCCCCCTGCTCTACTGATAGGATGACATTGTTGGCGGGACCAGGAGAGGAGACACAGGCATGGCTGCATAGGGGAAGGTTTGCCACCTCATCCCTTTAAGCCCGAACACATTACACAGGTTCTATGGCTAATTAAGGTGATAATCAAACTCACTTAGTGCCTGCATCTGCATTAAATTAGCCTCAGAACCTGTGTAATTAATATGTGTTTGGGTTTAAAGGGATGAGGTAGCAACCCTAGTGGTGACCGCGGTCTGTGTTGGCTCTGTCTGGACTAGGGATGAGCCGAACACCCCCCGCTTCGGTTCGCACCAGAACCTGCGAACGGACCGAAAATTCGAACGAACGTTAGAACCCCATTGACGTCTATGGGACTCGAACGTTCGAAATCAAAAGTGCTCATTTTAAAGGCTAATTTGCATGGTATTGTCCTAAAAAGGGTTTGGGGACCCGGGTCCTACCCCAGGGGACATGTATCAATGCAAAAAGAACTTTTAAAAACGGCCGTTTTTTCGGGAGCAGTGATTTTAATGATGCTTAAAGTAAAAAAAAAAAAAAAAGTGAAATATTCCTTTAAATATCGTACCTGGGGTGTGTCTATAGTATGCCTGTAAAGTGGCGCGTGTTTCCCGTGTTTAGAACAGTCCCTGCACAAAATGTCATTTTTAAAGGAAAAAATCTCATTTAAAACTGCTTGCGGGTTTAATGTAATGTCGGGTCCTGGCAATATGGATGAAAATCAGTGAGACAAACGGCATGGGTACCCCCCAGTCCATTACCAGGCCCTTTGGGTCTTGTATGGATATTAAGGGGAACCCCGCACCCAAATTAAAATAAGGAAAGGTGTGGGGCCACCAGGCCCTATATACTCTGAACAGCAGTATACAGGCGGTGCAAACAAGACAGGGACTGTAGGTTTGTTGTTAAGTAGAATCTGTTTGTAATTTTGAACGGGTACATTTTTAACGTGTTTAGCTCCAGCCAAAAAATCTTTTTTAAGCTTTTTGGAAAACATAGGGAAGGGTTATCACCCCTGTGACATTTGTTTTGCTGTCTGTCCTCCTCTTTAGAAGTTTTCACCTCACTTTTTGTCCCAATGACAAATGTTTTTTGAAAATTTGGGTTTTTTTGTGGAACAAGGATTGGAAAGCATCAGTGGAAAGGAGAAATGTTTTTCCCATATCAACTCTTACAGGAGAGAATTTCACTTCCTAGGGGTAGATTTCATCTCACTTCCTGTTGTCTCCTTCCGTTTGCAAGTAGGAGTCGTTTGTAAGTTAGATGTTTGAAAGTAGGGGCCTGCCCTATATACGCAGCAGAAATTTGGGCCTTAGGTGTTGTTGTGGCCACAACACTGTAAGCCCTCACAGGGCCCTGCTGTGAAATATTAGATCAATTCATATTAGTAATTACATGCCCCTGTTGAACAGGGGCAGAAAAATTGGGCCTTTGGTGGTGGTGGTGGTGCTGGTGCCACAACACTGTAAGTCCTCACTCGCTCTTGGTGGGTGCAGAAATGGGCCCTGCTGTGAAATATTAGATCAAGAATTGTAATTACATGCCCCTGTTGAACAAGGGCAGAAAAATTGGGCCTTTGGTGGTGGTGGTGCTGGTGCCACAACACTGTAAGTCCTCACTCGCTCTTGGTGGGTGCAGAAATGGGCTCTGCTGTGAAATATTAGATCAAGAATTGTAATTACATGCCCCTGTTGAACAAGGGCAGAAAAATTGGGCCTTTGGTGGTGGTGGTGGTGGTGGTGGTGTTGGTGCCACAACACTGAAAGTCCTCACTCGTTCTTGGTGGGTGCAGAAATGGGCCCTGCTGTGAAATATTAGATCAAGAATTGTAATTACATGCCCCTGTTGAACAGGGGCTGAAAAATTAGGCCTTAGGCACTGGTGCTGGTGCCACAACACTGCAACCCCTCACAGATACTCTAGCTGGAACACAGAAATGAGCCCTGCTGCAAAGTATTGCATCAAAAATTGTAATTACACGCCCCTGTTAAGCAGGGGCTGAAAAATTGGGCCTTAGGCACTGGTGCTGGTGCCACAACACTGCAACCCCTCACAGATACTCTAGTTGTAACGCGGAAATGAGCCCTGCTGCAAAGTATTGCATCAAAAATTGTAATTACACGCCCCTGTTAAACAGGGGCTGAAAAATTGGGCCTTAGGCACTGGTGGTGGCGCCCAGAACCAAAAATGTTCTTACAAGCTATCAGCGTGATGATTAAGGAGGAAGAGGATAATTACTCAGGGATAGTCACTCAGCATCAGCATAGGCAGTCTTTGAAGGGATCTGAGATTTTTTTGAAAAAATTATTCGGTTACATCAGCATCAGGTGCTTGGTAGCTGGTGGTGATCCAAGACTGATTCATTTTTATGAAGGTCAGTCGATCGACTGAGTCGGTGGACAGACGCACCCTGTGATCGGTTACAAAGCCTCCAGCAGCACTGAATGTGCGTTCTGAAAGAACGCTGGATGCAGGACAGGCCAGTAGCTCAATTGCATACTGTGCAAGCTCTGGCCAGTGATCCATCCTCAAGACCCAGTAACCCAGAGGATTTTCGGTGGGAAAGGTGTCCAAGTCAGATCTTGCCCCTAGGTATTCCTGCACCATGTAAAACAGACGCTGGCGATGGTTGCTGGAACCGATCATACCTTGGGGCTGCGGACCAAAAAATTGTCTGAACGCATCGGTCAGATGGCCACCTTCTTCACCGCTCCTTCTTTGACTGACCGAAGTTTCAGCAACACGTTGTCCAGAAACAGGAGTTTGTAACCTCCCAGTCTCTGGGAACGCGTTGCACAGACCTTTCTGCAAAGCCTCCCGAAGATGTTTCATCCTCTGCTCCCTCTGCGATGGCAAGATAAGGTCCGCAACCTTACCCTTGTAACGTGGATCAAGGAGGGTTGCCAGCCAGTATTGGTCCTTCTCCTTGATACCACGAATACGAGGATCCTTACGCAGGCTTTGCAGGATCAGGGAGGCCATGCAGCATAGGTTTGCTGAGGCATTCGGTCCGGAGTCCTCTGGGTCACTAAGGACGACATGGTCCGCAGCCACCTCCTCCCAGCCACGTACAAGTCCATGTGTTTCTTGGGACTGATCCCTTAAAGACTGCTGCTGATGCTGAGTGCCAGGCTCCACCTCCATACTGACACAATCTTCCTCCTCCTCCTCCTCCTCGTCCTCTTCCTGTGTGATCGGCGGGCATGCAGGAACACTGTCTGGATAAAGGGGGCCTTGAGAGCTAAGGAAGTCCTCCTCTTCCTGCCTCTGTTCTGCCTCAAGTGCCCTGTCCATTATTCCACGCAGCGTGTGCTCCAACAGGTGGACAAGGGGGACAGTGTCACTGATGCATGCACTGTCACAGCTCACCATCCTCGTGGCCTCCTCAAATGGTGACAGGACAGTGCATGCATCCCTGATCATGGCCCACTGGCGTGGGGAAAAAAAAAACAAGCTCCCCTGACCCTGTCCTGGTGCCATAGTCACACAGGTACTCATTGATGGCCCTCTGCTGCGTGTGCAGCCGCTGCAGCATGGCCAACATTGAGTTCCCCCTGGTGGGCATGTCACAGATTAGGCGGTTCTTGGGCAGGTTAAACTCCGTTTGGAGGTCCGTCAGCCGAGCACTGCCATTATATGACCGGCGGAAATGCACACAGACTTTCCTGGCCTGCCTCAGGATACCTGTAAGCCCGGGTACCTGCCCAAGAACCGCTGCACCACCAAGTTAAGGACGTGAGCCAAACAGGGCACATGGGTCATTTGTCCCTGTCGGAGGGCAGAGAGGAGGTTGGTGCCATTGTCGCAAACCACCATTCCTGCCTTAAGTTGGCGTGGCGTCAACCACCTCTGAACCTGCCCCTGCAGAGCTGACAGAACCTCTGCCCCAGCGTGGCTCCTGTCCCCCAAGCACACCAGCTCAAGCACCGCATGGCATCTTTTGGCCTGCGCACTTGCGTAGCCCCTTGAACGGCTACGGAGCCCCGCTGGTTCCGAGGACAAAGAACAGGAAGAGGCCATGGAGGAAGAAGAAGAGGAGGGGGTGGAGGAGAGAGGTGTGTCACAATCATTAGCATTTTGGAGGCGTGGTGGCGGAACAACCTCCAACACTACTGCACCTTGTCCTGCATCCTTCCCAGCTGCCAGCAGAGTCACCCAATGCACCGTGAAACTTAGGTAACGTCCCTGTCCATGCCTGCTGGACCATGAGTCAGCGGTAATATGCACCTTACCGCTGACCGCCCTGTCCAGCGAGGCATGGACATTGCCTTCCACATGCCGGTAGAGAGCCGGAATCGCCTTCCGTGAGAAAAAGTGGCGTTTGGGTACCTGCCACTGAGGAACCGCACATTCCACAAACTCATGGAAGGGGGCAGAGTCTACCAACTGAAAAGGCAGCAGTTGAAGTGCTAGCAATTTTGCCAAGCTAGCATTCAACCGCTGGGCATGTGGATGGCTGGGAGCAAACTTCTTTCGGCAGTGCAGCAGCTGGGGCAGGGAAATTTGCCTGGTACAATCTGATGTCGGTGTACCAAAAGCAGATTGCCCACAAGTACTTGGCTGTGACACACCTAATTCTACACCTTCATTCCTCTCAGTGCAGGTCTCAGAGAGGACTGAAGGTATAGTGGGGTTGGAGATCTCAGCTGATGAGGAGCAAGGAGAGGTCCTCTTTGTTCTTTGGTGTGGGTCTTTTAGATACGCTTGCCAACGAACTGCATGGCAGGTCAACATATGTCTGGTCAAGCATGTGGTGCCCAAGCGGGAGATGTTTTGGCCACGCGAGATACGCTTGAGACATATGTTGCAAATAGCAGCGGTGCGATCTGATGCACTCGTCTCAAAAAAGGCCCACACCAAAGAACTTTTTGAATAACGCGCAGAGACTGCAGCGCCCTGCACATGTGTAGCTTTGGGGTGTGATGCAGTCAATGTGCTGCCCCTGGAGGGCATCCTGCCTCATTGGTGATGTGCCGCCTCCTCCTCCTCTCTCCTATCAGGCACCCAGGTTGAGTCAGTGACCTCATCATCCCCTCCCTCCTCATCACTGGAGCAAACCTGGCAGTATGCTGCAGCAGGGGGAGCATGACTGCCAGATTGCTGTCCTTCTTGGGCACCCCCTCTGTCCGTGCTCATATTACTGCCTTCATCAAGCTCAGTATCATCATCAGAGCCTTCCAAACGCTGGGCATCCTCCTGGAGCATATACCCAACACTGTGGTCAAACAGTTCGAGGGACTCCTCAGGAGGACATGGTGGGGCTAGGGAAGGAGTCACTGATGACATTGAGCCGAGGGAAGAGACCGCTGCTTTGCCAGACAAAGTACCCTGGGCATGGGTGAGAGAGGATGAGGAGGATGAGGAGGGCTTGGTCATCCACTCGACCAAGTCTTCCGCATGTTGCGGCTCAACACGGCCAGCTGACGAAAAAAAGGCCAAGCGTGTCCCACGGCCACGTGCTGATGAGGATGCACCGTCTCCATGACCAGCACTAGACACAGAGCCTGCTTGCCCTCTCTTATTGGCTTGTGACTGTCTGCCTCTCCTTCTTGGCCTTCCAGACATACTAATGGCCTGACATACTAATGGCCTTCCAGACATACTAATGGCCAGTACATATATATATATATATATATATATATATATATATGTACTGATACTGCAGCTAGCAAAATCAACTGCCTGCCTGTAGTATGAGAACACCACCAACCTTCTACAGGTAGCTGTAGCTGAACACTGTGCAGAGCTCGCAAAAAAATAACTTGTAGGTTTAGCTGAACACTGTGAGGAGGACGCACCACACTAACTTGTAGTTTTAGCTGAACACTGTGCAGAGGTCTCACTACACTAACTTGTAGTTTTAGCTGAACACTGTGAGCAGGACGCACCGCACTAACTTGTAGTTTTAGCTGAACACTGTGCAGAGGTCTCACTACACTAACTTGTAGTTTTAGCTGAACACTGTGAGCAGGACGCACCGCACTAACTTGTAGTTTTAGCTGAACACTGTGCAGAGGTCTCACTACACTAACTTGTAGTTTTAGCTGAACACTGTGCAGAGGTCTCATCCCACTAACTTGTGGTTTTAGCTGAACACTGTGAGCAGGATGCACCGCACTAACTTGTAGTTTTAGCTGAACACTGTGAGCAGGACGCACTGCACTAACTTGTAGTTTTAGCTGAACACTGTGCAGAGGTCTCACTACACTAACTTGTAGTTTTAGCTGAACACTGTGAGCAGGACGCACCGCACTAACTTGTATTTTTAGCTGAACACTGTGAGCAGGACGCACCGCACTAACTTGTAGTTTTAGCTGAACACTGTGAGCAGGACGCACCCCACTTATGCCCGGTACACACGGTCGGATTCTCCGACGGAAAATGTGTGATAGGACCTTGTTGTCGGAAATTCCGACCGTGTGTAGGCTCCATCACACATTTTCCATCGGATTTTCCGACCCACAAAGTTTGAGAGCAGGATATAAAATTTTCCGACAACAAAATCCATTGTCGGAAATTCCGATCGTGTGTACACAAATCCGACGCACAAAGTGCCACGCATGCTCAGAATAAATAAAGGGATGAAAGCTATTGGCCACTGCCCCGTTTATAGTCCCGACATACGTGTTTTACGTCACCGCATTTAGAACGATCGGATTTTCCAACAACTTTGTGTGACCGTGTGTATGCAAGACAAGTTTGAGCCAACATCCGTCGGAAAAAATCCTAGGATTTTGTTGTCGGAATGTCCGAACAAAGTCCGACCGTGTGTACGGGGCATAACTTGTAGTTTTAGCTGAACACTGTGCAGAGGTCTCACCCCACTAACTTGTAGTTTTAGCTGAACACTGTGAGCAGGACGCACCGCACTAACTTGTAGTTTTAGCTGAACACTGTGTAGAGGTCTCACTACACTAACTTGTAGTTTTAGCTGAACACTGTGGGCAGGACGCACTGCACTAACTTGTAGTTTTAGATGAACACTGTGCAGAGGTCTCACTACACTAACTTGTAGTTTTAGCTGAACACTGTGAGCAGGACGCACCGCACTAACTTGTAGTTTTAGCTGAACACTGTGCAGAGGTCTCACTACACTAACTTGTAGTTTTAGCTGAACACTGTGAGCAGGACGCACCGCACTAACTTGTAGTTTTAGCTGAACACTGTGAGCAGGACGCACCGCACTAACTTGTAGTTTTAGCTGAACACTGTGAGCAGGACGCACCCCACTAACTTGTAGTTTTAGCTGAACACTGTGAGCAGGACGCACTGCACTAACTTGTAGCTTTAGATGAACACTGTGAGCAGGACGCACTGCACTAACTGTAAATAGTCTAGCTGCCTGACTGTGGTACTAATAGGATCAAAAGAACACCAGCAATTTTCTTCAGGTAGCTGTAAATACTGTAACAAGACAAGCCTGCCTGTCAGTAAGAAGATAACAGGAACGGATCTAGCTAAACTGAATACAGTGTATATATATATATATATATGCAACACCTGGGATGCATATATATACACAATACACTGTAAATGCAGCTAACTCACTGATTGTCCTGCCTAATCTAGCTAACTCAAATGAAATGACACTGTCTCTCTGTCTATCTATGTATCTCAACGCCGGAACACACACTACACAGGGCCGCTGTGCAGGCGGCCTTATATAGTGTGGGGCGTGTTCTAAACCCCTTGAGCCATAATTGGCCAAAGCCACCCTGGCTTTGGCCAATTACAGCTCTCTCTACTGACGGCGCTGTGATTGGCCAAGCATGCGGGTCATAGTGCATGCTTGGCCAATCATCAGCCAGCAATGCACTGCGATGCCGCAGTGAATTATGGGCCGTGATGCGCCCATATCGTTCGCAATTCGGCGAACGGGCGAACAGACGATGTTCGAGTTGAACATGGGTTCGACTCGAACACGAAGCTCATCCCTAGTCTGGACCATGGACGCTGCTTACCTCCCACTGTGCAGCTCTGTCATTAACAGGCCATGGACCAGTACTAGTTCGCGACCCGGGGGTTGGAGACACTTAGCCAGCTCTTGTCAGGACATGCAGCCCGGTGTGCTAGCCTGTTTGTATCACACATTACAATCTGTTTAATCCAGCCAATAATGGTTTAACTCAGTCCACTCTCCTCCTCACATCCACCTTCTCTTTCCCTGAGACCATGCACAGAAAACAAACAGGCCCTGCATAGTGTAAAATCATTTTATTCAAATAAAAACATTTAAAGGGTAACTCCAATTTCGTTGGGGGAAAAAATAGCAAAAAAAAAAATTATATATATATATATATATATATATATATATATATATATATATATATATATATATATATATATACAGTATCTCACAAAAGTGAGTACACCCCTCACATTTTGTGATTATTATTATATCTTTTCATGTGACAACACTGAAGAAATGACACTTTGCTACAATGTAAAGTAGTGAGTGTACAGCTTGTATAACATTGTACATTTGCTGTCCCCTCAAAATAACTCCACACACAGCCATTAATGTCTAAACTGCTGGCAACAAAAGTGAGTACACCCCTAAGTGAAAATGTCCAAATTGGGCCCAAAGTGTCAATATTTTGTGTGGCCACTATTATTGTCCAGCACTGCCTTAACCCTCTTAGGCATGAAGTTCACCAGAGCTTCACAGGTTGCCACTGGAGTCCTCTTCCACTCCTCCATGATGACATCACGGAGCTGGTGGATGTTAGAGACCTTGTGCTCCTCCACCTTCTGTTTGAGGATGCCCCAATAGGTTTTAGGTCTGGAGACATGCTTGGTCAGTCCATCACGTTTACCCTCAGCTTCTTTAGCAAGGCAGTGGTAGCCTTGGAGGTGTGTTTGGGGTCGTTATCAAGTTGGAATACTGCCTTGTGGCCCAGTCTCCGAAGGGAGGGGGTCATGCTCTGCTTCAGTATGTCACAGTACATGTTGGCATTCATGGTTCCCTCAATGAACTGTAGCTCCCAGTGCCAGCAGCACTCAGACCATGACACTCCCACCACCTGTCATGAAGATCCTGCCAGTAACAGGCAGAGTAGACCCATCGGTGCACGATTGCGGGCGTCTATGCGCACGCGCACATGCACTCGTTAGTGTCTGGCGGGTTATTTAAACCTGTCTGGCACTTGCATCATTGCTGTTTGCTCTGCAGCTCTGTGTATGTGTTCCCTGAAAACCTGATATCTGCTTCTGTTTTGACCCGGCTTGCTTTGAGACTATTCCTGTTATCTGCCTGTACCTGATCCCTGGCTTGTTTGACGATCCCTCTGCCTGCTCCTTTTTGTACCTCTGCTGCCAGCCTGCTTACCGACCCGGCCTGTCTGACGATCCTGGACTTCCATCCAATCTGCTAGCCATCCAGGCTGTTCACCTGTCTGCTGATCATCCAGTCTGCTGGGCCTGTCTGCTGAGCCATCCAGGCTGCTCACCTGTCTGCCTGATCCATCCAGTCTGCTGAGCCATCCAGGCTGTTCACCTGTCTGCTGATCATCCAGTCTGCTGGGCCTGTCTGCTGAGCCATCCAGGCTGCTCACCTGTCTGCCTGATCCATCCAGTCTGCTGTCCTGTCTGCTGAGTCGTCCAGTCTGCAGTTCCTGTCTACTGATCCATCCCATCAGCTGTGCCGGCCATCTGATCCTTCTGCTGTTGATCCTGCCAGGCACTCATACCACTCCGCACTCCTGCACCCCTGTCACCACTATCAGGGGCTCTCGAGTCGGAGGCGTAGGAGAGGCCATCCTCTGCAATTCGGGCTCACCCTTTAGGTACGTAACAGTAGCAAACAGCCATGTCTGAGCCCGAGCAGGGAACCTCTCCTATGCAGGAACTTTGTTTGCACTTAGCAGGCCTGACCCAGGCTGTCAAAAGCCTTCAGGAAGGATACACCCGGTTGGAGGAACGGGTCCAAGTACTGTCTTCTCCCACTGGAATTCAAGGAACCCCTCAAGTCTCTACCTCTTCTACAGGCACCGCATCCTCTCCTACAGTGGTGATGCTTCCGCCCGAACCACGTGTCCCCACACCCGAAAAATTTGCTGGGGAGCGTAGCAAATTCAGGGCGTTTCGCAATTCCTGTGAACTGTACTTTGCCCTCCAGCCACGTACCTTCTCCTTGGAAGCCACCAAGGTGGGCTTTGTCGTCTCTTTATTTTCGGGTGAACCTCAAACCTGGGCCCATCGCCTCCTGGAACAGAAAGCCGATGCGTTGACCAACCTTACCACCTTCTTTAATACCATGGCTCAACTGTATGAAGACCCTCAGCTTTCTGCAACTGCCGAAGCCGCACTGCACGCCCTTCAGCAAGGGCGCCGGGCGGCGGAAGATTATGTGGCTGAATTTCGGCGGTGGAGCGCAGACACTGACTGGAATGACGCTGCGCTCCGTTACCAGTTTCGCATGGGACTGTCTGACCCCTTGAAGGACGAGCTAGCCCGAGTTGGTGTACCCCAGACCCTAGACGCATTAATCAATCTTGCCATACAGATTGACCGGCGGCTGAGGGAACGTAGGTCGGAAAAATTTTCCCGACCAACCTGGATGTTACCTAGAGTGCCCAGTCACCTGCATCCGGCCCCTACCTCTCAGTTCACTTCTACAACGGACACTTCAGAACCCATGCAGTTGGGGGTGCTTCGCCCTTCTCTTACTATGGAAGAGCGCCAACGTCGCCGGGCAAATAATCTATGTCTCTACTGCGGGGAACCCGGTCACTATGTCAAGAATTGCCCTACTAAACTTCGTAAGTGTTTCCGAAAATCTCCTGAACATGTGCTTACTGGAATCCAGACCTCTTCTCATCTTGCCCTCTCTATCTCTTTGCAGCTTCCAGGAAAGACTCTGTCAGTGCCCGCCATTATTGATTCAGGAGCCTGCAGCTGCTTTATGGACTCATCTTTTGCAACAAGGCATCAGATTCCTCTGCTTCCTAGGACCCAAAGACTGTCCATTCACCTGGCTGATGGGTCCACTATTAAATCTGGGCCGGTTATCCAAGAGACTTCCCCTTTGCCAGTCACCATTGCCGGTGCCCACCACGAACTGCTTCGTATGGACATTATCTCCTCACCTCTGTTTCCTGTAATTCTTGGAATGCCTTGGCTTCAAGCCCACAATCCTGGTGTCAACTGGGCCACAGGGGAGGTCACCTTTTCCTCTCCTTATTGCCAGCAATTCTGTGCCTCAAAGGACCCCCATGGGCCCTTTCCTTTGCTATGTCTGGACACTGAAGCTGAGCTATGCCAAACTGTCCCGAAAGCCTACCATGACTTCATTGATGTGTTCAGCAAGAAAGGAGCAGAAACTCTACCTCCCCATCGGGCGTACGATTGCCCTATCGAGCTCCTTCCAGGGGCCGAAATTCCCTTCGGAAGAATCTTCCCGTTAACCGAGTTAGAACAGGCGGCCCTTAAGGACTATATCGATGAAAACTTAAAGAAGGGTTTCATTCGTCCATCCACTTCCCCGGCAGGTGCGGGTATCTTTTTTGTAGAGAAGAAGGATCACACACTTCGGCCTTGTATAGACTACCGTGAGCTAAATAAAATTACCGTCAAGAACTGGTACCCCCTTCCCTTGGTCCCCGAGTTATTCCAGAGACTGGGAACAGCTACTATCTTTACTAAACTTGATCTTCGAGGAGCCTATAACTTGGTCCGCATCAGGGAAGGAGATGAGTGGAAAACGGCGTTCCGCACCCGTTTTGGGCACTTTGAGTACCTAGTAATGCCCTTCGGGTTATGTAACGCTCCTGCCACGTTCCAGTATTTTATTAACGATGTTTTCCGGGATTATTTAGATCTGTTTGTCATCGTCTACTTAGACGATATTCTAATTTTTTCTTCCTCCCTAGATGCTCATCGCAGACACGTCAGGTGTGTTTTGACACGACTTCGACAGCATGGCCTGTACGCGAAGTCAGAAAAATGTGAATTCGAACAAGAGAGTATACTATTCCTGGGATTAATCATCTCCATAGAAGGTATCAAGATGGATCCACAGAAGATCGCTGCAATACTTGACTGGCCAGTTCCTGTTGACAAAAAAGGAATCCAACGTTTCGTTGGATTCGCTAATTTCTACCGGAAATTCATTAAGGGGTTTTCTGCCATTATTGCCCCTATTACCCAATTAACCAAACTGGGGGTTCGCTTCCATTGGACCCCAGAAGCTCAAGTTGCCTTTGAATCTCTCAAAGAATTGTTTACATCTGCCTCCGTTCTAAAACACCCTGATTCCGCCCTGCCATTTGTACTTGAGGTAGATGCTTCTGAGATTGCTGTTGGAGCAGTACTCTCCCAACGCCAAGGAACCAAGGCACTGCTCCACCCAGTAGCCTTCTTCTCCCGCAAACTTTCGGCTGCCGAAAGGAATTACGATGTGGGGGATCGGGAACTGCTGGCAATCAAATCGGCACTTGAAGAATGGCGGTACTTACTTGAAGGAGCAACTCACCCAATCTTAATCTTCACTGATCATAAGAACTTAGAGTACTTGAGGTCGGCAAAGAGGTTGAAGCCACGGCAAGCCAGATGGGCGTTGTTTTTCTCCAGGTTCTCTTTTCATGTTACGTACCGGCCAGGCTCTAAGAATACAAAACCTGACGCCCTGTCCAGAATGTTTCACAAATCCAAAGAAATTACTTCCCCCGATACCATCCTTTCTCCAGGGAATTTTCTTCTGCTGCAGGAAGATTTGCTCTCCCGGATCAAACAGGCTACTCTGGGGTGGACGCCCCCCGCTAAATCGGAACTACGAGCAAAAGACGGGTTGTTCTGGTACAGGGACAAGATTTTTGCACCTGAAAGCGTACGAGTCCCTATATTAGAACTCTGTCATGATCACGCACTAGCTGGACATTTTGGCATAACTAAAACCACCGATTTGGTACAACGTACCTTCTGGTGGCCTCAGGTAGGCAGAGACTGCAAGAAGTTTGTGGAATCCTGTGTCACTTGCATTAGGAACAAGAGCAGTAGAGCCAAGGCCTGGGGATTATTGAGACCACTGTCTGTTCCGGATAGACCCTGGAAGATGTTATCCATAGACTTCATTGTAGAGTTACCCCCAGCAGAGGACCATACCACCATCTTTGTGGTGGTAGACCGGTTGTCAAAAATGGCACACTTTATCCCTATGAAAGGCACTCCCTCTGCTTCTGAGACTGCACAGGTATTCATCAGAGAAATTATCAGACTCCATGGAGTACCGGCCAACATTGTCTCAGATCGGGGGGTACAATTTACTTCCCGATTCTGGAGGTCCTTATGCAAAGCTTTGAAGATCGAGCTATCTTTCTCTTCCGCTTATCACCCCCAGACAAATGGGCAAACAGAGAGGACCAACCAAACCCTCGAACAATACCTCCGCTGCTTTTCTTCATTTACTCAAGATGACTGGATCTCTTTGCTTCCGCTGGCTGAATTCGCCTACAACAATTCTACACACTCTGCTACAAAACAAACCCCATTTTTTGCCAATTATGGCTTCCATCCATCATTCCTGCCCAGCTCCATCCCAGAATGTCCTGTACCAGCAGTTCATGAAACAATTAATTTTTTTTCTCTCAACAATCAGCTCTTGCAAGAAACTATGGCCAAGACACAGGAACACAATAAAGAAGTTTTTGATAAAAAGAAACGTGGAGAACTGTTACTGGCACCCGGTAATCTAGTTTGGTTGTCTACACTGAACCTGAAGATGGCATGCCCTGCGAAAAAGCTGGGTCCTAAATTCATAGGCCCATTTCCTGTGAAGAGGAAAATCAATGAAGTGGCTTACGAGTTGGAACTTCCTGAGTCACTTAAAATTCATCCTGTTTTCCACGTAACACTATTAAAACCCTCTGTTGCTAATCCCTTTCCTGGCCGAAGCTCTGACCCTCCTGATCCTGTATTAGTAGATGGGGAAGAGGAGTTTGAGGTAGAAGCAATAGTGGATTGCAGGAGGAGAAACAATCAAACTCAATTCCTGATCAAATGGAAGGGCTATGGGCCCGAGGAGAATTCATGGGAACCTGAAGAAAACATCCACGCTGAGAGTCTGGTTCAATCCTTCAAAAGGTCCCATCCTGAAAAATTGGCTCGGATGGGCATCCGGAGGCTGCCCCTTGGGGGGGGGCAATGTCATGAAGATCCTGCCAGTAACAGGCAGAGTAGACCCATCGGTGCACGATTGCGGGCGTCTATGCGCACGCGCACATGCACTCGTTAGTGTCTGGCGGGTTATTTAAACCTGTCTGGCACTTGCATCATTGCTGTTTGCTCTGCAGCTCTGTGTATGTGTTCCCTGAAAACCTGATATCTGCTTCTGTTTTGACCCGGCTTGCTTTGAGACTATTCCTGTTATCTGCCTGTACCTGATCCCTGGCTTGTTTGACGATCCCTCTGCCTGCTCCTTTTTGTACCTCTGCTGCCAGCCTGCTTACCGACCCGGCCTGTCTGACGATCCTGGACTTCCATCCAATCTGCTGAGCCATCCAGGCTGTTCACCTGTCTGCTGATCATCCAGTCTGCTGGGCCTGTCTGCTGAGCCATCCAGGCTGCTCACCTGTCTGCCTGATCCATCCAGTCTGCTGAGCCATCCAGGCTGTTCACCTGTCTGCTGATCATCCAGTCTGCTGGGCCTGTCTGCTGAGCCATCCAGGCTGCTCACCTGTCTGCCTGATCCATCCAGTCTGCTGTCCTGTCTGCTGAGTCGTCCAGTCTGCAGTTCCTGTCTACTGATCCATCCCATCAGCTGTGCCGGCCATCTGATCCTTCTGCTGTTGATCCTGCCAGGCACTCATACCACTCCGCACTCCTGCACCCCTGTCACCACTATCAGGGGCTCTCGAGTCGGAGGCGTAGGAGAGGCCATCCTCTGCAATTCGGGCTCACCCTTTAGGTACGTAACACCACCATTCTTCACTGTAGGCAAGACACACTTGTCTTTCTACTCCTCACCTGGTTGCCGCCACAAACACTTAACACCATCTGAACCAGATAAGTTTATCTTGGTCTCATCAGACCACAGGACATGGTTCCAGAAATCCATGTCTGTAACGAAACGTCTCACACTCCGCTTGAGTGCTTTCATCATATACCACTTCCTCCCAGTCTGAATATAGATATCAGATATTCCAACCGCTCACAAGCACAAAACAAGACGATACTTAATTAGTTGGTGAACATGGACTCTTTTATTAGAACCAAAATACAAGTCTTATATATAGTAAAAGAGGAGGTTCCTCCCTCCTGCTCATATCACTTCAACAATACAACTGTAACCAGAAATGGAATTAACAAGAGCTAATTAACTAATCCCTTAAAGCAGCCGATGTGAGTCCATGCCCTCCTGTGCATTGTTATGATTAATCAGGATTTCACTACAGGTCAGACTTGTTGTCACCGAGCTTCACACAGTAGATTATACATTATCATAAACATCAACACAGAGCTCCTTCATACAATAGCAAGGTTAATTAGCACAAACAACAATGGGTGAAATACTCTTAGAAGCAAGCCAGACTAGACTCATTTACTCATTTACATCTCCCAGGTGCACGGACCTTTGCTGGGGAGGAAAGACTGCTTTCTCCACCCTGGCTGACTGTTGAGGAGGGACAATGAACACCTCCTCTCCCTTCTCCCCCTGTATCTGCTGCTGGGAAGTGATCACCACCTTCTCACCCTGAACCTCCGGAACTGCCACAGGTGTGGGGCAGAGGTCTTGGACCCCCTGCCAGTGACCAGCGCTTCAGCTGGGGAAGTTCCTTGCAACTCCACAGATACTGCTGTTGGTGCTGGGCAGAGCACAGTGAAGTTTGGCCCCGATAACAGCTCGTCTGCGGGATGCTCATCAGGTTGTTCTTCCTCAGCAGAAAAGTCTATCAAATCACCTGTTTCTGCAACTGGTGTCTGGGGATAGAGGTTTACTATCTCCTGTCTGTGGAACCCAGAAGATGCTATCGGTGCTGGGCAGAGGTTAGCAGAGCTCTGCCCTGTTGTCAGCACTTCAGCTTTGGGGATGGCAATCTCCAGATTTTCCACTGCCAATTCACTGGCATGCTGCTGGACAGGCACATTCCTCCATCCAAGATCATCCCATGCAGAAACAGGATCATCAAGGTCAGTCAGCACTTGCTGCATCCGCCATAAGACCTCCGCGTCCATAGCTGTGGGGGCAGG
This sequence comes from Aquarana catesbeiana, assembly GCF_042186555.1. Taxonomy (NCBI): domain Eukaryota; kingdom Metazoa; phylum Chordata; class Amphibia; order Anura; family Ranidae; genus Aquarana; species Aquarana catesbeiana. Next base: position 248,622,268 of record NC_133332.1, on the reverse strand, counting down.
TTGGCAAAGCACACTGTTACTCTGCCACATTGCCGACTCTTCAGCCAGGATTTCAGAGTTGTCAACTGGTATTTCCTGATAGTCCCAGGCAAAGGGAGCCCAGCCCTGGTGCTGAGCAGAGTCTAGCAGCCGTCTGTAGGCGATCTCCGGCTCCCATTCCTGAACGGCCAGAAACTCTATATCTTCCAGTGCCCAGTGCACTTCAGAGACATTCAGTAGCCCTTCTTTGAAATACATGATTTCATCCAACCGCCACTCCAAATCACTCCCAAAGTTAGGGTCCCCTGTCAGCTTCACATACAACAGTCTCAGCCGTAACCAAAGCCTTCCGCTGGGCTGTCATCCGCTATCCAAGGGCATGCTTGGGATACATGCCGCCGGAGGACTCTGTAGCTCTCATCCAGCTGCATCTCTGCCCAGACCAGCCTGCTTAATTCAGCTCTCTGCTCCTTGTGCGGTTTTTCTCCCAAAAACAGCACCTGCAATCCATACTGCGACCAGTACCTTTCCTGGATGGAGGGTAGAATATTTCGCTGGTGTCGCTGCTCATGGGCTAGCGTTTCCTTCCAGTGTTCGCAGCGGAAAGAATCAAACCATCCCAGGAGGACCTGCTCTGACACTGGTCCTCTGTGCTGTATCTGCATCTCTCGCAACCTCCTTCTGAATTCCTCTTCCATGGCGGCTGGTATCTGTACCTCTCCTCTCCTCTCCTGCTATCCGGAACTTGGATCCAGGTGGAAGTTTGGATGTCCCAGACTGCAGGAAGCATCCCATTGCTTGCCACCAATGTAATGAAATGTCTCACATTCCGCTTGAGTGCTTTCGTCATATACCACTTCCTCCCTGACTGAATATAGATATCAGATATTCCAACATATTCCAACATATACATGCACAAAACAAGACGATACTTGTTCAGTTGCTGAACATGGACTCTTTTATTAGAACCAAAATACAAGTCTTATATACAGTAAAAGAGGAGGTTCCTCCTTCCTGCTCATATTACTCTAACAATAAAACTGTAACCAGAAACAGAATTAACAAGAGCTGATTAACTAATCCCTTAAAGCAGCCGATATGACTCCATGCCCTCCTGAGCATTGTTATGATTAATCAGGATTTCACTACAGGTCAGACTTGTTGTCACCAAGCTTCACACAGTAGATTATACATTATCATCAACATCAACACAGAACTACTTCATACAATAGCAAGGTTACTTAGCACAAACAACAGTGGGTGAAATACTCTAATGCCGTGTACACACGAGCGGACTTTCGATGGACTGAACTCCGAAGGACTTTTTGACGGACTTTCAGCGGAGTTCCGACACAACGGACTTGCCTACACACGATCACACCAAAGTCCGTCTGATTCAAACGTAATGACGTACGACCGGACTAGAATAAGGGAGTTCATAGCCAGTAGCCAATAGCTGCCCTTGTGTCGTTGTTCGTCCGTCGGACTAGCATACAGACTAACTGATTTTTCGACCGGACTAGAGTCCGTCGGAAAGATTTGAAATGCTGTGTACACACGAGCGGACTTTCGACAGACTGAACTCCGAAGGATTTTTTGACGGACTTTCGACGGAGTTCCGACGCAACGGACTTGCCTACAGACGATCACATCAAAGTCCGACTGATTCAAACGTGATGACATACGACCGGACTAGAATAAGGAAGTTCATAGCCAGTAGCCAATAGCTGCCCTTGCGTCATTGTTCGTCCGTCGGATTAGCATACAGACGAACAGATTTTTCGACCAGACTCGAGTCCGTCGGAAAGATTTGAAACATGTTCTATTTCTAAAGATTTTTCGACAGCAAAGTTCCGATGAAGCCCACACACGATCGAATTGTCCGGCGGATTTGTTCCGTTGGACCTTTGCTGTCGAAAAGTCTGGTCATGTGTACATGGCAAAACATGTTCTATTTCTAAAGTCCGTCTTATTTTTCGACAGCAAAAGTCCGATGAAGCCCACACATGATCAAATTGTCCGGCGGATTTGTGCCGTCGGACCTTTGCTGTCGAAAAAAGTCCGGTCATGTGTACACGGCATTAGAAGCTGTGCCAAGCCAGACTAGACTCATTTACATTATAGAAGACAACAGACAGGTGGCTGGAGTTGATGACATTAGCATCTAACAGTATGTGTCCCAACAGTATGAATCAGTCACTGTTTCTTATATGGCATATACAGGGCTCCCAGAGTCTGTGTGTCTTGGGGGACATGGACCTGAATCTAAAGTAACACATCTCAAGGGTCCCCAGGCATACAGCTCACAAAGAGCACCGTTCCCCCAAATGCCAGGGCCCATAATCGGTAGGCAAGAGGCCAGAATTCAGTCTCCTCCAAAAGCCTCTGTCCCGGGTGAGTCTGTCACAATGTCCTTAGTCTGCTTGTCTTCAGCAAACTGTTTGCAGACCTTCTTGTGCATCATCTTTAGAATAGGCTTCCTTCTGGGACGACAGCCATGCAGACCAATTTGATGCAGTGTGCGGCGAATGGTCTGAGCACTGACAGGCTGACCCCCCACCCCTTCAACCGCTGCAGAAATGCTGGCAGCACTCATATGTCTATTTTCCAAAGACAACCTCTGGATATGACGCTGAGCACGTGCACACAACTTCTTTGGTCGACAATGGCGAGGCCTGTTCTAAGTGGAGCCTGTCCTGTTAAACCGCTGTATGGTCTTTGCCACCATGCTGCAGCTCAGTTTCAGGGTCTTGGCAATCTTCTTATAGCCTAGGCCATCTTTATGTGGAGCAACAATTCTTTTTTTCAGATCCTCAGAGAGTTCTTTGCCATGAGGTGCCATGTTGAACTTCCAGTGACCAGCATGAGAGTGTGAGAGCGATAACACCAAATTTAACACACCTGCTCCACATTCACACCCGAGACCTTGTAATATTAACAGGTCACATGACACCGGGGAGGGAAAATGGCTAATTGGGCCCAATTTGGACATTTTCACTTAGGGGTGTACTTACTTTTGTTGCCAGCAGTTTAGGCATTAATGGCTATGTGTTGAGTTATTTTGAGGGGACAGCAAATTTACACTGTTATACAAGCTGTACACTCACCGCTTTATATTGCAGCAAAGTGTAATTTCTTCAGTGTTGTCACATGTAAAGATATAATAAAATATTTACAAAAATGTGAGGGGTGTACTCACTTTTGTGAGATACTGTATATATCATATACAATTGACATACAAGGTATATTGTAATTGTATGTTATTAAAAATTACCTTTCCTTTTCAATCTGCAGCGCTGTAAATTTCTGTAAAATGCAATATGGCTACCTGGAGGTGTTCTGTACACAGAGTGTGTGCAGAGCAGCCCCCAGAAACATGATTTCCTGCTTGTGTGATTGGCTCACTGATTTTCCCAGAATTCTGCACCAAGATACAAGTCAGATTTCAAGCTTCTCCTGCAACAAAAATTTCATTTTTTGGTAAGATAATCCAAATAGGAAATTATGTCTAATGTCATTAAAGCCCTGCAAGTGCAGCAACTGATTAATAATTATGAAACCACTCCCTTTAGATTCACTTTTCACATTTACACAGACAAACACAGAGGGATTTCTTCAGAATAACAAAAGGTACGAATCTGCAACAAAGTTGTTAAATCCCTGCAATGTACATAGGTCACCCAGGGGAGAGGGTTTTTTTCTCAACAAAAGTTACTCTTTAAAAAAATGCACTTACATTCGAATGTGTCTTGCCCCCGACACTAAGGTTCATATCGCATGTATTCAGTAGTACAAAACAACAAGCTGCGAACAGACAGACTGTTCGTGCGGGATGACTTCACTCCAAAACCAACCATGCCCTACATGCTTTGCCCTTCCGACGTCTTCCGTCCCTGTAGGTTCTATTCTCTTGCAGATAGGGCCCGAGTGGAAAGGCCTGTCTCCTGCCAACACACTACGGAGAAGTACACTTCTTCAGTGGAAGCAGTGGTCTCTTCGCAGAGGTCCAACATACCTCCTGCTGAGTCAGATCTTGAGCTCTCCAATCAGCAGTGAGCATGAGCTTTGGCCTGACTCAGGAGGGGGGTGTGTCAGAGCTCTGCAGAGAGACCTCTGCTTCCTCAAATGCTGGCAGGGGACAGGTTGCAGTTGCTTTGCTTTCTAAAGAAAACAAAGAGCAAGACATTGCACCCCTTTTGTTTTATTGCACCTGGAATGTGTTTAGCTGGGTCAAAATGATTTAGACTTGAGCAGGGCCACCGAACAAGCATCTCCAGTCAGACCCATACAAGTTTATGAGTGCTCACTGTGCAGATGCAGCTATCCAGTGAGGAAAATTTCAGCGAGAGGATAAAAATACTAGAGATGGCAGTGGTAGGCTTACGTGAGTAAGCATCTGGGGGGTAGTTTTGCTCAGGAGAGCTAGGAAGGGTTGGTAAGTGTCCTAAAAGAACATTTACCCTTTAAGCACTCCAGGAGGTGTTGTACTTTTTCCCAACCCATCGCTGTTGATTGTTAGTCAACTTAGAAAAACCGTATAGCCTCTTTCGAGCACATCCCCCACTCTTTATCATCGATTCTACATTATTTTCATTATTATATAGGTTTTATATAGCACCAACAGTTTGCGCAACGCTTTACAACATTGGGTCAAACAGTACAGTTAAAAATACAATTCAATATAGGAGGAATCGGAGGACCCTGCTTGAGCTTACAATCTAAAAGAGGGGGTCAAAAGAGGGGGTCAACAAAAGGTAATTACTGTGGGAGATGAGCTGATGGAGAAAATAAAAGTACAGTTGTTAGGTGGGGGCAGGATAGGCTTTTCTGAAGAGAAACGTCTAATGCCGCGCACACACGAGCGGACTTTACGGCAGACTTTGCCCGGTGGACGGGATTTGGTTGGACAATTCGATCGTGTGTGGGCTCCAGCGGACTTTGTTTTCTCAAAAGTTGGACGGACTTAGATTTGAAACATGTTTTAAATTAATCCGTCAAAATCGAGTCCGGTCGAAAAGTCCGCGCGTCTGTATGCTAGTCCGACGGACAAAAAGCCACGCTAGGGCAGCTATTGGCTACTGGCTATGAACTTCCTTGTTTTAGTCCGGTCGTACGTCATCACGTACGAATTCGACGGACTTTGGTGGATTGTGTGTAGGCAAGTCCGTTCATTCAGAAAGTCCGTCGTAAAGTCCGTTGAAAAGTCCGCCGAGCAAAGTCTGCCGTAAAGTCCGCTCGTGTGTACGCGCCATTAGAGGGATCGCCTAAAAGTGGACAGAGTAGGAGATAGTCAGACAGATTGGAATAGGGAATTCCAAAGGATGGGAGAGGCTAGGAAAAAGTCCTGGTGGCGAGAATGTAATGAGGTGACAAGGGAATTAGAGAGCAGGAGGTCTTGGGAGGAACGAAGAGAACAATTTGGTTGTATTTTTATAGTAGGTTAGTGATGTAGTGGCTTTGTAGGTTATTTAGAGTATTTTGAATTTAATTCATTGGGTGTGTGGCAGCCAGTGGAGGGATTGGGAGAGAGGGGTATTAGACACTGAACAGTTTGTAAGGTGGATGAGTCTGGCAGCATTATTCATGATGGACTGAATATGGGATAGCCTATTTAATGGTAAGCTAGTGAGGAGGGAGTTGCAGTAGTCGAAGCGAGAGATGACCAGGCAGTGAATTAGGAGCATCGTAGTGTCATTGGTTAGAAAGGGGCATATTTTGGAGATGTTGTGGAGGTTGAGGTGGCAAGCTTTGGAAAGTGAGTGGATGTGGGGCCAAAAGGAGAGTTCAGAGTCCAGGATAACACCTAGCACCCTGGCATGCGGAATGGGATGATAGTTGAGCCATTAATCTTGACAGAGAAGTCAGATGAAGGGACACGTGGGGGAGGAAATATTATGAGCTTGGTACACCTCTCTTCCACTCTCCACACTTCTTCTGGGGGTGGAGAATGGTCATTCAGTGCTGCAGTCTGTGCCAACCATGAACTGGTCCCTTCACTGCTTCAGACTTAAAGGCCCCTGCTGATGGATAAGTGTCCATGCCACAAAGGCAGCGAAATGGGCATCCTAAGAAGGGCCGTATCGCTCTGCAGTCTAGAAGATAGATAACTGGCCAAAGATTTTGGCGAATAATAGTGGCGTTTACAATTTTTTTAATTGCTGCAGTGAAAAGTTGGAGGAAGGCGGGGGTATTGTTTGTAGGGATAGGGGGTCCCTGGCTGGTGCACAGCTTTAATTTTACCATCATTAAAGGTATAAACCACATCCACTTATAAAACTACAATAATTAATGTGATAGTGGGCCTTTAAGGTCAGAGCATTAGCAAAGCTGTGCAAATCTTGTTTAAACTCTACTGTTATCTTAGAGGGATTTGATTATCATTTCTGTGTGGCGGCAATGAAGTGAGAGAAAACAGATGTGTTGGGTGGAGTGAACTTCTCTCATCCACAATACTCATAAAAAAACACACCTCTGATCCATCAATGCAGCTGCACCATTTTCCTGACACCCCTTACTGGTACTGTGCATTATGTAATATTGGGGAGGTCTACAGGAAGCCAGTATGAGCGAATGTATGTGGGGGATAGGGTGCGGAGTGAGTGTGTGTGCGTGCATACATGTGTTATGGAATTATGGTAAATGTCAAGATTGCGTACATCTATATGATATTAGATGAGTCAGAATTCACTGAAAAATCTAATGTATGGAGCAAGACTGGCAAATTATGATTTCTGGGAGTTGACTTTAAAGTATAACTTCAGACAAAACAGCAGTGGAAAACCTGACATAAGTTCTAACCCTTTCCCACTCTACCAAAAGTAAAATGAAAAAAGTTGTGGCTGTACATTTAACTCCCACAAACAAGTAAATGCACTGTGGTTTTGTACATGTAGCCAAGCCCCGGGCCTCTCCAGGCCTAATGGTGACCTCCAGTGTTATGGATAGCTGAAATCCTTCTGTGTAGAGTGTTTACGAGGCATGGTGGGTGCAATGTAAGGTAGATTTATGGGTGCCAGACACTTCTTGAATGCAAAGAGATTCATTTTCTCTTAAACATAACTGTGGAAGAGAGGGTTAGGGCTAGGACACCCATTAGTAGTTACAATGTTAATTAGCAGACTTCTATAGGTAGACAGCCATGCATGGAAAGGCACCCAGCCGGACACCACATCTGCATGTGTAGACACGCTGTGTCCTATGGCAACAATACTGGTACTATTTTAACCAAAATAAAAAATATGCAACATACCTTTGCAAAACGTGACAGTGAACCAAAGTGTTTGTTTACCAATGCCAGAAGTCTGCCAAGCAAAATAGGTGAGTTGGAAACTCTGGTGCATGAGGAGAACTATGATCTAATTGGTATTGCTGAATCTTAGCTTCATTCTTCCAATGACTGGGCTATTAATATTCCTGGCTATGCTCTCTTTTGGAAAGACAGGGTAAAACGGAGGAGTGGTGGTGTCTCTCTCTATGTGAGAAGTGATCTCAAAGCGAGTGTAAAAGAGGACCTAGTTGATGGAGAGTGTGATGAGTCTGAAGCATTATGGGTGGAGCTGTACACAGGTGTGCGTACTCCAAAGGTTGTCATTGGAGTTGTGTTATAGACCTCCCAGTGTTAGTGAGGAGGTAGGGACTCAGCTCCTTGCACAGATGGAAAGGGCTGCAAGGGCTGGGACAGTGAAAATAATGGGGGATTTTAACAACCCAGAAATTAACTGGAGTAATTTACAAACCTATTACAAGACAATTTTATGGTCAAGTTTATTGAGGCCCCGACTAGATATAACGCTCTCCTGGAAATGGTAATCTCAAACCATGCAGAGCTTATTACCAATATTCATATAAAAGATCATCTGGGTAGCAGTGATCATAACATGATTTCATTTAATGTTGGCTGTAAGCAACAAACACATACGGGTAAGATAAAAACACTTAACTTTAAGAGAGCAAATATTCCAAGGATGAGGGCTGCTCTCCAGGCCTTAGACTGGGAAAGTATATTGGCATCAATGGACACAGAACAGAAATGGGAATTCTTCAAAGTGACTGTATGTAGACTTACTGCAAAGTATATTCCCATGGCAATAAATTTAAAAGGCTAAAAATAAAACCTATGTGGCTCACGGCCAAAGTTAAAATGGTTATAAATAATAAAAAAGAGCCTTTAAAAAATATAAAAATGAAGGAACGCTATCATCATTTAAATGTTACAAAGAATATGGCAGAATATGTAAAAAGGAAATCAAGGACGCAAAAATTCAAAATGAACGACAGATTACAAAAGATAGTAGGACAAACCCCCAAAATATCTTCAAATATATTAATAGTAAAAAGGTCAGGTCTGAGCATGTAGGCCCTTTACAAAATAATCTAGAGTGGGTGACTGGGGACAAAGAGAAGGCAAATGTATTAAATACTTTCTTCCGCTCTGTGTATACAAAGGAGCATGGGGGAGCTCAAGTCCATAATGTGGGTGGTATTGACACAGCCCCAAATGACCCACAATGGTTTAAAAGGAATATGGTTAGCAGACTAGACTATTTTCTCATTTCCCAATCTCTCTTAGATACACCTTTACAAACCTCCCTAGGACATGCCCTCTGGTCTGACCATGCCCCTGTTTATCTGTCTTTCGCCTGACCCCCACACTCATGAAGGGGGCACTCCTGGCGCCTTAATGATAATCTCTTACGGGACTCGGTATGCATCGCTGAAGTTACTAAAGCCATCCACAACTTTGGAATTGATCACGTAGCAGATGCAACTTCTCCACTCAATCAATGGGAGATCCTGAAGTGTGTGGTCAGGGGCGTTCTGATCCAAAATGGTTCTCGTTTGAAAAAAATCAGGTCTGATGACATCCGGCGCCTCCTGACCAACATTTCAGACCTAGAATCCCTACACAAGTCAAACCTAGACCCCTCCATTTTTGTTGGCCTTTCCAACTCCCGTAGGGACCTACTCCAATTATTAGACTCACACTCTCTCATAGCTAGGGACCGAGCTCGGAAATCCTACTACTCCATAGCAAATAAATGCGGTCAACATTTGGCACGGGTTATCCATCCCAGGGCTCCACGCCTCCCTATCCCTTTTATCACTAAATCGGACCAGACTAAAGTTTTCAGTTGCAAAGACATATCCACCACATTTAAAGACTACTATGCTCAGTTATATAATCTCCCTCAAACCTCCCCTCATAGTTCTTTGCCTCCATCCCAAGACCCAATGCAGACCTACATAATGGAAACGGCACTACCTGTGATTGACACCCAGGTGTCCGCGGACTTGGATGGCCCCCTACTGGAACCGGAGTTCCTGGGCGCCATCAAGGAACTAAAACCGGGTAAATGCCCAGGCCCCGATGGCTACTCTCTGCGGTTTTATAAAACCTTTGCACCATTGTTGGTACCGTATCTCACTAAGGCCTTCAACTCCATAGACAACACCACGCTCCCCTCCAAAACACTCCTATCAGCTAATGTCTCCATTCTACCGAAACCCAACAAAGACCCTTCCCAATGCAGCAGTTATCGTCCGATATCTCTATTAAACATTGACCTGAAGCTCTTTGCCAAAATCCTGGCTAATCGCCTCTCTCCCTCTCTACCCGGGATCATACATAGGGATCAGGTGGGTTTTGTCCCGGGTAGAGAGGCACGGGACAACACTACCAAAACCATCAACCTCATTTCTTATGCCCAATGCTACCATCAACAGATCTGCCTTCTCTCCTTTGATGCCGAGAAGGCTTTCGATCGGGTTAACTGGCGTTTCCTAAAACTCTCCCTTGAGCAAATCGGGTTGGGATCCCCTTTCATCTCCAAAATTTTGTCACTATATTCTCATCCTTCTGCTTCGGTTCTGGTTAATGGTACCTCTTCAGCAGCATTCGATATCTCCAACGGGACTCGTCAGGGCTGTCCCCTTTCACCCCTCCTTTTTGTTATAGTAATGGAACACCTTGCCTGTGCCATTCGCCAAAATGACTCCATACAAGGTATACACACTCCATCTGCACACCACAAGCTTGCACTATACGCCGATGATTTACTCATCTACGCGCGCCAACCACATATTACCCTCCCTTCCTTGTTCTTGGAGTTTCAACGTTTTGGAAGTTTAAGTAATTTTAAACTCAATATCTCCAAGACAGAGGCACTTAATATCTCTCTCCCTGCTCTCACTCTGTCCTCCCTCAAATCCAATTATTCTTTTCATTGGCAGTCTAAAGGCATTAAGTATTTAGGCGTAATCATACCGACTAACCTATCACTTCTCTTTACACTGAACTACATCCCCCTCCTCTCCCGACTACGTAAAGATCTTGCCTCTTGGGGGGACCAGACCCATACCCTGGTTTGGACGCATAAACACCCTCAAGATGGACATCTTACCTAAATTGCTCTACCTATTTCAGACCATCCCGACTGTAATACCCAAATCCTTTTTCTCTACTTTGCGCTCTCTTTCCATCCGCTTCCTGTGGAATAAAGGATTATCGAGAATCAAATTCAAGTTACTCACCCGGCCAAAATTGCAAGGGGGCACAGGTCTACCTGATTTTGAGCTTTACTATAAAGCCACTTTAATGGCTCGTATCCTTGACTGGTTCCCACGACCTTCCCAAAAAGCTTCGGTTATGGTTGAACAGGATTTGTCCCCCGTGGACCTCAGGGCCTTACTCTGGGGCTATAAACGTAACTTATCAGCCTTGGTTGATTCATCACCTTTAACTACAGCTGCCCTTGTACTTTGGTATAAGAGAGGTTTATGCGAGATCCTATCTTCGGATCCATCTCCCTTATCACCACTCTTCGATAATCCTGCCTTTCCACAAGGCATAGGGGCTCATGCTATTGGCTCTTTCTCCCGCTCCTCATGGCCTCAAGCACACTTCTTCGTTCGGTCGGACAATGGAACACCAAATATTCCTCCGGGAAATCGAGACTGGCTCACTTCCATCCACCTTTCCACCTTTACCAAACATCTTTTCACTTCCTCCCAGGTTCATCGCCCGTTGACTGACTTTGAACATCTCAGTTCACTGCAAGAATTACCTAGGCACTTGCTATCACATATATATAGTCTTATTCAATCTCTCACACAGACAGACCTACCCACCTACACTAGAGCATGGTCGGCAGACCTGGGAAAGACCATTTCCAGAGTGGATTGGCAAACCGCATTCCACTTTGCTCATAAGTCCTCAATCTCATGCTACTCTCAAGAAAAAAAAGGTAATGGCGAGGTGGTATAGGGACCCCGTCTCTCTACGAAAAATTTTCCCCTCAACTTCATCTATTTGTTGGCGTTGTTCTCTCACAACAGGGTCGTACCTACATATCTGGTGGGAGTGTGATCGGATCCTGCCCTTATGGAATCAGGTATCCCAGGTGTATGAAAAAATTTATGATGACCCTTTACACTTGACCCCCGAAATAGCTCTCCTATCTATCTTACCAGGTTCAATAGCCTCTCAAAAACGCAATCTTTTACGTTTCTTCCTGTCTGCTGCTCGCCAACTCATACCCCTTTTTTGGAAGACAACGACTATCCCCCCATTTACTCTCTGGACTTCCACCATGAATGATATTATGCGCATGGAGGAGATGCTAGCGCTTGACAATGACACCTACAAGAAATTCACGATATTGTGGTCGGTATGGCGACGCTTCTCCTCCTCAGATGCGCTGTCTTCATTGCTTCCCTCCTCCCAGATTATAGCTTCCCCTACAAATTTGAATATCCGCTGATCCCTTGACCATGTATGAGGATTTGGGGTCTCTCCTTTTCCTCCCCAGCCAGCGGAATCCCCCCTACTATTCCACCCCTCCCTTCCCCCTTTCTCTTATCTGTTTCTTTCTCCTTTCTTACTTCCTTCTTTTTTCTGATTTTCTATCTAGATACTTGACATGATTTATTTATATTATAATTTACTTAATAACCATCAGCCTAGCTGTGGGCGATATCCATTTTGCTCGCTGTTTCTGTTGTTTATCACAATAAAAACATTTTCAACTCTAAAAGGAATATGGTCCAGAAATATTTAGACAGAATAAAGGTGAATAAAGCACCCGGACCAGATGGCATCCACCCACGAATCCCAAAAGAATTGAGCTCTGTCATTTCAAGGCCATTGTTTCTAATTCTTAGGAACTCGTTAATAACTGGAATGGTACCACTGAATTGCTGCAGCTCCAATGTGGTGCCCATATTTAAAAGATTCAACGTCTTTACCAAGTAACTATAGACCTGTTAGTTTAACTTCTATAGTCAGGAAGATACTGGAGAGTTTAATAAAAGACCACATAGACGAGTTCTTGTTGGAAAAAAATATTTTAAGCAACAGGCAGCATGGATTCATGAAAGACAGAAGCTGTCAAACAAACCTGATTTCTTTTTATGAGGGGGTAAGTAAAACCTTGGACAGAGGGGTGGGTGTGGATGTGGTATACTTGGAGTTTGCAAAAGCATTTGACATGTCCTGACACATGGGGTGGCTCATGTGTAAGGTAAAGTCTACAGGGTTTACTTCCTCTTTAAAAGCTGCTTTGCTTGTACACTACAACAAGGGAAATAGAAAGCAGACTCTATTTAGTAGTAATAACCCCGGGACACGAGTAAACTTTTATTGCATGTTAAACAGTAACTGTACTGACATGCCCTATACACTCCGTTTGTCACATTTGTTTTCTATAGCTTTTTTATGTGATTTAATTGCATTCTAATGTTCGCATTATTGGCCATGTGTGTGTTATTTATTGGCATAAACAAACTAAACAGACTGAAAATGCAGAATGATATACTTAGCAAATTATTCTAGAAGGTAGTTGTAACATTAATTGGTGGTGATGATCACATATAAACCTTCTATCAAACTATAGCAAAAGAGGGGATTTCACCATGTCAGATAAGTGTGTTGTTGCCATATCCCTATTGTATAGCAAGAAAAGAAAATCCCCCTTCGTTGGTACTTTGTAGGCAACAACCACACATAAGTAAATAAAGAATATATTTATTGTTTATACATAAAATCATTTGATTATTCAGACATAAAATGATCATTTAAAAAGACATATCAAAAAACATATTTTTCAAAAAAGAAAAAAGTAAAGACAAAAAACATGACAGATTACATAGTTTGCATGACATATAAAGTTACTCTCCGGTACAAAGTAGTCTCCGGTCTCCGATGTAAATCTAGGCACACAGAAGTAGATTTTCATAGTTCATAGATAAAGCTTTTGATGTCAGATTTTTCCTCTCCTTGGCTCTTAATAGCCAGCAACATTCCTATGCAAATCTTGACTTTTAGAAGAAAGTCAAGAATGAGGCACTCCACTAAAGGTGCATTTAATTGAAATTGGAACTGGACAGCAATGCAAGAACACATTCTGATGACACTCAGGATCCTTAGTTAGCCCAGGATTCCATTATCTTGGGTCCAAGGTAAGTATCTATTACCTTTTTCATAATGTAATGGGGGATACATGGTGGTAGGGGGTCACCAATTAGGGCTCCATTTGGAAGGAAGATTAGATATCACTGTCTACTTTTTGTTGGACAGCACAGTTTCGTGGTTAGGTTAAGAGGGCTTAGTGTGAAGGAAGGTATCCAGTGGCGGCTGGTGCTAAAAAATTTTGGGCACAAAACAAACCCCTCCAGGTCAGCACTCACCCTACAAACGGAGCCCACCAGCGGTCACGGATACCCAGGGCTTCTGTGTTAACCCAGTCTTCTTTCCGTATTCTAAATCTTTAGCCTCCTGTCCTGATTGGTCAGGACAAGACGCCGGAAACTGATGGCGAATATTGATTCACTAATATTGGCTGCCCTTGGTCTCCCTTGCTTTAAGGTGACTCCGGATCCCCAGATTTAGGGCTACCTCTTGTCGACAAGCGGCTATCTGTGCTACATCACAAATTTTTCTGTATCTCCCTACCAAATGTTCACCCTGACCTGTGCCTGGGTATCCATTGGACCAGTACACGCAATACCCTCCGCTGTTATCCAGTGCATCTGCATCTAGGGCCCTAGTTAGTAGGCCCTTATGCTCTGGAGATTTATATGGACCTTTGGGTTATCCCATTTGGTCACCCAGTAGACAGCTAATACCTATAATGCCGCGTACACACGATCGGACTTTCTGGCATACTTGGTCCGGCACACTTTCTGACGGACTTTGTCCGCCAGGTGCGCCGGACTTTAAAACGGACGGACTCGCCCACACACGACTGGACTTTCCGGCGGGCTAAGTCCACCCGTCTTTCCGACGGACTTTCGCCGGAGTTACGGCGGACTTTCAGAATGAACGGACTTACCCACACATGGACAAGTCCGTTCATTTTGAACATGACTCAGGTGCAACGGGATTAGATAAGGAAGTCTATCTTGCCGCTTTTATCGGCGAGATTGACACCTTGCGAGCCCCGTCGCGGGGCATCCCAGGCCCTTAGGTCTGGTATGGATTTTAAAGGGAAGCCCCTACGCCGAAAAAACGGCGTGGGGTCCCCCCTAAAATCCATACCAGACCCCGATCTGAGCACGCAGCCCGGCTGGTCAGGAAAGGGGGTGGAGACGAGCGAGCGCCCCCCCTCCTGAACCATTCCAGGCCGCATGCCCTCAACATGGGGGGTGGGTGCTTTGGGGGAGGGGGCGCCCTGCGGGGCCCCCCACCACAAAGCACCTTGTCCTCATGTTGATGAGGACAAGGGCCTCTTCCCGACAACCCTGGCCGTTGGTTGTCGGGGTCTGCGGGTGGGGGGCTTATCGGAATCTGGGAGCCCCCTATAATAAGAGGGCCCCCAGATCCCGGCCCCCCACCCTATGTGAATGAGTATGAGGTACATGGTACCCCTACCCATTCACCTAGGGAAAAAGTGTCAATAATAAAACACTACACAGGTTTTTAAAATAATTTATTAAACAGCTCCGGGGGGTCTTCCTCCGGCTTCGGGGGTCTTCTTCCAGCTTCGGGGGTCCCTCCGGTTCCTCTTCTCCCGGCGTCCGGTTGGTTCTTCTCCCAGTGTTCCAGTTCTTCGGCCGGCTCCTCCGCTGTCTTCAGGCCGCTCTCTTGCCAGCGGAGGTCCGGACTTCCGGGCTTCTTGTCTTCTTCCCTCTTCTCTTCTCCAGATGTTGACACGACGCTCTCTCTGGCTGGACTGCTCTCTGAGGGCTCCGTTGTGACTTATATAGGCGGAGACCCCGCCCCCTTATGATGTCACAGTCCCTGGAAAAAGTCACAAGATGTTAACTCAGGACTTCTGGGTGGCCATTGGGTCAGTGGCATGTTGTAGTCCGTTGCTAGTCCAATCCATCGGTGAGGAAGATGTTCATCGAGGTAATCTCGCACATCGCCTGACCAATGTGCTGGTGTACCATCCAACTGGAGAATAAAGTTGTCACTGTAGTCCTCCAACTGTGGCATCAACCAAAGACATATAGATTTTCCGGTTGGAGGTTCTTTTCCGAACCGTGATCGAAAATGCCATTGCGCAACAGTTACAGATTCCGTTTTGCTCAATTCAAGAGCACAACGCCTTCTACACTGCAGACGCTGCCATTTTGACTGACTAGTCACCAGAGGTGGGGGACTTGAGTCACATGACTTGACTTAAGTCAGACTTGAGTCACCTGTTTGAGGACTTGCGACTTGCTTGACAAAATTAAATAAATGACTCGTCTTGACTTTGACTTGTCACTAATGACTTGCGACTTGACTTTGACTTGGGCTATTTGACTTGCAATGACTTGGCACCACCCCCCCCCCCCAAAAAAAATATTACCCACACACTCCGCCCACCACCGACCTCTGAGCCAATCAGCATTTGCCAAATGCCATTGGAGCTGTTCAGGGTAGCGGTAAGAGTTATGTCAGTCCCTGCATCAAGCGCACCTGTTGAACATGTGTTCAGCCATGGTGGGGTGATAATGCGACCCCATCGCTCACAACTGAGCGAGAAAGTACTTTCCAATTTAATTTTTTGCAAATGCAATGCATTTTAAGTGGCTATTCTCATCACCATTCAAGTGTCCAGATGTTGGCATTGTGTCAAGTTCAAACTTTGAGCTTAGTTATTTTCCCCCTCAGCAAGGACTACATTTTTTCAGGCTTGTTGGCCATTTAATTGCTGAGTGTTCTGCTCCTTGTCTGCTGTTTGGGCATTCAAAGTGTTTCTTTAATATGCCAAGAAAAAAGCACTAAGCGGTTTTGTTAATGTTGAAAATAAAACAAAACCTTTCCTGAAAACTGACTTTTAACTCATTTAAAGGTGGAAATGGGGTAGATCAGTATTTTGACTTAATTTGTGACTTGACCAAAAAAAACGACTTGACTCGCTTGACTTCTAGCAGGGACTCGACTTAACTTGCTTGCTTTTCGCCACAGTAACTTGGGACTTGCTTGTGACTTAAAGGTTAAGACTTCGCGCTATCGCCTACGTTACTTCCCTCAGTAGTGGGACACAAACTTTATGAGTACATCTGTGTAACGGTTTGCAGTTGTGATCTGTATCTTCAACGGTTACGGTTTTACAGCATCTGGAAACTGTATACTTCTTTATGAATCACCCTGTACTTCTGCAGCTGGTGACGTCATTGGCACATGTGCGATATGCTCTGAAGGAACGGCATGCTGTCTCTTCAGACCACTGTGCTGCACCTGTGACTCTTGAGTGCATGAGCAGGAGGAGTGGCGGTGGTGTTTTTTTGTTTGAGGGGCGTCAAACAACTGAACCCCCCACGCGGGGATTGGGCATCCATGGTGCGGCGGCGGGGACCAGGCATCCAGGCATCAGCAGGGACCGGGCGGCTCTTCTCCTCCTCGCTTCCGCTGTGTGTCTCCTCCCCTCCTCCTAGGCATCCAATAGGATTGCCTGTCCTTTCAGCCAATCGGGTGATGGGTATCAGTCCCGCTTCCTAATTGGCCAGGAGGAGGATCAGTGTTGCAACAGGGAATATTCATTTGCTGTTGCAACACACCTGGGTGGGCTCCGGATGCATCCTCAGCATCCCGAGCCCACCCTATTTTGAAGCCAATTAGAGCCTATGGCTCTAATCAGGTGCTTCAAAAAAAAACTGGCAGCTGTAATTCATGCAACAAGTGACCCGAAAGGGGCCGGACGCATGAATAGGGGGCGGCCGAGGCGGCCATAGATATATTTCCATATAGGGGGTGGCAAGTAAAGAGGGGGCAGCGCCCGGGCCCCAGAGTCTGCGAACCTGGAAGAAAGACTGGGCGTAGATGGAAGCCCTGTCAGGGGTGACAGTGCACCACTGGAGGGCTTTGTTTTAAGGTAAGTCTTTCATAATGTGCTAGCATGTAATGTAGCATATTATGTCATTAACTTGCAGGGGAAATTGTTTTTGTTTTTGTTTTGAGAGTTTACTACCACTTTAAGCTATTAAGTTAAACAACCAGCTTTTATCAAAGAAGAAAACTGACAGCCTGTAGAAAACGTTAATAGGAGCCTAAAGCGTCACCTGATGGCTAAAAAGGAAAATGCAAAAAAATCATATGTTGTATTTACCTGACTAAATAAAAAATATTTAGAAAAGTATGGACTTTTTTATTTTTTATTTTTAAGAATCATACTTACATAGGTGGATGCTGCATCTTTCCCCCGCCGGCTCTAACACTGAGAACTGAACGAAAACACCACTGATCGCTCGTTTCTCAGGGCTCCCTGAGCAGAGAGCTGGTGACTGCCAGTCACCGGTCTCTAATCTGCCCCCTCCTCACTCACTGAAGGGCTGGGCTGAGGTGGGGGCGGGAACTTGCCCGAGCCTGAGCTCTGTGACAGCCCGCTGTCAGCTGAAAACTGGTCACAGGAGTGCAGAACGAACTGCATTCTTGTGATCCACAGGAGAAGTACAGCCAACTGAGCTTTGGCTGTACTTCTCCTTTTAATTTTTTTTTTTAGTCTTGACTATAGTAAAGGATATCATGGTCAGGCTATATGATAGAGAACATAAAGGAAATTGTGTATGTAGCACCCTGATGTTTAGGCAGGGTTGCTAGTAAATTTTCCTGCCAAGTAAATTTTAAATTTGCTTTGGCCAATTGATAGGAGATTAATTGATCCCACCCTAATTCTGGAATTGCTGCACTTCTCTCTTCTGTCACTAGATGGCCGGGTATCTGGTGGCATTAGATAAGACAAGGGCATTGCAAGGACAGATTAGGAATAGATGGGGTGTCTAAGCCAATGGGCAGGGATTTTCTTGGGTCTCTTGGCCTGCTGGGAGAGCCTATTTATTTGGGTGAGGTCAGGTGATCGGGGTTCTGTGCCATCTGGACGGCTGTCTGGGCGAACGTGTGTTGTACTGCCCCAGGCTGCTAGGCCAGAGCTTGAGGCCTATCCCGGGGACATCTGGCTGCTAGGCTGTCCGAGGGCCTATTCAGAAGCAAGAGAGCAGCGCAGGGTTGGGACTGTGGCTTGCAGTCCAACCAAAAGTAACGGTTCTGCCGGCCAGAGAACCTGTCATGGTCAGAGGTAGAGGGGAAGAAGAGACCACCGTGATTAGCTGAAGCAAGTACCAAAGCAGTATTCTCACAAACCGTTAACAGTGAAGAACTGGGAAACTTCAGTAGGTGTTAAGCCAGACACTTAGCCAGCGGAGGTGACGCTTGCAGAGCAGTCTTGTGTGCCAAGCCAGGGACCGAGTAGGCCAGTGGGGTAACGCTTGAGGAGTATCCTGAATGCCAAGCTAGGGACCCAGCAGGGACACGGGGGTGACTCTTGAGGAAGATACTACAGTGATAAGATTGGAAGAGCTCAGGAGATCCAGTGGCAGTGGATCAGCAGGTCTAGGTGATAGACTGGGAGCTTAGTTGAGTGAAGATCTAAAAAGGAGATGAGAAGTGAACAAGTTCATTGCAACCTTTGTTAGAAACTGTTCAAGATTTTTACATAGTTACATAGTTAATCAGGATGATAAAAGACACAAGTCCATCAAGTTCAACCAAAAAAGAAAAAGGAAAATACAATCCCATATACACAAACCTATACCCACAGTTGATCCAGAGGAAGGCAAAAAACCCCAGCAAAGCATGTTCCAATTTGCTACAGCAGGGGAAAAAATTCCTTCCTGATCTCCCAAGAGGCAATAGGATTTTCCCTGGATTAACTTTACCTATAAATGTTAGTACCCAGTTATATTGTGTACATTTAGGAAAGAATCCAGGCCTTTTTTAAAGCAATGGACTGAGCTTGCCAGAACCACCTCTAGAGGGAGTCTATTCCACATTTTCACAGCTCTTACTGTGAAAAAACCTTTCCGTATTTGGAGATTAAATATTTTTTCCTCTAGGCATAAAGAGTGCCCCATAGTCCTCTGGAATGACCTTAAAGTGAATAACTCAACACCAAGTTCACGATATGGACCACTTATGTATTTGTATATGTTGATCAGCTCCTCCATGCCTCTTATCAGCTTGGTTGTCCTTCTCTGCACTTTCTCCAGTTCCTCGATATCCTTTTTGAGAACTGCTGCCCAAAACTGAACTGCATATTGCAGATGAGGTCTTACTAATGATTTGTACAGGGGCAAAATGATATCTCTCTCTCTGGAGTCCATACCTTTCTTAATACAAGAAAGGACTTTGCTCGCTTTGGAAACCGCAGCTTGGCATTGCATGCTATTATTGAGCTTATGATCTACCAAAAACCCCCAGATCCTTCTCCACCACTGATTCCCCCAGTTGTACTCTCCCTAGTATGTATGATGCATGCATATTCTTAGCCCCCAAGTGCATAACTTTATATTTATCAACATTAAACCTCATTTGCCACTTAGTTGCCCAATTAGAGCATTGAGGTTGGCTTGTAAGTTGGAGACATCCTGTAAGGATGTTATTCCACTGCATAGCTTATTGTCATCTGCAAAGACAGACATGTTATTTTTAATCCCAGACCCTATATCATTTATAAAGATATTGAAAAGTAAAGTAACCGTGTAGGTTTAGGAGATATTTCTTGGACCTACAGGTAAGCCTTAATCTAGGCTTAGCTGTAGGTCAAAGTGGTCTGTAAGGGTTTACAACCACTTTAAAGATAGCCAGTCATTGATGAGCTTATGCAAGAATATTATGAATATTCATTCAAATTTGATTATAATTGTGCAGGGTTACTTAGAGAAGAATAATATTTATCCTCATATTATATTTTACCTAATTTGTCTGAGCCTAACACCCTAGCTTGAGTGGTCACATGACCTCTGCCACTTCAAACATCAAATCATGTGCCCAGGATTTAGAAAAATTAGAGAATCTTCTTCATATGGTCAGATGTTTGAATTGAATCCATAGTTTGCATAACAGTGTTAAATAATAAGGCTCTGTAATTCGTTATGTTATACATATGCGGCTTTGATACTGATAGGCATTGTTAGGAGTGGGGAAACAGTTACTAAAACTGGAGAGTGCAAAACCTGGTGCAGTTGTGCATGGTAGCCTATCAGCTTCTAACTTCAGCTTGTTCAATTACGTTTTGACAAATAAAAACAGGAATTTTTTTTTTTTTTAATTTCTTGTGCACATATATAATAAATTGGTGAAGTACAAATTATTCCATATGTACAGGTGCAGCTCAAAAAATTTGAATTTCATCAAAAAATGTATTTATTTCAGTATTTTAATTCAAAAATTTAAACTCATATATTTTATATAGATGCATTACACACAGAGTGATATATTTCAAGCATTTCTTTCTTTTAATTTTGATGATTATGGCTTAAAGCTAGCGAAAAACCAAAATTCAGAAAGTTAGAATATTACATAAAACCAATTAAAAAAAAGAATTTTTTTTTAAATGGTTGAATTTATTTTGTGACAAACAGAAAAAAAACATTCTACAAAAAATATCAAATGTGCACATTTCTAAGAGACAGCACAGATGGAATCAATTGGTTGGAGGTGGTGGGGGAATATTTGTAGGTCCTTCACTTGGCAAAGGTGGCCTCATCATTGGAGGCATAGGTCCTGGAGGTAGAACTCCAGGTGCTGGAGGTGGTACACCTGGAGCAGGAGGGGGAGGAACTCCAGGAGCAGGTGGAGGGGGAACCCCTGGTGGAGGAATACCAGGAGGTGGTATTCCAGGGGGAGGAACTCCAGGAGGGGGAACAGCAGGATTGGGAGGTGGTGGTGGTACACCAGGAGGAGGTACACCTGGAGGTGGCAAGGTCGGTGGTGGAACAGGAGGCGGCACACCAGGAGGTGGAACACCAGGAGCTGGAGGAAGTTGGGGAGGTGGCCCTGGTGGTGCTGGTGCCCCAGGAGGAATTGGTGGCATTGGCATTCCACCTGGTGGTGGTATGTTTTCTGGCAAGGGTGGTCGAGGTGGCATCCCATTTATCAGTGGTGGAGGTGGAGGCCTTTTGACACCAGGAGGAGCAGGGGGGATACTGGTTGCTGTTGGAGGCTTTTCCATCTTGAAATGGAACTGCAAGAAGAACTGTTTAGTTTCTCTATTCCAGTGTGTCCAGAACTTCCCTTCGATCTTGTCAATTTCTCTGCTAGGAACCTTAAAGGCAATGGTTTCATAGGGCTCTGCTGCCATTAAAAGATACTGCCAACGTCTGTCTGGTGGTTCTATCCTCTGTTCATAAGCAGACATGAAGCGGTGTCTAGGCATGATGCTCTCTGCTATTTCTGGATAGTCAATCTGAAACAGCAATGACTGCTGTCCCACCTCAGAATCCCTCTGTTTTGTCACCTTATATCCAGGCCGTCCAATCTTGACAAACTTTTTAACTTCAACTTTCACTTTCTCGGGTGCTGGTTGTGCAGGAGCTTCTTTAGCTTCCTTTGCTGCTCTCCGAGCCAAATTAGTCTGATGTTTCTTTCCTTGTGTGTGGGCCAGGTAGCTTCCCTCATTATTGTGAAGGGTAAGGCATAGTTTGCATTCATATGAGCCCAGATGATTTTTCATAAAATAAGGGTCCTTGTTAATATCAATTGTCTCTAAGGCCAGCTGTCGGAGACGTTCTCTTCTGTCCCTGTTGCTTTCGGAGGCAGAAGCAACTCCGCCACTGCCGGTTTTGCCACCGGCTCTGTGTTGGAAATCCATGGCTGGTGGCTCAAGTGGGACAAGCTAATCCAGAAACCTCCGCCGCTCCAGCCGCCTCGTACACCAAGCCACCAAAAAAAAAAAGAATTTTTAATACAGAAATGTTGGCTTACTAAAAATAATATCCATGTACAGTATAGTATGCACCCAATACTTGGCTGGGGCTCCTTTTGCATGAATTACTGCATCAATGCGGCGTAGCATGGCAGCGTTCAGCCTATGGCACTGCTGAGGTTTTATGGAAGCCCAGGTTTCTTTGATAGTGGCCTTCAGTTCATCTGCATTGTTGGGTCTGGTGTCTCTCGTCTTCCTCTTGACAATATCCCACAGATTCTCTATGGAGTTTAGGTCAGATGAGTTTTCTGGCCAATCAAGCACAGTGATACCATGATCATTAAACCAGGTATTGGTACTTTTGGCAGTGTGGGCAGGTGCCAAGTCCTGCTGGAAAATGAATTCAGCATCTACATAAAGCTGGTCGGCAGAGGGAAGCATGAACTGTTCTAGAATTTCCTGGTAGAGGGCTGCGCTGACTTTGGACTTGATAAAACACAGTGGACCAACACCAGCAGATGACATGGCTTCCCAAATCATCACTGACTGTGGAAACTTCACACTGGACCTCATGCGACTTGGATTCTGTGCCTCTCCACTCTTCCTCCTGACTCTGGGACCTTGAGTTTCAATTGAAATGCAAAATTTACTTTTATCCAAAAAGAGGACTTTGGACCACTGAGCAACAGTCCAGTCCTTTTTCTCCTTAGGCCAAGTAAGACACTTCTGATGTTGTCTTTGGTTCAGGAGTGGCTTGACACAAGGAATGAGACAGTTTTAGCCCATGTCCTGGATACGTCTGTGTGTGGTGGCTCTTGACGCACTGATACCAGTCCGCTCCCAGTCCGCTCCTTGTGAATTCCCCCCAAATTTTTGAGTGGCATTTGCTTCACAATCCTCTCAAGGCTGCAGTTATCTCTGTTACTTGTGCACCTTTTTCTACCACATTTTTTGCTTCCACTCAACTTTCCATTAATATGCTTGGATACAGCACTCTGTGAACAGCCAGCTTCTTTAGCAATGACATTTTGTGACACTGTTACCCTTCTGGACGGTGTCAGTGACTGTCTTCAGGACAACTGTCAAGTCAGCAATCTTCCCCATGATCGTGTAACCTACTGAACCAAGCAGCGTTTGGCGACAGGCACGCGTGTTGATCAATTTGGCACAGCACTCATCAGAGGGCACACTTAGGGAAATATGGATAGTCCCACATAACTTGTGGTGGATTGTTCCCCAATACCATGCAGTCATATATTGAAGCCCATTACAGTCAATATCATTGGACTCCCCGGATTCTACGTATTATGCCGCATTTGGTCCCTTGTTACCTTGCCTGTCGTCACTTGGCTAAATACTATGTTTACAATTCAGACTACTGCTTCATTTTACTGCTAGTCCTGTTCGTCTGTCCACTCCGGGTGTGCGCCTATGCCTGACCTAGGCGTTGTGGTTGGCCTGCTGACTATTTGATCTAACTGGTTAACATTAATCCATTTGGTGTCTGGGTCCTGAAGAAGCCATCTTTCTTGGTAAAATGTCGACCATATAGATTAATATAGATTAATTCACTCAAACCTTGTATATCTTACAACCACTTACTATGTCTTATTATGTGTATTGTCTAGTCCCCCCTTTTGTTGTGGGAAGAGGACACTATATTTGTTGGTGATGTTAAATTGTATCAATAAACTTTGTAAATATATTTTAAATATGTCGCCACTTTATGGCTGTTATAGCCCACCTTTGTAGGGTTCAGGGGGTTTTTACCCCGCCATTTGTGTTGAAACCGCCACTTATCCACTACAAGCCTGTGTGATGGAGTGACAATGCAGGGGAACAAAGCGTTGTCACCCTATACCAGGAAGTGCCTGAACAAACACCTTCATGGCAGCAGGTATTGTTTTAATAAAAGCTGTAGGTTTAAAAATATTAAAGTGATTTTTGAAATGACAGTAAGATGGTAATGCATATAAGAGTCATTAAAGTATATGTGAACCCCCACCTTGTAAAACCATCCATTTAACCACTTGACCTTTAAAAGATTTACCCCCCTTCATGACCAGGCCATTTTTTTGCGATATGGCACTGCGTTACGTCAACTGACAATTGCGTTGTCGTGCGCCACTGTACCCAAATAAAATGTATGTCCCACAAATAGAGCTTTCTTTTGGTGGTATTTGATCACCTCTGCATTTTTAATTTTTTTTGCGCTATAAAAAAAAAAGAAAATTTTGAAAAAAATTAAAATAAATAAACAATACTTTTTACTTTCTGCTATAAAACATATCCAATAAAAAATTCATAAAACAAATGTCTTCATAAATGTAGGTCAATATGTATTCTGCTACATATTTTTGGAAAAAAAAATCCTAATAAGCGAATATTGATTGGTTTGTGCAAAAGTTATAGCGTTTACAAACTATGAGATATTTTTATTCATTTTTTACTAGTAATGGCCGTGATCATCAACCTATAGCGGGACTGCTATATTGTTGCAAGCATTTTGACACTAATGCCGCGTACACAAGAGCGGACTTTCCGTCAGAGTAGACTCTGATGGTCTTTCAGACGGAGTTCCGTTGAAACAGACTTGCCTACACACGATCACACCCAAGTCCGATCGTTTAGAACATGATGACGTACGATGGGACTAGAAAAAGGAAGTTCAATAGCCAGTAGCCAATAGCTGTCCTTGTGTCGTTTTTGGGCTGCCTTGCCGCCATATTTATTTCTGTTTTAACAGCTTGCCGGCCGTATAACATAGATATGTTATAGAGTCGACAAGCTCTTAAAATAGAAATGAAAGGCAAAACATTTGTATATGGATATAAAAGACATTATAAATGCCCTTTTCCCCTCTGTCCTCAGCTGCATAAGATGCTCAGAGAGCTGGGGGAGGAGAAACAGCAGCACACTGATCTTCCCAGTGAATGCCTGTGCAGGTGGAGGGGGTGTGTCAGCATGTGTCTGATCACCGTAGGAGAGCAGCATATAAGTTCCCAGCATAGCCATAAAACTGAACTGACCACGCTGTTCTTGCATGCCTAGTGTGGTCAGTTTTTAACAGGAAAGCAGAGAGACTG
This sequence comes from Aquarana catesbeiana, assembly GCF_042186555.1. Taxonomy (NCBI): domain Eukaryota; kingdom Metazoa; phylum Chordata; class Amphibia; order Anura; family Ranidae; genus Aquarana; species Aquarana catesbeiana. Next base: position 248,597,076 of record NC_133332.1, on the reverse strand, counting down.
GCAGGAACACCAGGGATTTCACACAAAGGAAGCAATATAAAGTGAACAGGATACTTTCTCATACATGTACATGGTACAGCAGGCACATATCAGGAATATGAAATGTTGGGGTAACATATTCTTTAACATGACACTAAATGATTTCCTTCAAAAATAATCTATACACATCCAGTACTTAATGGCATCTATTGGCAAATTTATTTTTCATGAAATTCTTTCTTACTGCGCTTTTCTGTTGCCTTGGAATGTCCTATTTGAGCTCCTGAACCTCTCCTTCTCCCTCTCACTGTTTGTATGCAATAAGCTGTGCATGTTAGTATGGTCCAATGCTCTATGTACACTACAAATCATATAGCTCAAAGTCCATCCCAGGGGTGAGCATACACAGTGGGACCATGGAGAAATTATATGGCCTGGAGCTGAGTGAAACTAGGAGGAGGGCCAGCTTGACTGGGGCCTGAAAAAGAGGTGGAGTATTAGTGGGTGATTTTGATATGATGCTTAGAAGATTGAAGAGTTCAAGGCAGAGGGTGCAACTTGTAGTGGTTAGAGGAGTGTAGGGGGGGGGGGGAGTGATGTTGGAAAAGTACAACAGCAAGGTTGTTTGTAAACTGACTATATACTGCATATGCATTATGCCTGTCTAAGCAGCAGGTGGAACTGTAGTATTATAGTGTATAGCTATGTTGTCTATGATATAACAGGATGTTTGTCTATCCTCTCTCTATGTACTTGGATGCTCCTTGTTCCTGTATTCATGTTTCTCCATTCTGTAAAGACATGCATTGATATTTCTCTAAGAAAGTAAAGCCGTATTACTGCATACAACAAGCTTCCAGTATGATTTCAATACTTTGCTAACAGGGGGATCATGTCACAGCTCAGTCAGAGCTCATCACAGCATCAGACAATTTTCTCCTTTGTTCCTGGACTTCACCTGTAGGCAGAACAAAAGGTTGGTGACTTGGACAACATGCTGTCCCAGCTTAGAGCTGCGGCTGTGGCCAGAGGCCCTGAGTGGCTACGAGACAAACTATCAAACTTATTGCAGGAGCCCAGGCAGGTCTTTCCTGGGCCCTCTTCTAGTCACCCACATGCTAGGGGGTCTAGACCTTCTGAGTGATTCATTCCTGAGTCTGGGAGCCCCTCAAGGGACCCTCTGACCCCACCAGCCAAGCGCATGCCTGCTTCCCCTGCTGTGCGAGTTGGGAGGAATCCCCGCCTACGGTGAACAGTGTTTGCATCTGGCATGTACTCCCTGCCCTCACACCTTCACAGTGTGGATGGTGCGGCTGGCTATACAAGCTCCCTGCTTGTGTCTAGTGCGGCCTGGCGTGGGAGTGGCAGAGCGGCAGCTGCCAGCCAGGTCCCGGGAACAGCCAGTGACAGAAGACTGACGACATGGGTGGCAGCTTTCCCTGTGTCCAGGCATCGCAGAGCGTACGCCGCGGATGGAAGGAGCCGGGTGTTGGCTGATGAGGCTTCCTCCACCTCTTACAGAGCCCAGCGTGGGAATAGGAGAGGGAGCGCCCGTTGGACTCTGGGGCCAGCAACTGCACCCTGGAGCCTGCTGAGGGGGGAGAGTGACAGCGCAGCTTGGTGAACAGAGCTGGTTTGAAAGGGTGCTCAGCAGCTCTGAAGATAGTGAACTCCCACGCACTGCACGGGGATCCTGATCTGCAGGTGGATGTCCTGAGGGACAGAGGCAGCCAGGTGAGCCTTTTGTTTCATATCCTCTTTCTTGTTCTTATTCTCTCTCTATTCAAGGGGGCTCTGGGGGGTTTAGTTGACAGCTCAGCAGGGATCGGGTGCGGGACTGTCGGATTCCTCTGGTCAACGGCTGGCAGCGTCTGTGGTAACTACAGCCGGTAAGGCTTCGGACAACAAAGCAGCTGACAAAGGAATCGCCGGGGTTGATGGGGTACGTCTGGCAAATGCTGCAAAAATGCGATGTGTATGTGTATTTTGAAGGGCCTTTGGGTGCGCATCTAAAATTGGAAGTAAAAGAGCGTATATAGAAGGGTGATTATGTGGAAATTAATTTCTTTGTTGCCATTGGAGAAATGTAACTTTAAATTTAGACCAGATGGAAGTAAGAAGAAGGAAGAAAACGGCAGTATCGGTTGATTACCGTACATTCTCAAACTGGTTGCAGGCGTGTGCAATTTTGGCTAAAATCATTGGTGAATGAATCTGGATGAAACTGATGTCATCTCCACAGAGTTGGGTTCCTCCCTTTCAGGGTGGGGCTGAGGGTGCGGCGGTCTCTTCACAACTGGCCACAAATCGAAGGGGGTTAAATTGGCAATTCAATGCCGGATCTTGCAAGCTTGGCACCGTGTGCTGTTTCTGTCATCAGTGTTCAGGGTGCGGAGGGTCTCATGCACTGTCCAGATGCTTCAAGCAAGGAAAAGGAAAAGGAGGTGACACTGGAAAGAGGGAAATTAAGGTAGAAAAGATGGCGCCTTTCCTAAAGCATTATTCTAACAGGGAGGCAGCTTGTGTGTTGCAGCTGGGATTCTCTTAGGGTTTTTCTGATACCTTGCCAGTTGCTAGTTGTTCCTCCTATGGCAGATAGCTTGCAGTCATCTCGTTTACATCCTGTGGTCGTTTTCAGGAAAAATTTTCAAAGTAGTTGCTTCGGGTCGCATAGCTGGCCCCTTTTGATTCACCGCCAGTATTTCCCCTTTGGGTATTATACCCAAAAGAAGAACCAAATAAGTTACGCCTCATTCATCACTTGTCGCATCCTAAAGGGGATTCAATGAATGATGACATTGATCCGGAGCTTTGCATGGTGTCATACTTCTTTTGATATGACTGTGTTGTGGGTCCCTAGGTATGGTAACAGTACGTTGTTGGCCAAAACTGATATTGAGGCGACCTTTCGTTGGTTGCCTATTTGTTGCCATCCACTGGGGTGCAAATGGCAAGGGCAGAATTTTGTTGATAGATGTTTATCAATGGGCTGTGCCGTTTCTTCTTTGTTGTTTGAAATGTTTAGTCCCTTTCACACTGGAGGCATTTTTCAGGCCCTTTAGCGCTAAAAATAGCGCCTGTAAAGCACCTGAAAAAAGCCTCAGCTGCAATCCCAGTGTGAAAACCTGAGTGCTTTCACACTGGGGCGCTGCGCTGGCAGGGCGTCACAAAAAGTCCTGCAAGCAGCCTCTTTGCAGCACTGTAGGTGCGGTGAATACACCACTCCTAAAGTGCCCCTGCCCATTGAAATCAATGGGCAGTGCCGCCGATCCGCCAGCAAAGCCCTACTGCAGCAGTGTTTTGCGGGCAGTTTTAACCCTTTTTCGGCCGCTAGCGGGGGTTAAAACCTCCCCACTAGCGGCTGAATAGTGCCGCTAAAACAATGGTAAAGCTCCTCTAGAAATAGCGGCACTTTACCGCCAGCGCCCAGGCGCTTTCACTGTGAAAGGGCTCTTAAGAATGGGCGGTTCGGGATGCTTCCGAGCTTAATGCAGTCATCCATGACTTTTTTTTGTGCATAGGGCCTGCTGGAAGTACTATCTATGCCTCACTTTTGGCTACGGTCCATCATGTTTTTTGGTGTGCCATTGGCCCCTGACAGGACGGAGTGCCTGGCCACTGCGTTGTGGTTTCTGGGTATTGCCATCAACACCGTGGTGATGGAATGTCGTTTGTCTTTGGACAAACTTAAAGATCTGAAGAGGACGGTTTCTGCCACCTGGCAATGCCCAAAAAAAAAAAAAATTCAACTTTGTGCTTTACAATCTCTCTTAGGCAAGTTGAATTTTGCTTGTTACAGTATGCCCATGGGAGACTTTTTTTGTAGACGACTGGCCACTGCTACAGCTGGCATTAAGGCACCACATCCTTATATTGGGCTGGGGCAGGATCAGCGTAAGGTCTTGCGAGTATGGGATTAATTTCTGGTTTCTTACAATGGTCTCTCTCTTTGGCTAGAGCAGGTGATTTCCAATTTTGATCTAGGACTGTTCACTGACGCGGCGGGCTCTTCTGGTTCTGGAACCTACTGTCAGGGTCGTTGAAGTGCTGAGAGTTGGTTGGTTTAGTGCTTAATTTGGCTGTTCAGGAACTGTTTTCCCATTGTACTCTCCATGGAATTGTGCACGTTCCAGGAGTTGATAACTCCTGGCTGATGCTTTCTCTCGTTTCCAGTGGGACAGATTCTATCAGTTGGCACTGGAAGCAAAGCAGCGTGGAATTCCATGCCCCAAGCAGCTGTGGAGCATTGCATTGCTGCTTCCAAGTTCTCAATTTGTCATTCAGTATGTGCGTCAACTTGGTCCTCATACTGCAGAGTGTGTCAGGAATAGAGCGATCTGGTGAATGAGGATGGGGGTATTCTCGTAAGGACGATGATGTACATGTGGTTCTTCCGCCTATAAGGTTGCCTTGTTCTGGGCCGTCCTTGTGCTGGCCTTTTTTTGGGGGGCTTTTCGGGTGGGGGAATTGGTAAGCAGTAACAAACGTGGTGAGGGTGGTTTGAGCGTACAGGATGTGTGGTTACGGGACACTACATTGGGTATTCTGTTAAGAAAATCTAACACTGATCAGTCGAGGAGGGGTTCTTGGATTGAGTTGTGGTAGATCCCTCTTCTCCAGTTTGCCCTGTCTAGGCTGTGGGGTTTTTTTTCACGGTTTTGGCCAAATCTTCTGGGAGTTTTCCTTATGCATGTGGATGGGACAGCACTGTCTCAAATCCAGTTTAGGGCGGTGTTCAGGAAATGCCTGTTGTCCGCTGGTTGGAGTGCAGACAACTGTTCTCTTCATTACTTTCGGATTGGGGCAGCAATGGAGGCTGTCCAATGGGGACTTAATGACCAGGTCATTCAGCACTTTGAGAAGTGGGAATCAGTCACATTATGGTAATATGTGCGCCCTCATTTATTATAACTTATAAGGTTTGTTGGTTCGGGCTAAGTTGTGTGGTCCGATATAGTTGCCAGGTCTGTTTGGCATATGGCTCGCTCTGTTGAAAAGATCAACAAAGCCAGGATAAAGGTGAACTAGGAGGTAGCAAGTTTTCTTCTTTTTTTTTTGTCCGAAATGGGGACCTGGCAATAAGTCATCGAGAGCTGGAGGATGAGTCCTGATGAAGAGATGGTGTGCGTCTGAATGGCATCGGCATTGCTTTATGACATCTAGTATTGCAGGAGGGTATTCAGCGGGCCTTCCGGTTTGGGGGGGCAACACGTGTTTAAGGTGTCACGCTCGTGTACTGTGGCAGGGGGTCTATTGGGTCTTTGAAGCGGTGCTGGTTAAATAATTGTGGAAAATTGTGGGTTGGGCCCATCAGAGGTATGGGTGTCCCTTCCTAGTAATACAGTGGTAACATCGGGGTATTAATTAGGTTGTATCGTGTAGTACGTAAGTGGTTAATTGTCCCTGAGCTGGTGTAGTTGCGGCTGGGGTCTTTGATTGGGTGGCAGATACAACCAGTTTATCGTGAGTATATAGGCCTTCAAAGACTTTAGACCGGGCATAAGCTAAGGTTGGTTTATTTGTTATGCATTGACTGTATTATATGCATTAAACTTGTTTTCTTGTGAATGTTGTATGTAAAGAAAGGCCCAAAATGCAGCATGTAATGCTTAAAATGGAGGGCATACATGACAGTGGGAACAGTGGGGGGAAGGTAGAGTTAAAATGGAGCCGAGGGGGAGGGACAGGATAGGGTGGGGTACTATTTAAGAGGGTTGACCTGGGAGGGGTTAACAGAAGGTTGGAGGAAAGTTGGAGGAAAGTTGAACATGGCAGAGGTAGAGAGGATAATGGCGCAGTTTAGAGCGGAGGCTGAGGTTAGGGGCACGGCATGGCTGCAGGCTGCGATCGGGGCGGCAATGGAGAGAACTGAACAGCGAATGTCACTGGGAGAGGGGAGCGGCGTCAGAGCACGGAGGTCCCGTCCGCCTGAGCGTTTCTCCCCAGAGCGGGCGGTGGGCGGTAGACTAAGAAGGAGCGGTGAAGAAGAGCAGGGATGCCCTCCGGCGAAGAAGAAGCAAGGCGGCAGGAGCGGAGGAGCTGTCACATCCCCGGCGTCGCATGGCGGGGAGAGACAGCGCAGCGGGACTGACAGGAGGAGTAGAGCGGTGAGCGCGAGCCCCGCCCCACGGTTAACGGCGGAGGGCGCAGATGCGGTGGAAAGAGATGCGGCTGTCCCTGGGCTGTCTAATCCGGCAGGGGACAGCAGGAAGGATGCTAAAAAAGCCAGAGGTAGAGGAGGAAGGAGGGATGGAGGAGTGGAGGCATACAGGGCTGCGGTATCCTGCACCGGCCCTGCTACTGCTGTTCACAAGGCTTCCAGGAAGGATACCAGCAACAGGGAAGAAAGTGCAGAGATGACGGCGGCAGCCTCAGTTACCAGGCCAGGCGGGCTTTCGGAGGTGGAAGAAGCAGAGGAAGATCCAGGAGATCGAGAGGAGGTGTCGGAATCGGAGGAGGAGGCGGCCCCCCCTTCCAGGAGAACGGACGAGGAGGAGAGCAGACGGTCGGCTGATGGGGCAACACCTGTGCAGCCCGGTAAGTCACCACATCTGGGGTTAGCTGGGAGAAGCAGTGTAGTACAAAACACAAACAGGCCCGAGAGCAACATAAGGGGGGCGGCCTCACAAGCGGGGGGCTCAGGCTTATTGGGATTTTTGGAGGGTATAAAAGATTTGGTGAAAAAGTTTGAGGTGGGAGAGCGCATGGCAGGAGGCCCGGCAGCGGCGTGGGTACCGCCAGCAGGGGGTAGCATTAATGCGGCAGGAGTGGGGACGCCCGCAGTGACGGTTGCGGTTACCGCCCCAGAGTCTGCAGGGAGTGAAGCTGCGCAGGGGAAGGAAAAAGCTACAGAGACGACAGATAGGCAGGATATAACTAGGCTGGCTGATGCAGCGCGCTGCGAAGTGTATGTGTGTTACGAGGGGCCTTTAGGAGCACATTTAAAACAGGAAGTACGGGACAAATTGTGGAAAGGTGAGTACGTGGAAATATTTTCACTATTACCTTTGGAAAAATTTAACTTGGATAGGGTTAAGCCAGACAGTTCCAAGAAGGACGATGAGGAGAAGAGGAGGTATCGGCTGATACCAAGGACGTTTGCAAACTGGCTGCAAGCGTTTGCTATCATGGCAAGCGTGATTGGGGAGAAACATCCGGAACACTGTTCAGCATTATTTTGCTATCAAGATGCGATAGGGGAGGCCTACAGAGTATATGGCGGCACGGGCTGGCTGAGATACGACGAGCAGTTCAGGCAGAGGAGAGCGATACGGCCAGAGCTGCGTTGGGACCACAAGGACATTAGCTTGTGGATGCGCCTGATGACGAATACGAGGGCTCCGAACCAGTTTTTTCAGGGGGGAGCCGGTGGACCGTTTGCCCTGGGACACTCGGCTGGAAATAAAAAGGGGGTGTGTTGGCAATACAATTCCGGAACCTGTAAATTTGGTGCGACATGTAAGTATAAGCACGAGTGCTCAGGCTGCGGGGGAACGCATCCAGCATCTAGATGCTTTAAGCAAGGAAAAGGCAGATTTGGGGACGTTGGGAACAAAAGGGAGGACTCCGGTGATAGTGGAAAGGATGCGCCCGTTTCTCGGTAAGTATCCGGATAGGCAAGCTGCGAGGTTGTTGGACGAGGTTTTCACGGGGGGGTTTAGGATACCGTGCAGGTTACTTATAGTGCCCAAAGTGCCAAATAATTTACGGTCCGCATTGCAACATCCGGAGGTGGTTTCTGAAAAGCTGGCAAAGGAGGTTGCAATGGGGAGAATGGGAGGTCCTTTTCGTTGTGCACCAATAGCTGACTTAGTGGTGTCACCGCTTGGTGTGGTGCCCAAGAAAGAAAACAATAAGTTCCGGCTCATTCACCACCTGTCTTTCCCAAAGGGTGGATCGGTGAATGATGCCATTGATCCGGAAGCATGCTCGGTGACTTATACGTCATTTGATGCCGCTGTGGGTTGGGTGAGGCGTTATGGCAAAGGAGCGTTGATGGCAAAAGCCGACGTCGAATCGGCTTTTCGATTATTGCCGGTACACCCGGACAGCTTCAGATTGCTGGGGTGTCATTGGAAAGGGGAATTTTATGTGGACAAATGCTTGCCAATGGGTTGTTCAATATCATGTGCGATATTTGAACAATTCAGCTCTTTTTTGGAATGGGTGGTGCGGGACATATCGGGTGTGAATTCAATCATTCACTACCTTGACGATTTTTTATGCATAGGGCCGGCATCATCTAGAATCTGTTCGGTGTTATTGGCGACACTGCAACATATCGCTGACAGATTCGGCATTCCATTGGCAAACGAAAAGACGGAGGGACCTTGCAAGGTCATCACGTTCCTAGGCATTGTCATTGATTCTGAGGCCATGGAATGTAGGTTGCCGGAAGACAAATTGGAAGACTTAAAAAAAGAGATTGCGGGGTTACTTGGCTTAAAGAAAGTGCAGCTGAGGGCACTGCAATCGGTCCTAGGTAAGCTAAATTTTGCCTGCCGCATACTACCTATGGGGAGAGTGTTCAGCCGCCGGCTGGCGGCTAGCACAGGTGGGGTGAAATCACCGAGACACTTTGTGCGATTGGTAAAGTCGCACAGAGATGATCTAAGGGTATGGCATACGTTTCTGGAATCTTTCAACGGAAGGGCGATGTGGATGGCGGGCCCGGTAAGTAATTTTGATATTGAATTATTCACCGATGCGGCAGGGTCCACGGGTTTTGGGGCATTTTTTCGAGGGCGGTGGAGTGCAGGTCCTTGGCCTCAATCATGGATAGAGGAGGGTTTTACCAAAAATTTGGTACTATTGGAACTGTTTCCAGTAGTAGTGGCGGTAGAGCTATGGGGCACTTCCTTCAGGGATCTGAAGGTGCGCTTTCACGGGGATAATTTGGGGGTGGTACAGGTTATCAATAGGGTGACGGCTTCGTCTCCGCCAGTAATCAAATTGTTGCAACATTTAGTGTTAAGATGTTTGCAATTGAATGTGTACATTCATGCCGTACATTTGCCAGGGGTTGAGAATGTGGTCGCTGATGCGTTATCTCGCTTCCAGTGGGACAGGTTCCGAGAGTTGGCGCCGGAAGCGGAGCAACAAGGGGTACCTTGTCCCGATTGGTTGTGGGAGATTCCGTTGGTGTCATCGCAGGATGGATCAAACAGTCGGTAAGTGGGTCCACTTGGGCGGCGTACTCAAAAGTGTGGAAAGAGTGGACGGGATTTCTTCAGGTCTTAGGGGAAGAGCCGTCTGAAAACAATTTGCGTTTGTTGCTACTATATTACGTGGCAAGAAAAATGGAGGAAGGGGCGTCAGTGGCGGTGATAAACATGCAGTTAGCAGGGTTAGCGTTCTTGTTTAAGTTGCAGGGTCAGCGGGATGTCACGAAAGATTTTTGGGTGCGTCAAGCGCTTAAAGGGTATAGAAAAAATAGAATCGTAAAGGATGCGAGAAGACCTGTGACGTTTTCTATTCTGGGGAGAATTGTGAAGAAGTTGAGGGAGGTATGCTCTTCAGAGTATGAGGTAGAGTTGTTTAAGGCGGCTTTTGTAATGGCTTTTTTTGGGGCATTCAGGATTGGCGAGCTGGTCAGTCCGGCTAAAAAAGTTCAGGGTGGTTTGGGTTGGCAAGAGGTTCAGGTTGAGAGGGGAGGTTTGACGGTGGTGGTCAAACGATCAAAAACTGATCAAGTAGGAAAAGGCAGGGTAGTGAGGGTTTACCCGATTCAGGGATCTTTCCTGTGCCCGGTGAGCACGGTTGGGCAGTACTTACAAGTACGGCCAGGGGTACAGGGTCCTTTATTGATTCACCAGGACGGTAGTTTTTTATCTAAGTTCCAGTTCATCACAATTTTTAGAAGGTGCCTAGAAGGGGTGGGATTACAAGGAAAAGAATTTTCATCACACTCTTTTAGGATTGGGGCGGCTACTGAAGCAGCTAGATTGGGTTTGGACGTGGAGGCGGTAAAACGCATTGGAAGGTGGGAATCTCACAGGTTTCGGTCTTACATTAGGCCTCATTTGGTGGTATAAGGGAAAGGAAGCTATGGTTAAAGGAGGATAATTAAGTAATAGTAATGGAAGTTGTTATTGCGGGATAGTGTTTTAGTATAGTCTTCTTGTCTTTTTCTAATTACAGGTGCGGCGCCAGGAATGGTCTGGATTATGGGCCATTCTTATGTATGTTGGGGGGCAAGAAGAGGGGATGCTCGTAGGGATGGTAGGCAGTTAGGTTTTGACAAACGGGAGGTTTATATTAAGTGGTTGGGAGTACCTGGAATGCTGTGGAGTAGATTACTTCCTGAAGTTAAAAAGCATGCCCTGCGGGAGGGACCACCGGATGTGTTAATTTTGCATTTAGGTGGTAATGATTTAAGTATCAGATCCATGGTGGACATTTCGCGCGATATAAAAGGAGATGTGTGGCGTTTAATGGAATTATTCCCAAAAACTATAGTTCTATGGTCGGATATGGTGGCTAGGACATCATGGAGAATGGCCAGGTCAGTGGAAGGTGTGAATCGGGCCAGAAAAAAGATAAATAGGGACATAAGCAAATTTATGGTACGCAATGGGTGTTTAGCAATCAGACATCCAGAACTAGAATTTGAAACGTGGAGATATCTGAGAGTTGATGGGGTTCATCTTAATGATGTGGGGTTAGATTTGTGGATGTTAGGTTTGCAGGATGGAATACAACGAGCCATAAGGGTGTGGAGGGGCATCCAAGAGTAAGGTATTACTCGTGGGATGCAGTGGCGGGCGTTGGTCTGTAAAAAAGAAGGAAGATGGAAAAAGTAAGTGGGTGGATCTAACGGTGTTATAGATCCGGAGGTCTTTTGGTTCCCGGTTAACGGAGGTTAACCGGGAAGTGATAATGGGGCACTGCGGGAATTGTTAGTCTCTGAGCCAGCTTGTCGGCTTGAGGCATAGTTTGAGATAGTTTTGATAAGTACCGCAGTGCTGAGTGGGTGATGAACAGCAGAAGGATTTCAAGTGATAGCGCAGACCAACGCTCTTTAGTTTAAAAATGTTCTCAGGGAAGAAAAGATGTTTTTATTGTTAGATTGTTTTGATAAAAGAGTTTTATAAGAAAGTTAAAATATATATTATTTTAATAAAGTAGGCTGCTACGGCCTTTTTTACTCCAAGTTGGTGTGTTTGATTTATTGGGAGTAGAACGGTAAGAAGGGATTAATATAACTGTACAACATATGTTATCCATCAGTCATGGTTTGTAATAAAAGGCTGCTATGGCCATTCGACTCCAAATAAAATGTGTCGTCTGGTCATTTTGGAAGGGGGGGGGGGGGATTGGTCAAGTGTTCAATGTTTTATAGATAATCAGAGCCTCTGCATTCTGCAGGTCCCTCAGTCATGAACGCAGCCACCCTCTAACAGGCAGTCAGATCACAGCAGCAAAAGAAAAGGGATTTGGAAGAAGCTGAGTGCATTAGAAAGAACTTTTTTGAGTTACAAATACATACTGAATAGAAATGTATTATTTTTACCAGCGTTTAGTGTCACTTTGGGGTTCATTTACTAATGAGGTTCACTTCTGCATAGAAACCAATCAGCTTCCAGGTTTTATTGCCAAAGCTTAACTGAACAAGCTGAGGTTAGAAGCTGATTGGTTACTATGCAGAAGTGAGCCTGATTTTGCACTCTGGTTTAAGTAAATAAGCCCCAGGAAGTCATTGTGTTTAAATTTATTTTAATAGTTTATATTCCATTGTTCCTATAGGCTTTTGCCAACCCTGAGGATGCCATGAGACATGGAGGTCTTGAATTCTACCGTGAAGACCCTGACGTTGAGCGCTATAGAAGGTGAGTTCCTATGGCACTGGGTACCAAACTCAGTTTTCATCTGGAAGTGTTTCATCCTATTATTTGTGAAACAAAGAGCCTGATGTATCAACGTAGTCACTAAGCTGTAGAACAGTGATGGCGAACCTTGGCACCCCAGATGTTTTGGAACTACATTTCCCATGATGCTCTGGCACTCTGCAGTGTAGTGGAGCATCATGGGAAACGTAGTTCCAAAACATCTGGGGTGCCAAGGTTTACCATCACTGCCCTAGAACTTATTTAGCCGCTAATCCAATTCAGATTTTCAGAGAAGAATCTAATTGGTGGGGAGGAAGCAGCTCCAGTTCCTAAAGTATAAGTAAAGGCAAATCTTTTTAGTTTTGGATAGAGTGGAGAGGGATGAGAACTCCTGCCAGTTTTTATTGCTGTCTATACCCCAGTTTAGGAGATTCACCCACTATTTGTATTATTTACCATTATCGTTGAAAGTGAAATAAAAGAAAACCCCAAATTTTTGGTTGTCCCCAGAAAAGTAATAGAGGGGAAATCTTCCAATGGGGACACCAGTTCTGGTGACCTGAGGGTGATCCAAGGAATTCCCTTAATTTGCAGGGATTTCCTCTCACTTCCTGTTTGGCTATGGGACAAGAAGTGAAGGGAAATCTTCACAGATAGGGAAACAAACAAAAAAAAAAGATGGGGGTTATAATCCCTCTTTACATTATCCAAAATGAATAGAAAAAAGTTTTGCCTATAGTCCTACTTTAATAATATAAAAAAAAAAAAAAAAGAAGAAGAAAGAGTGATGAAATCATGGGATGTCATGTAATACACTTCAGTGAACCCTGGAAGTGCAATCACTTCGCTGGAAGCATGTGGGTAATGAGGTTTCTCCTTTTATTATGAAAGATAAATGCTAAACAAGCCTGTCACTAAGACTCAGCTTTTCTTCCTATTGAAAAGTAGTAATATATATATATAAAAAAAAAGGAGAGAATAGATGTACCAGCCATTGGGGTGTATTTTTTTTTTTAATTACAGAGCTATTCATCCTTTAAACCTTCACGTGCATTTGTTCTATGTGAATGGGGCTAAAACTGAATGTCATTAGGCTATTTTCCCTCCATGTCAAATGCCATGACTACCACATTATGGCCACTAGATGGAGATGATGATCATTGTAAACAGGTATTTATTTTTCCATAATCTTCAGCTCCATCTAGAGGCTATAATGCAGTATTTTCCTGATTCATTCTATTTTCTGTGAATTACATTCAGCCTACAGAAACAACAGCCTAATAACATTCAATTTTGACCCTATTCACTCAGAACAAATGTACATGTGATTTCACAGGACGAATAACTCTGCAAATTTTTATGAATGTAGTGCTCATTCAGATTCTAGCCATCATCAGGGACAGGATACATAATTTCTTCCCCATCGCAAAACTCCATATAGCACTAAACTCTGTGTTTTGTACTGAAATCGCTTTCTCCTCATCATGTTCTAGATTTTTTATTAGAAAAAAAGTTTTATTGAGCTTATGAATGAAACAAATTGCATGTAGTGTACGAGAAGGCCATTATGACAAAACTCAAAAGCATATTGCCCTTATCCGGTAGCAGTCAGGAGTAATACCCAGTATATGAAAAAAAAAATGCAGAGGCAGAATTATTTTAAGAATATTTTATGGCATGTGAACAATCAGCAATCAGTTTAATCTGTATGATGGGGTTAGCAGCTTCCCAAGGTGAAAAGGTCTACAAGGAGATGGGATAGTAGAAAGGGGAGAGAAGGAGGGAGTAGAAGTAGGACAATAGGGGGATAAAGCAAGAGGGGGAATATCAAGAGAGGCAAGGGTAAAAAAAATAGGCACTCCAGACATATGGACAGTATACCCATCAAGGGAAATATGGGGCACTATCCAGCTTATTCAATTAGTGCAAATAGTATTGTAATTGTAGTGCAATATGGGCACTATTCAGCGTATTCAATTAGTGAGCACCAGTTAAAGTGATTGTAAACCCTCACATTTTAAAACAACCCAGTCAGTTTAAAATGGAAATAAAAGGCAAAACATTTGTGTATAGATATAAAACAATTCTAAGTACCTTAAATCAGTGTATACACTGGAAACCCACATAACATCTAATGAAATCAGATCAATAGTGCAATAATTGTAAAAAAATATTAATAATGACAAAGTCCATAGACGTGGAAAGATCAGGAAGAATCCTTCAATAGTTCTCCATGAATAACAAGTAGGAAAGTGAAAATTAAGTGCACCCAGCAAAGTGATCCTTCACCATCACACATATGAGCTTACCAGATGGGAAGCACAATAAGGCACATCTCAAGACTGTATCCTGGTCAGGCAGCTTAACGTAACCACTACTCCAGATGCCGCTAGGGATGATGGGCGTGTAGAATGAGTCCCAGTATCCTATCTGCAATAGCCCTCCATACAGCGTGGATCCAACCAAACACCAACCCGAATTAATCACATAGGGGTAGAAGAAAGGCAGCCAAAGCGTGAATCCGATAGGAACTGAGTCTTTACTTGATCCAGCCTCTGTGCCTGTTTAATTTCACTTCATAGCGCAATTTTTTTATTTTTCTTGTATGTTGTGTTTTTCACAGTTGAACTGCTGCTGTCTTTGGGGGTACTTTCTAAGATAGCGCGGAGATTTTTTTGTTTTTATATAAATTCTAAATACCTTTTTCCCCTTTTGTTTTTATAAGTGATCACATACCCTCTGTTCTCAGCTGCATAAGAGCTGGGGGGAGGAGAAGTAGTACACAAAGCTTCCCAGTAAAAGGCTGTGCAGGATGGGGGGAGGGGGGGTTCAGCACAATTCTGATCATTGAAGTAGAGCAGACTGTGTTGCCAGCACAGCTAGATAACTGAACATGGTGGGTTCTCCTACTTAGTGTTGTCAGTGTTTAATAGGAAAGCAGAAGGACTGGCAGGAACACCATGAATTTCCCACAATGAAAGTAATACGTAGAGAACAGGACACTTTCTCATACAAGTACATCAGGCAGGCAGGAATATGAAATGTTGGGTTTACATATTCTTTAATGATCAGAAGTATTGATCCAAGCATTCCAAATATTATAACATTTTTGGGACAGTTTCAACTTTCATAACTTAGTCTGTACATAAGCAGAACATTATTAATGCGGTATGCCAGGCGGTCAAGGTAAGTGTTTTGGGTGGCTTCCAGTTAAAGGAGAAGTCCAGCCTGAGCTCGTTGGCTGTACTCCTCCTATGGATCACAGGAGTGCAGTTCGTTTTGCACTTTTGTGACCCGGTTTAAACAGACAGTGAGCTGAAGTCCGCTCTCTGATAACGACACGGATGTCAGTCCAGGCACTGCGTTATTGCGACAATAAAGTCTGGATCCGCCAGGTGCCTGGACTGACACCCGGCTCAGGCTCTCAGTCGGCCGCTCCCCCACCCCCTCCACAGCTCAATGAGCGAGGAGGGAGCAGAGCAGAGAGCTGTGACTGACAGTCTGCTCGGGGAGCTCTGAAAACCGAGCTATTGGCAGTGTTCAATCGCTCGGTTCTCAGTGCAGAGGCGCCAGGGGACCAATGCTGCATCCACCGAGATAAGTAGGATTCTAAAAAAAAATAAAAAATCCTTTACTTCTCTTTTAAGGATTTCCCTCCTTGCATAGAAAGTGGCATAGATAACAAACAATTTGACATATCAACCCGCTTTCAAGACATCGATAACACCCAGCAACAATATCATGGGGTCCAGTTCCAGGCCCAGATCATACGTTTTATTGATAACATCAACCACTGCCTCCCAAAAGGGACGCAATAATGAAGCGGTCCATACTACAGGAAAGAAGGTGCCTACAGATGTACAGCATGCTGTACATAGGGGGATAGAGGTCGGGTAAATGTTAGCAAGTGTCTGTGGAGTGTAATAGGCCCAGTGGAGAAATTTATGTTGGTTAAATCTGTCTTTGGCAGAAATCACATGAGTAATATAATTTTGTGTACGATCATCCTCTGTAAAATCAGTCAGGTCTGCCCTCCATTTTTGAAATGGGTGAGACAGTTTGGTAGCATTTAGTTGGAAAGTCCAAGATAAAGAGAGGACAGTGGTTTCCCCATCACGCTTGAGGTAAGCAACCTTTCAAGAGGACCTGATTCTAAATTAAGGGGCGTAGGGAATTGTGCAGAGGCGGCATGTCGCAATAGCAAGAATCTAAAAAAAAACATCCAATTAGGTAGGTTACATTTAGCCTTGAGGCAATTAAAATCCATTAACTTCCCCTTAATTGTAATATGTTTCAGGTTCATTATGTCCTGGCTAACCCAAAGTTGAGGGTCTGGTATCTGTCTAAAATGGGGGGGGGGAGTGGGGCTTTCCCAAAGATGAATATGCGGAGAAAAGCCTTGGGGGGGGGGGTGGCGGTACTTTGCTCTAGCATTATGCCACATTAAGTGAGTAGTGCCCATCAGACATGTGATATTGGGGTGGAAACGAGGACCTCTGAACACCAGGTTGCTAAGAGCAGCGTACGATCCCATAAAGGCTACTTCCAATGCCACTGTAGGGTTGTCCATGGGCTGAAAAAAACCCAAATGTACCATTACTAAAACTGCCTCCGCTGGAAATTTGTGGAGGAGGGGGGGCAAACCTCCTTAGACAAGCGGTAGCTGCAAAGTTGACTTGGCAAGTCTGGGGAACTTCATATCCTAAACAAAGGAGAGAATAATTCCATCAAGTCGAGCAAAAAAAGATTTAGGTAGGGGGACAGTTGTATTTCTAAAGAATTACAACAATTTTGGTAAATAAACAATGTTGATAAAAGTGACTCTACCAACAGGGGTTAGTGGAAGTAATCATGCCCCTCTTGAAGGTCTAATGTAATAAAGATAAGCATACCAAAAAACTGGATACGAATAGACGTCGATAAATGCATCTGTGTATTCTTCTGAAAATAGGTGAATGTATTTTTAAATACCACTACCTAAAGTATCTGTATTTGCTTTGTTATCCAACATTGACATCCTTTGTGCAGCAGCACTCAGAGGGGGGACATCACTAGGGGCCAGTCAGAATGCATGTACTGACAGGTAACATACTGACAGGAGGAGGAAGCAGAGGTGGTAACTTATCAATGTTTTGCTGCTTCTTCGTTGTCCAGTCAGCAGGCGGAGGGTGGCGGGGTGTCACCACTGTACTCCCAAACACTAACAGAGAAAGTGGAGTCACCCTCCTGGCAGTGCTGTCTGGTAGAGGTGTATGAATAATAAAAAATTACAGACAGGTGTACCCTTCCTTTGGTGGATGACACAATTCACATGTGCATTTCATTTTGCTAAATAGCTTACACCTGGAAATACCTATACACAGTTCTCTTCAAGAGCTCCATGAAATTCCCTAAGCCTAGTAATTTCTGTTATGCAAATGTCCGCTTCCCACTAGAGGCTATTCCACTCCCTCTACTGTCTTCCATGCCATGCTATTGGTAAATAAAGTTGTCTAGAAGACTTGCTAAAGTGTCTAGTAGGAAATAGCTATGTATGAAAAAAATCTCCTTGGGAACCAACTTTCTAGCAGGGTGTGAGGATTTACATAATTGATCATCCTAAGTTTAGGGGCTGCTGGGGCACTCAGTAGCTGACTATACATTTAGGCCCCATTCACACCCGAGCGTTTTGTAGCTTGAAGCGTGAAGCTACAAAATGCTGGAGGGGAAAAAAATCAATTATTCTCTATGGAGATGATTCACATCTCCACTCAAACGCCTGAAGCCAGAAGCTACAAAACGCCTGAAGCTCAAACAAGTTCTGGAACTTTTTTTTAGGCAGATTTTGGCATTTTTCTGCTTTTTTCACATTGGTGACCTTTTGACCTGTACAAAATCGTGGTAAAAAACTGTGGCAAAAACCGCGCGATTTTCTGCCTGAAATTGCTACGCTCAGGTGTGAATGGGGCCTTAGGCACTTCTAGCGGCATTATTCATGAAAGAATGGGTGTTCTTAAGAGAAGTAAACCATAACAACCAATCACAATTCATCTTTAATTAGTTTGACTTCATCAGAGTGTTTCTTTATATTTTCTTTCTTTATTATGATCATAAATAAAAAAAATATAATTTTTTTTACATAAATATGAAAAACTGCATACAAATATGTACTATTCTTTTATTCAGCAAGCAGGTTGGAGCTCCAATGTTTTATTTCACTAGTCTTCTTACCATCTGCTGTAAAATGCCTGTTTTTCACAGAGCTCAATAGCTCATTCTGAAATTTACATACACAAGCAGGGCTATTCTGGGCCAAGGCACCTTGGGTATAAGTCCAGCCAGTGACCCAGGTCTCGGGTTTCAGCTTCTTCTCCTAAGAAGAGTAACACAGCTGTTCATCAGTACAGGGGAGTGTAGGGCAGCCAGTGTATTAAAAGTTGTTTTGGGTGCTGCCTTAGTTTAAGTACCAGGAAGGTAGTCTGCTTCTCTACCTAGGGGTGGACAATACACAAGGTGTGTTGAGACAAGGTTTTTTAGCAGACATGGCAAAAAAGCCAGTCTGCTCCCTTCATGTGCTGTAAACTACTTCAGTATCATAGATTGCAGGTCCTGCCTTACTTGTCCCCCCTTCTGCTGAAGCACCCAATGCACACCACCTCTTCTGCCTACTCCTCAGCCTGGGCCCTAACTCACTGTACTAAGGGAGGGGAATCTCAGTCCGGCCCTGACTCACTGTACTGAAGGAGGGGAAGGGACATTGATAGAATAAGAGTGATGAAAGAAAGGAAAATTCATGAGAGTAAATATATACAAACACAAGAAATCCTGAAACAAGTTGTGTATTATGGGTGTTTATTCAATTCAAAGAACACAGTGTACAAGCAGCATCATACAAAAAACCTTAATGTGTTTTACACAAATAATTCTTGCTTATAAAGGTCTTTAGTTATACATAAGGGTTTCCCCCCCGTGACTGCAAACAGGTGAGCTTCATAACTGCAACCCTGAATCTTTGAAGGACCTTACCAATGCCCCATACGACATTTAAATATGCCAGAAAAGTGGTTTATCCCTTATCATACAGTTCTAAGAGTTTGGTAAGGCTAATCATACATCATTATAGGCCATGGTGCTCTGGAAATCCTTTGTCATTTATGAAATAATTATGTGTGTATACTGTATACAGTAAAAACAGATGTGTCCTGTAGTAACATAGAGATCAGAGGAAGGCTGCCCAGTGGGGAAGACATGCATATGAAACTGATAGAGGCTGCAGCACTGGAACAGAGCAGTGGTAGATGACATGGCATGCCAGAGAGGTGAGTTTAAGTGCTCTTCTCTTGCAGGAAACCTTCTTTTAGTATGTTTTGCTACCCAGACAGGTTCCTTTTAAATTACATTAATGTTCCACATGTTCTGAAAACGCCCCAAGTGTTTTACCTGTTTACTGTGCACAGGCCCTATCATTGATAGGCTTACCATAGATAAAAATTTAACATCTACTGCGCATGTGCAGAACAACTAGGACGCTTTTTTGCAAAGAGGCTGTGCAGCACCCAGTTGCCCCACATCAATGATCTACAAACATAGTTTTTTCTGTTTCTCACATTTTAAACACATCATGAAAATGTTACTCTCTCAAGGAAGGTTCCATTTTCAAAGAAAATGAAATCTTGACAGGTGGCAAGTTTGCCTGTGCTTACCACAGTAGGACATCACTGATAGGAATATTGCACTCTCCTAGTTAGGCTGCTCGGTAAATTTCATTTTTGAGTCTTTTTGTAGTCAGGGCAGCAATGTTTGTTTGGTCTGCCCTGTTCAGCCTTGTTCAGGGCTTAACAGGCTGGGAGTTTGATTTCTTCCCTCTGCCCCAGAAGACGTTTTTGGAGCTTAGGGAGGAAGAATTCAAATGACCAGTCTAAATATTGAGCAAGGACTAACCAATCCCTGGGGAGGCATGCCCAGTGGCTGGGATGCTGTTAAAATAGTCAAGAGCCCTGAGGCTGTGCAAGCTAGGAGTTGGGCGGGGCAACTGGGGGCGAGTAACCCTTGAGGCCTGGCTAGTAGCTCAGGACTTGAAATTTTGAGCCATGCTTAATCAATATACAAAGAATCCCCTACACAATTACAAATCCCCAAGACATAAAACTGTTAATACACCCTGAAGAAAAAAGGAAAAAAAAAAAGAAAACCACAAGAGAGAGTGGGGTGGTCCATAAATTTCTGACACAATGGAATAAGGATTCCTGAGAACATAATAAGCAGAAGTGTTCTTGCGATATTCAGGTGGTAGCACTATGTCAGCATCCTAGGTGGTACGCAGATGTGTGTGCAGAAGAGTTATGTTTGATCTTAACATGCTTTTGGTAAAATGCTCTTAAAAAATGATTTCAAAGATAGCTGGTGATTTAGATCAGCGTTTCTTAACCTTTCTTTAGTTGCTGCACCCTTTAAAAGTATGTAAAATCTTGAGGCGCCCCAGTCTAAAATGTAAAAAAGGTAAATGTTACTTATCAATGGGAAACCTGAGTCTGGGACAAGACACACAACCACCTTGAAGAATTAACTTCACATCAGAAGCACCCCCTTCACATAAGAGTACTCCCACCAGAGATCCCCCCATCACATCAGTGCCTTCCTTTACTTTAGAGCACCCCCACGAGAGATCCCCCCCATCACATCAGAGATCCATACATAATATCAGAGCCCCCCCTATACATCAGAGGCCCCCTATATATCAGAGGCCCCCTATATATCAGAGGCCCCCTATACATCAGAGGCCCCCTATACATCAGAGGCCCCCATCACATCAGAGGCCCCCATCACATCAGAGGCCCCCATCACATCAGAGGCCCCCATCACATCAGAGGCCCCAATCACATCAAAGGCCCCTATACATGAATCCCTCATCTCAACACAGAGCCCCCCAATCACAGAGTCCCCCATCACAGAGCTCCCCAAACACACAATCCCCTCTTCACATCAGAGCCCTATATTTTGGCTCCAGCAGCACAGCAGGGGGTTGGAGGTGGAGAAGGCCTGGAATAGATGAACTTCTGTTTTCTCCTAAATTCCGAGGGTGGCCTTAGAACAATATCAGTTGTTATGGTGCTATCATTTGGCCCACCTGCACCATGGCAACTCATGATGCTGATCCAGGGCAAACTTGGTCCCGTTAGAGTGACCACATTTTCAAATTGACATTCAGGGACACCCCCCCATAAAAAGATGATTTTTGATACCTTTTTTTGCCATTTTTTGGAAAAACAAAAGCAAACAGTGGTCACCAGTTTAGACAGGTGGTATACAATGTGCACTTGCTTTACCTAAGTCTCTTAGTGACAGCGGCATAATTTGTACATCACCCATCTCGAACATCGTGAGAATTCAGAGCCGAACAACAAACCCGACTGAAGTGGGAGCTGAACAGGAAAAATCAAAAATGCCCATTTTGAAGGTATATATATATGCAAATAAATGGCCATAAAAGTGGTATGGGTGTCTGAGTACTGCCCCGGGGGACATGTATTAATGCAAATTTTTATTTAAAAAGCTATCGTTTTTTTCAGGAGCAGTGATATTAATGATGCTTAAACAGTAACAGTAACAGTTAAACAGTAAAAACAAAAAAAAATCCTTTAAATTCTATAGTGTCGGGGGGGGGACTCGCGGTTGCAATTTCCAGCTATTAAAAAAAAAAGAAAAAAAACGGCATGGGTATGGACCCTTCAGGTCTGGTATGAATATTAAGGGAAACCCAACTCCGATATAAAAAAAATACGGCATTTGGACCTCCCCAAAATCCATACCAGACCCTTATCCGAGCAAGCACAGCCTGGCAGGTCGGGAAATCTGAGTGAGCGCCCCCCGAACCATACCAGGCCACATGTCCTCAACATAGGGGGGAGGGTTCTTCGAGAAAGTGGTGCTTCGAGAAAGGGGGGGCACCCCACCCTAAAGCACCTTGTCCCCAAGGGTCTCTTCCCCACAACCCTGGCAGGTGGTTGTGGGGGGTATGCAGGCAGGAGGCTTATCGGAATCTGGAAGCCCCCTTTAACAAGGGTACCCCAGATCCCATTCCCCCTATGTAAATGAGTGGGTGACCCCTACCCATTCACCAAAAAAGTGTCAAAAAGTAACAAAAACACAGAGACCATTTTGACAATTCATTTATTAAAAAATAAAAAACAGTGTCATCCGAAGTAAATCTATTGTCAATCTTGCCGCCCACCGCACCCGGAAAAAAAAATGCTCCCACTGTCAATGATGGCTGACAGCCTACTGCAGGCTCCACCGTTTGACAGTTCTTATACAGGTAAGGGCGGGGCCACCTGTGTGTGTCACCTGGTGGCACCACCCCCCTTGTGAGGTCACGGACCAGTGTCGCCAGGTGATGGCGACAGGTGGCCCCACCCCTTACCTATATAAGAACTATCAAATGGTGGAGCCTGCTGTAGGCAGCCAGCTTTAATGGATCGCGGGAGCATTTTTTTTTCTTTTTGGGGCCTGACGGCAGCGGTTTGATTGACGGTGGATTTACATCCATCCATCCATCTATTTCTGTGCCGGGCTTCTTGGGGCCTCCTTTCAGATTCCATTAAGGCCCCTGCCCGCACACCCCCATAACCACTGGCCAGGGTTGTGGGGCTGAGGCCCTTGTCCCCATCAACATGGGTACAAGATGCATCCAAAGCACCCACCCCCCTATGTTGAGGACATGTGACCTGGTATGGTTCAGGGGGGGCACTCGCTCGTCCCCCCTTCCCCTTTCCTGACTTGTCAGGCTGCATGCTTGGATAAGGGTCTGGTATGGATTCTTTGGGGGACCCTACACAGTTTCTCTTGGGGTTTACTTTCAAATTCGGGTCTGGTATAGACTGGGGGGACCCTACGCCTTTTTTTTTTTTTTTACCTGCAATTTTTTTTTGTTTTTTTTATTATACAGCTGTCAGTGGGATAGCCCATTGACAGCTGATGACTCATCGGTTGTTGGGGACGCTACGGCCAGCTTCCCGGCCCCCTCCTTAACAACCAGCTTTTACTATGCCCTGATTGGGCAAAGCTTTGCCCAATCAGGGCGCAGAATGCACTGTGCTAAGCGCAGTGCATTACAGGGCGTTCGATGTGGCGAACACCCGCCAAACACACTGGAAAAGGAGTGACAGATTCCATCGTTGGCTCGTCCTTAGGGTGGCTGTGTCAGTTTTATTCTGGAACACTGTATTATCCAGAAATGAAGGCGCCTGGGACAGACCTGATTATCCCGTGCAATCTGGGACAAGTGGTCACCCTGGGTAACGTAGTTGTGGCACCCTGGAGGAACTCAAATGGCACCCTGGTTGAGAGACACTAATTAAAAATCCTTCCATGTAATAACAGAGGGGCCTTACTATCTGGCAGGTTCTGGATTTTTTTAGTATTGAGATCTAAGGCTATTTTCACACTGAGGTGCTTTTCAGGTGCTATAGCGTTAAAAATAGCGCCTGTAAAGAACCTCTCCTGTCTCTCCAGTGTGAAAGCCCAAGTGCTTTCACACTGGAGCGGTGTGCTGGCAGGACGCCAAAAAAAGTCCTGCAAGCCGCAGCTTTGAGACGTTGTAGGAGCAGTGTATACACCGCTCCTAAAGCGCCCCTGCCCATTGAAATCATTGGGCAGCGGCGCTTTGCAGGTGCATTTAACCCTTTTTCGTTCGTAAGCGGGGGTTAAAAGCGCCCCGCTAGCAGCCGAAAAGGGTCACTAAAACAACGGTAAAGCGCCGCTAAAAATAGTGGCGCTATACCGCCGACACCCCCAATGCCCTAGTGTGAAAGTAGCCAGAAAGCCTGCCACCTGGTGGTGAAAGCTAATATGAACATGGTACCATAGAATACTTTGGTTCTATGTCAGAACCACTTTATTCCACAAGCTGGAATCCAGCCCACCTGTTAATGCAACAACAAAGGGATGAGCCTCCCGCTGTGGTTGGATAGCAGGCTGTGGGAGGTGGCTTACTCTACTTGGGTTTACAGAGAGGTTACAATGTGGATAGGTCCCAGTAAAATTGGAGATTTTCATTGTTTTTGGAAATCCCTTTAAATGGACCTGGGCTAAGCAGCAACTGTGTGTGGTAAGGAAATCTAGCCATATGGCTGTAATATGCATTAAGACTTGCTAGGGGAGGTAAAATATTTTACAAAGCTGAGAGTTCAATAGGACAACTGTAGCAGAAGATAATTTGAAATGGAGCGTGATAAAAATTGGTGGGGTTGTGATTTAATACAGCTTGGTGTCCTTCTAAATCCTCCACCATTTACAGACATAATGGCTGGCAATAATCTGCAGGCCTTAAATTGAAAATAACTCCATCCACCCTGTTGGTTATTGTAATTTTACGACTATTCGGTGTTTGTGGCTGGCTTTATTAATGTATTTTATGTCCTGTCTGCAGCGTTTTTTTTTTTTTGTGCTGAGGCACAGGGGGGTACCGTGCATTTCAATAGAGGCCTAGTATTTCAATTGCTGTCATCATCTTCCCGTAGGCCACTACGATTTAATCCTGCAATTTCTGCATCCAGTCAAATTCTTCCTCCCCCAGAACTCACAGCCATTAGACCCTTGTAGTTTATTACACAGAGAAACTCAATATCTCTCCGAGTCTGGGGAGAATTACTTGCTGGCAGGCATTAAATGTTAATGCTGTTTGCCAACAGCCACATCATGAAGCAATCTAGCAGTGAAAGGTTGTTTTTTCCAAACGCTTTTGTGTAATCTAATATTTCACTCCTTTGGATATGCTTTCTCACAAAAGAATCTTTCTGGCATTTCTGTAACGATTTGAGCATATTTCCTAACTCCTCTTAAGAAAAAACAAAACATGACATTTAGGCGTTTCCTGTTGCAGAATCCAACACCCAAAAAAATGTTGTACCCGGGCCTTTCCCCTTCCTCTACATTATGCTGACAGCACAGTTTGTATAGAGCATGATGAGGAAGCCCCTACTTCATTATGGCACATGACCACCTTGAAGGAGAGAGGTAAAGTGGTAATAAACCCGAAAAGAATAAGGTAATATATTGCAGTTCAACATTCCTTAGGCCCCTTTCACACTGGGGCGGGGGGCGGCGTCGGCGGCAAAGTGCTGCTATTGTAAGTGGCGATTTACCGTCGGTATTCGGCCGCTAGCGGGGCGGTTTTACCCCCTGCTAGCGGGCGAGAAAGGGTTAAAAACCACCGCAAAGCGCTTTGCCAGGGATATAGCCACGCTGTCCCATTGATTTCAATGGGCAGGAGCGGTATACACTCCGCTCCTTCACCGCTCCGAAGATGCTGCGAGCAGGACATTTTTTCCCGTCCTGCTAGCGCACCGCTTCAGTGTGAAAGCCCTCGGGGCTTTCACGCTGGAGAGACAGCAGCGGCTGTTTCGGGTCAGTTTGCAGGCGCTATTATTAACGCAATAGCACCGGCAAACCGCCCCAGTGTGAAAGGGCCCTTAGATGTGGTGGCTGAATTTGTTTTCTCTTCTTATGCCGCATACGCACGATCGGAATTTTGGTCGGAAAAAGATATGATGGCTTTTCCGACGGAATTCTGCTCAAGCTTGCCTTGCATACACACAGTCACACAAAAGCTCTCAGAACTTTCGACCGTCAAGAACTCGGTGACGTACAACACTACGACGAGCCGAGAAAATGAAGTTCAATGCTTCCGAGCATGCATCGAATTGTTTACGAGCATGCCTGATTTTTTGCACGTCCGAATTGCATACACACGAACGCATTTTCGGATAGGAACTTTTTCCAACTGAAAAATAGAGAACATGCTCTCAATCTTTTGCTGGCTGGAATTCCGCCAGCAAAAGTCCGATCGAGCATACACACAGTTGCATTTTCCGACCAAAACCTCTCATCTGAGTTTTGCTGGCGGCATTTCCGATCGTGTGCACAGGGCATTAGGCTTTTCATTCTTTATTTTTACCTGGTGATCCTTCCAGTAACACATTTCCTGTCTTATGCCGCGTACACACAATTGGATTTTCCGACGGGAAATGTGAGCTCGTTGTCGGAAAGTCCGACCGTGTGTATGCTCCATCGAACATTTGCTTCAGACTTTCCGCCAACAAATGTTTAATAGCAGGTTCTCAAATTTTCTGCCAACAAAACTTTGTTGTCGGAGAAGTCCGATCGTGTGTACACGAGTCCGTCGCACAAAAGTTCACGCATGCTAGGAATCAAGCAGAAGGAGCTGGGCTGGCTATTGAATTTCCTTTTTCTCGGCTCGTCGTACGTCTTGTATGTCACCGCGTTCCCACGTTCGTAATTGTTGGCCATTTGTGTGACCGTGTGTGTATGCAAGACAAGTTGGAGCCAACAACCTTCAAACAAAAAAACACGCTTTTGTTGTCGGAAAGTCCGATAGTGTGTACGGGGCATTAGGGGGTCTCCACTCTGGATGGGGGAACAATGGAGACAACTTTGGATTGCAGCATTTTCAGTCTGGGGGGAGGGTAGTGTTAGACTAGCAGATTTAGTCTAGGTTCACATCTATGCAGCTGCGCTTGATGTGTTTTTCAGTGCGTTTTCCATTTTTAAACCCTCAATTTGTTTTTGCATGCAGTTTCCATGCATTTGCCGTTTTTTTTTTTTCTCATTAACCACTTCAGCCCCGGAAGGATTTACCCCCTTCCTGACCAGAGCACTTTTTGTAATTCGGCACTGCGTTGCTTTAACTGACAATTGCACGGTCGTGCAACGTTGCGCCCAAACAAAATTGACGTCCTTTTTTCCCCACAAATAGAGCTTTCTTTTGGTGGTATTTGATCACCTCTGCGGTTTTTATTTTTTTCTGCTATAAACCAAAAAAATAGCGACAATTTTGAAAAAAAAGCAATAGTTTTTTTGCTATAATAAATATCCCCCAAAAATATATAAAAAAGCAAATTTTTTCCTCAGTTTAGGCCGATATGTATTCTTCTACATGTTTTTGGTAAAAAAATAAAAAAATAAAAAATCGCAATATGCGTATATTGATTGGTTTGCGCAAAAGTTATAGCGTCTACAAAATAGGGGATAGTGTTATGGCATTTTTATTATTAATTTTTTTTTTATTAGTAATGGCTGCAATCTGCGATTTATCATGACTGCGACATTATGGTGGACACATCAGACACTTTTGACACTATTTTGGGACCATTGCCATTTATACAGCGATCAGTGCTATAAAAAGCACTGATTACTGTGTAAATTACACTGGCAGGGAAGGGGTTAAACACTAGGGGACGATCAAGGGGTTAAGTGTGTCCTAGGGAGTGATTCTAACTGTGGGGGGGGGATGGGCTTCCACTCACATGACAGCAATCACTGCTCCCGATGACAGGGAGCAGTGATCTCTGTCATATCACTAGGTTTACACAGGCATCTCCCCGTTCTTCCACTCCGTGACACGATCGCAGGCACCCGGTGGACATCGAGTCCGCGGGATCAGCGGTCACAGAGCACGCGGTGCGCTCCCACAACGCTGCTTCTTAAGGCTGGGTTCACACTGCTGCAGTGGCAGACATCGTATGTGATTCGCAGCGCACTGCTGTTCACATCACATGCGATGTCTGTGCTGTGCGATATCAGCCATACAGATAGTATGGCTGATATCGCACCGCATTCGGTCCAAACTCGCACATGACCCTTTTTTTTGTTCGGACCAGAATCGGATTGCATGGGTGTTCACACCTATGCGATCCGATACATGTCCGAATTGTCAGTTCGCAGTGCGATATGCGAGCTGAACTGGGGGTGTCGTTAACATTGTATGACACTCCCCAGCAGTTCGCATATGGTGTGAACTGCCATGCGAGTTGGTGAGATGCAGGAACCCGCAGTAAATTCGCTGTGTTCCCGCACCGCAGCAGTGTGATCCTAGCCTTAAGGGGACGTACCTGTACGCCCATTCATTTGTCCATCCGTGCCATTGTGCCGATGTATATCGTCATGTGCTGGTCGGCATGTGGTTAAACACACTGTAAACACACTGTACATTGCTGGTTGCTGGAAGCTGGCTGCCATGTCCTTACCAACGGATGTATCATCAGCTGTCAGCGGGTTTGTCAAAAAAAAAAAAAAAATTGGCGGCAAAAAAAACTTGAAAAAAAAATGACATGTGGTCCCCCCCCAGATCCATACCAGGCCCTTTCGGGTCTAGTATGGATTTGGAGGGGACCCCCCAAAAAAAATTTTTTAAATGGCGTGGGTCCCCCCCCCCAAAATCCATACCAGACCCCAGTGTGGATTTGATTTAAATCAAGTTGATTTAAATCACAATTTAAATCATGGCTTAAATCACTAGTAAAAAAGCTTGGTTAAAATCATAATTTTTAAAGACCAACTGTCATCTCTGTCCCGCAGCGGCTCCACCTCTTACCCGCTGTTGACTCACTGACGATCCCATTCAGTTTAATGGGACGGCTGGTGATGCAGTAGTTACACAACAAGGGGAGGGATGTGGCGGCAGCAGGTGAGTGGATGCCCCCTAACAAGCGCTGCCATGATGGATCTGAAAAGACAGGTGCTCTTTAAATGTAAGGACTTATTCTTGCTGGTAGTTAGAATCTTTAATATTTGCAAACAAAATGAAGGTTTCCTATTTAGAATAATAAGCTGTCAGGATAGTAAAACAGCAATATCAGAACCGATTCAATCATACAGTTTGTAGTGTACATAGATTTGCAAAACAATGGGATAAAGGAATATTCCTGAACTTTGTCTTATCTCATGGTTACTGTGAAATTGTGTGAATGCATCAATGCAATGTATGTTATCTCAGCTTGTAGAGCTTGGATTCATTGAATGAGTTTACCAAAAATGTAAATATTGCAGAATAAACAGCCTCATGCTATGTAACTAAGTTCCAATTTAATGCTGAAAAAACTAAATTATTAATGTATCTTAAAGAGAAAACTATCTTTAGATAGATTTTTACTCCAAAAGCATCTTATAAAAATAAATTAGAAAACAATTTTTTAAAAATCCGATTTTTTTTTAATCTATTTATTTATTTTAAATCATTGATTTTTATCCACCCTGCCAGACCCTTATCCAAGCATGCAGCCCAGCAGGACAGGAAAGGGAGGGGACAATTGAGTGCCCCCCCCCCCACTCCTAAACCATACCAGGCCGCATGCCCTCAACATGGGTGCATGGGTGCTTCCCGGCCCGCTCTTTAGCAACCAGCTATACACAGTGTTTAAACAGAAAAATAAAAACCACAAAACACATCAAAAATCATATCACACACTCAACACTTGTGTTTCTGGTGCGATTCCATTGACGTCTACTACATGCAAAACGCAGGAAAAAAAGTCCCCGACCCTTTCCAAAAACTCGCCGGCTGCAAAATGCATAGATGTAAAAGGGGCCCATAGAAAACCATGTTAAATGGACTGTAGTGCATTTCTGCAACTGCAAAACGCACTAAAAATAGGTGTGAACCTAGGGTTAGATGTACTTGATTAACAAATTTAAATCCTGAACACCAATTAACACTTGTTAAGCAGTTTAATACTGAAATGGTCTCTGAAGGCTACAGAACTATGCCCCTCTATGTTATGATATGTGTAATACCCTTGGACCAGTAGAAGAGTGACTTAGTTCCGATAGATATACAAAAAAGTGCGTCTTCCCTGCATCTAATTTGCATGACAGGAGACTGTGACCGACTCTCAATGGAGCCAGTTCACACATCTCCAGGGCGACCACGGAGCACACAGCAGAAGGGTCCTGTGTGTTTTTGGCTGTCTCAGGTCTGAATTAGGTCAGAATTTTTGCCATTATTCAGACTTAATTCAGACCTGAAACTGTGAACAGATACACAGCGGACCCCCTGCTGTGCCGTGCGGCCGCACAGTGTGAGCCCAGCCTCCAAGGTGTTGATCTGTTAAGAATGCTTAGTGTAGGTGGAACTTGTTCTGGTCCTAGGCTGCTAAATTTCTGATTGCCACCCAAGGAGTGTTTAGAAGACTATAAACTCTGGAGTGGGTATTAGGGAGCGCTTAGTACAAAAGTTTTGAGACGTATATTAGTTAAGGGTCTCAAATACAGCCAACACATATTAGGGGAAAGCCTCCCCCTTCTTCAGGGCTTGTGGAGTGGATGCAGTGGATGTTGTTTTGTGTGCCCCCATACCAAGCTGCTTGCCATGGATGCACACCTGTGGGCTCAATCCTAAACTGGGCTGTATGCATCTATTGACACACAGAGCGTGGCTCAGCCCCACCCCCTGCTCTCTGCTCACAGGATTTGATTGACAGCAGCAGCAGCCAATGGCTCCCGCTACTACCTATGTGAGCAGAAAGATAGGCGAGCACAGTGCTGGATTGAGAGGGGACTCAGGTAAGTATACAAGGGGGTGAGGGGGGTAAAAAATGTTGAGCCCTTAGAACCACTTCATACTCAGTCGGCAGTTCACAGTATCACAGTATAGTTAAAAGATGACAGTCTTTATCAAGCCCTAATATAGATCTTCTAGTACATCTCATTGTGATTCTAACATCCACTGCTCAAGCCCTGAAGAAGGAGGCTTTTCCTCCGAAATGTGTCAGCTGTATTTTGATGCTCTCAATCAATTCATGTTTCAAAACGTTTTTTAAAGCGATATGAATTTAATTTTTGTACTAGTCTGTCCTCAATACACACTCCAGCCTCTATCTATGGAGGAAGAGTAGAGGGGCAGAGTTCTATGGTGTTAGTCTGTTTCTGTTGCCCTGATACAGTAGGATGAGTAAATGTTTCCATCCTAGGACAGGACAGGAAAATAAAGTAAAAAAGCATAGGTAAATTAAGTTTGGCTCCTCCGTAGGGGCATGAGTTGGTTTGTTTTTGGGCTGTTCAGGGCTTCAAAGGCTGTGGCTCTGTTACCTCCCTCTGGCTTCTAGAGCTCTCTGGATAGTTCTGGAAATTAGAGGGTAGAGGAACAGAGGCTGCAGCCTCAATATTTATGGAGTTCCCACCAATCCCTGGGGAGGCGAGGCCTAGAAGGTGGGGGAACAACCCATAAATACTCAGGAGCCTGGCAATCTGAGAACAGAGTCTAGGGTCCAGTCATCAGGAGAGACCCCTGTGCTGAGGGCCCTGCCCCTGGAGCAGAAGGGTGAGCAGGAGAGAGAGGAGTGGGAAGCCTCACACTAATCCAGTCTCAGCTAGGCTTAGCTGTAGACATCTAGGGCAGTGGTCATCAACCCTGTCCTCAGGGCCCACTAACAGGCCAGGTTTTATGTATTACCTTGGGGAGATGCAGACTAGAATACTGCAATCACTGAGCAGCAAATGATATCACCTGTGATGTATTTCAGTTATCTTGCAAACCTGGCCTGTTAGTGGGTCCTGAGGACAGGGTTGATGACCACTGATCTCTCGCTGATATAGTGGTAATTGCTCACTAACTGTCACTCCTAAATAAGAGGCTCTAGCCATAGCTAATATACAACATGCAAAAAATACATATCCCAGGGAGAATAACAGGAGGAGATATCGTCAATGGCGATTGGCCAGCGGAGTTTCTATGCATGTGTGGGTTTTCTTAGGCGTCGGCACCGCAGGTGTTCTTTGTTTGTTATTGTATGTCTATTGTCTGTCTATCTGTTTCATTGGTACACCATATGTAATTGTACACCTATTGTACCGTTTTATGGTTGCTCACAGGGACCAATTACATTTAGCTTCTTTTGGGAAGCAACATGTTTTAATTAATTTTGTGGTTTTGATAATTCAATAAAATTTGGCATTGATTTTTACTCACTCTTTTCATTATTGCCCCCTCTGGCCACTAGTAGCTATCTTTATTCCGGGTATTTTTTACCTTACATGTCTGGGACCAGGGGATAGCTTAGAGCCAGCACAAAGCAGCCAAAAGCACCCCAATACCTCTTGCTTGGGTCAAGAGCAGCCAGGTACATGCAACACAGCTAGGAGCTGCACCTGCAACTTCAGTTTTAGAATGTTGCTACTTTAGCTGCTCCAACACTCCTACGAGTGGTCGGTTGGAGTTAGTTCATAGCAGCCAAAGACAATAGCAGGTCCTCAACTGTCTGTTTGAAGTTCATAATTCTGGGCACCCCATGCATCCCTATTCCCTATCCATGTTCATCCCTTTAAATAAACAAAACCAAATCCCCTGGACTGTTTTATTAAACCTCTGAGAGAGTGAGAAAATTCCTGTTGCCTGGCTGTGTGGGGGAAAGACCCAAAATTCAGCAGGCCTTTTGGGGGTTAGTGCTGCTCCTAAAATGTGCATTCATACTGACACATGTGCAACATGACAGCTGAAAGCTAAAATCAGGATTGCAGTGTCTGCACTGTAGACTGACCTGTCCTGGTCTCACCTTTATGACATCACCACCCTTGTAAGGAAGACCAGATGTAACATAGGGAGCAGGAAGACACCAGTCACATAGGAGTGGGAAGTTCATTATTTGACAAATCACATATGTGCCAACCAGAGCTAAAACAGGGCAGTCCATAAGTTTCAATATTTTCTTGTTTCTACTTATGTCTCCCAGAATTCCATTGACAAGATAGTTCACTATTCTTTTTTCATTGCTGCCGCTGCAACCACAACTGTCACATCTGGTTTGGGGTTTACTCCTAGTCAACTAGCATGCAACAACAGCCCTGAAGAAGGGGGAATCCTTCCTCTTGAAACACGTTGGCTTGATATACTTGTTGCTACTCCCAAAATAAATTCTTGAATCGACTTCCAAACTTGCAATTCTTTTGGATACCGGGTGCTCATCCTTTCCTAATTTCTTCACAATTCTTTTTTAGAAACCCCTAACCGACTGTTAGAACGAACCTCTACCAGGTTATAAACAATGTCTCTGTCTGCATTTAGGAGATTTACCCGTGTTCTGTCTGACATCCATCACTGAGCAGGAACTGAGAGGAAATGTCACCACTAGGGACAATGGTCAGACAGGAAGTACAGATATTTTCTATAACTTTCTATTGTTTCTGACACCCATCAAATATAAAGTGCAAAGAAATTAAAACAGGGACACCAATAGGAATACACAGAGATTATAGAATATAATCTGAGTGGCTCTATATTGTTATGCACCTTATCCCGCTAGGCAATATTTAGAATTTGGAGGAATGGGATTATAACGGTGCTGCCAACAATTATTTCATGACAAATTAAGTAAAAAAAAATATTCTTTATTAAATACAAAAGGTAAAGATCAAAGTGCACGGAAAATATAGAAACGGTTTAAAATCAATGATAGAGCATTTACGGGGTACATATATTGGGTTGCTGGTGACCCACAAGGGAAAGAGAAAGGATGGTCACAGATGGATATTAAATCCCAACTTGCTTCGTCAGTGATGACTTCCTCAGGGGATAGTGTGGGACCACCACAATGATCCAGCTCTCTATCCGTCCAAAACCAAGGGATGGAAAAGTTTAGTTGGTGGGTTGCCTCCCCAAGAACAAGGATGGATGTAAAAAAATAAACCCCAGCCTAAGAACGATACAGGGGAGACCATGTACGATCGCAGAGGATAGATAAAGGCCCAGTAAGCTCAAGATTGAAAAGCACGTGGGTTTTGGAGTGCCGTGATGCTGATATGGACACAGAAAGGAAACCAAGGGTTGTCCCTGATCTTAAGCGCAGCTTAAATAACTACTGTACACAGAAATCAGAAGGTGAGGTTGCTCCTAATCTCCTCCACATTCTAAGGAATACTCAGAGGTTTCAAACTCTTCCTTACTCTACAAAATTGAAAAACGCTCTCGGTGGATTGAGCTTTAAAGTAGATGCAAACCCTAACTGAATGACATGGAGTTTGCTAAAGCACTTTGTATTTTAAACAACTGCCTTTTTAAATATAGTACTTGTTTCACCTTTTTTCATCTTTTGCTGCATCTCCAAGTGACGCCGACAACAGTGGACCATACCTGCACAAGGTGTGTTTAAATTGCCACTTGTCTAGATCAGAAACCTGTTTGACAGGGCAACAAGGCAGGAGCATAATGGGGAGACTGGGGCAGGCTGTTGTCACCCTATATCAGGAAGTTCCTGAATAAGAACCCTAATGGCAGGATCACCATATATTATTGAAAAGAAAGCTACAGCTTTTATAAAGACTGGAAATTACTTTTGAAGTTATATTAATGTGTTAAATCTTATATGAGACTTGGGTTTAGATATACTTTAAAGTTTAAGAGTATCCAGAAAGATTGCTGATAGTCCGCCTGCTCTTAGATGGCCGTATATGGGTAAATGGAGGGGAGGAACGGGACACAGATGCTGCCCAGAAAGGAGAACTTAGTGGATAGAGCAGCATTTCTCCTCTGTTAGTCAGTACCGCAGTGTCAGGGAAAGCTGTTCATTCTCATCTGTGTTGATGGTCAGCCTGGCCAATTCTAACCACATTATTGTATTTTTTTTCCTGCTATAAAAAGCAAACGTCTGACATAAACAGGAGGGCGTCGTCCTCACGCTATCAAGTGTAACTCCAGTTTTGTTGACAAAAAAAAAGACCTTTTAAATGTTTTAGATTTTTTTGCAGGAAATTATCTCATCGTGTCCTTTCTCAGACTGATTTTTAAAAAGGAGATTTTGCATACAGCATACATTACATTGATGGGTTGCTATTTTGTTTGATTTTACATTTTGTGAATACCACAAAAAAAACCAAAAAAAACTTGTACATACGCATACTGCCCATTTCCATACCTCCCCAGTGTGAAAGGGCCCTTATATTGCCTTTTGGAATTTACAAATGCAGCAATCTAGAAATCAGATGAAAGGTTTAGTGCTGGAAAACACTTTTTGATAGATAAAAAGTGCATTTTATATACATATAGATCAGACCAAAATGAGGGACAAATGATGAGGAATGACGGACAGAGGGACATTGCTCCAAATCAGGGACAGTCCCTCCAAATCAGGGACAGTTGGGAGCTATGCATTTCGTTGCAGGCGGAAGGCACAGGTGTACCGTCCAGTCCCGCTGCTGGCAGCCTGTCAATCTCTATATGAAGCTGACAGCTGCTTCGGCTGGATGGGGCTGGGCAGTGCACTGAGCTGTACTTACATTTAGGGCAGTATGCGCCCAATGATGAATGTCCAGAATGCAGATCGCTTGCATTGGTTCCTGGGCGCATCTTGCCCTAAATGTTCTTATAGCTAGGTGCACATCCATCCCTGTCGAGCTGCAGCAGAGTTTGACAGGCTGCCAAAAGCAGGGATGGACAGTGCATCTATGTCTTCTGCTGGTACCTAAACGTTTGAGCCTCATGCACCATAATGTGCATGGGCCCTAATTACAGCTTTAAAGGAGAAGTCAAGCCTAAGCTCATTTGGCTGGGCTTCTCCTATGGGTCACAGAAGTGCAATTCGTTTTGCACTCCTGTGACCCGTTTTCAGCAGAGAGCGGTCTGAAGTCCGCTTTCTGCTGATGTCACCAATATCATTCCAGGCACTGCGTCATCACCACTCTGGGAGTCTGGATCCGCCAGGTACCTGGACTGATAGCCATCTCAGCTTCTCAGTGAGCCGCTGAGGCGGCCGCTCCCCGCCCTTCCACAGCTCAGCACTCCAGTGAACATGGGGGGGGGGGGGGGGGGGCAGAGCGGAGAGATGCTGATTGACAAGCAGCAGCTTTCTGCTCAGGAAGCCGAGAGAACCGAGCCATCAGTGATGTTCGATCGCTCAGTTCTCAGTGTAGAGGCGCCGGGGGACAGATGCAGCATCGGACTGATGCTGCATCCACCTAAGTAAGTATAAAACTGTATTAACCTCCAAACCCATACTTCTCTTTTAAACTGTTACTTTAAATAGTTTTCTTGGTTAAAGTGGAACTAAACCCCCCTAACCCTTTTCAGCCAAGGAAGCTGCCATCTTAGCCCCTGTCTGATCAACAACTGCCATGGTGCTGCACATGGGATCAGTTATGACACCAGTCATTTGATGGTTTGACAGTTTGGTTGAAAGCACAAGCAAACATAACAGATAGCATTCTTGGCATGCTAGGAATGTAACTTGTTTTTTTTTTTTAAACCGTTAAATTGATAGGTTTAGTTCTGCTTTAGGCCCCTTTCACACATGCAGACTGTTCATTTCATCAGTTCAGTCATGCTTTCTTGAAGAAAAAACGGATGAAGTTTACATCTTTTTTTTTTTTATCCGTTTACATCAGTTTTTCATCAGTTTCTCATTAGCTGCTCACAGGGCAAGGGGTGGGCAGGAGGGGTGGACGCCCTGGGCACTGTGCTCTCATGTGAGGTTCAGGGGCACCACAGGGAGATTGGGGGAGGAGATTTGTGTTGGAAGGGGGAATTTGGGGGGGGGGGCGACAGGAGGTAAGAATTGTTCTAGAAGGGGAAATTTGGGGAGGTGTGCTAGGAGCGGTGATTTGGGGGAAGGGGGGGTTGTGTTGAGAGGGGGGAGGATTTGTTGTATTTGTTGACTTGGGGGTTTGTGCTAGAAAAGGTAATGTGGTGGTGGGGGGGGGGAGTTTGTGCTAGGAGGTGAATTTTTTTGGGGGGGAGGGGGCATTTGTGGGGGGGATTTGTACTAGGTTGGAAGATTGAGTAGGGGAATATGTACTGGGAGGGGGATTTGGATTGGGGGGGGCTGTGCTTGGAGGGCAAGTTTGAGGGGTAGAATTCGTTTTTTAGGGGGGGGGGATTGTGCTGGGAGCATATGTGGAATGAGAGGATTTGAGCTAAGCATGCAGAATAGCGATCAATTTCTTTCTTGAGCGTGGGGCTTTTGCTGACACATAATGCCCATATATCATGGTGTAAGGGGGGCACAATTTGGCATGTTCGCCCTGGGCTCTGTGATGACCTTGTCCCAGCACTGGCTGCTCATCAGTTTCTACATCAGTTTTTTTTTAATCAGTTTAAATCAGTTTTCCATCCGTTGTGTGCATTGATTCCAGAAAAAAATGATAATCAAAAATAATGTATGGGCACCACAGGGAAATAAACCATTGACTGACGTGACTTTGTCTTCTGGTATATTTAGATATAATTTCAGATCTTCATTTCCTGAGA
The DNA here is from genome assembly GCF_042186555.1 of Aquarana catesbeiana. Lineage (NCBI taxonomy): Eukaryota > Metazoa > Chordata > Amphibia > Anura > Ranidae > Aquarana > Aquarana catesbeiana. Next base: position 248,560,263 of record NC_133332.1, on the reverse strand, counting down.
CACCATCATCAGGAACACTTTTTACTTTCTTCTAAAACCAGGACTGGTCCCTGAAATCAGGGATATCTGGTTACCCCACTTTAAAAGACGCCTTCCTCCCCCCTCCCCCCACCCCTTCGCTTGCCTGTATCTGGTTTTTATTAAAGTTTGTTTCAAAGCCCATTCAAAGGAGAAGAAGATATTGCATACATATTACTAATATTAAGAACGGAAGGTATACACCAATACCAGATGCTGATATTGTAATTTAATAGGAGCCTATATATAAAGGGTCAGATACAAATATTTCAATTTTTTTACATGTTTGCCCTATTGCCCTGTGTATAAAAACAATTTGTTTTCAGCAGAATTTCATCGCTATTTGTTACTATATTGTTACCTTTGTCTAAATAGGAGAAAATAAACTTATTCTTGGTTTTAGCTAAGTTCACTTTGATCAGGTGGACACCATTATTCTCTATTGAAGGATGCAAAATGCCAACTTTTTTGTATTTTACTAGTAGTTCCTCTTATTATTATTATTATTATTATTATTATTATTATTATTATTATTATTATTATTATCTGTTTTTCTTATTCTACCACACACTTTGCTTTTGTAATGTGGCTTAATGAATGATCAGAAGATAAATGCATACTTGGCTTCAGCTTTTTAATTATACTTAGGTGGACGCCATTATTCTCTAAAGAAGGATGAGACTTGCCATTTTTTTTATTTATTTATTCATCTAATAGTTCCTATTATTATTATTATCTTTTTTTTTTTTTTTTCTTTTATTCTACCACACATTTTTCTTTCTCAATGTGGCTTAAAAGCAGGAAAGGAATGGGTGATTTTAGTGCAAAGAAGAAATTACGTGTTTTACTTTGTTCTAGTTCATTAATTAGGGACATATCTGTTCAACAAGGAGCTCCACAGCCAGCTACATCAGCCTGTATAGAATGTGATGACACCATTCTTTGGGGGGCTTGAACAGCTGCCTGTTCTTGGGAATCCTTTGTATGGTTATTATCTACATAAAGAAAGCTTCTGATAATGTTTGATTATGGTAGAAGTAATTGGAAGGTTGTCTATACACAGAATTATTATGTGGAGACTCTTTCGATACTAGTTCACCAGATTCAGCGGGTGTTTCAGTTTGGGGTCCTTCTAAGCTTGTGGACTTATGATGAGTAGCCACTTTGGCTATAATAGTATACAGGGCTGGGACAAGGGGCGGTTGCCCTGGGTGCAACGGTCTACTGGGTGTATGAACCTTTTAAGCTTGCACATCATGAACGAGGGAGGGGGCACCTTTTGGCATCTTTGCCCTTGGGGCTTGATGACCTTGTCCCGGCACTGATAGTATATAACTTAAAATATATATAGTAACCTATGCCAGTATATTTACCAACAACAAAAACACGTAATACACTTCTAGCTTAAGATAAAAAGCAAGCATTCTGGCTTGCAGCAGGCCTTGCATCAAAATGCTTAAAGCAGCTTTAGTCAAAGTAAGACTTGCTAAAGTAAAGGCTTTATCTCTCTGTCCCGCAATCTGTTCCTTCGGACATTTCGCTACAGCTACCTAAAGGATCTTAATATTGTACATTTCTGGGAGTGCCTGCATCCCCCTCAGTACACCCTGGTTCCTTCTGTTGACCACTACATCACTACTGTGCCCTCTAGTGACATTGGTGCTAGCAGAAGAAACAACAGCGTTCAGCAGGGGACCGGTTATCTAATACACCAGAAAGTGTGTTCATATGTGGAGGCATTTGCTCTGAGTGTATAGACAGCCTACAGTGCTCAAGGTTAGATTGCAGAGCTCAGCAAGTAACCCACCTGCAGCTCTTTGCATAGTCAGAGGATAAACAGCCTGCAGCTCTCAGGGGATGGACAGCGTACAGCTCTCAGGGGATGGACATCCTGCAGCTCTCAGGGGATGGACAGCCTGCAGCTCTCAGGGGATGGACAGCCTGCAGCTCTCAGGGGATGGACAGCGTACAGCTCTCAGGGGATGGACATCCTGCAGCTCTCAGGGGATGGACAGCCTGCAGCTCTCAGGGGATGGACAGCCTGCAGCTCTCAGGGGATGGACATCCTGCAGCTCTCAGGGGATGGACAGCCTGCAGCTCTCAGGGGATGGACAGCCTGCAGCTCTCAGGGGATGGACAGCCTGCAGCTCTCAGGGGATGGACAGCCTGCAGCTCTCAGGGGATGGACAGCGTACAGCTCTCAGGGGATGGACAGCCTGCAGCTCTCAGGGGATGGACAGCCTGCAGCTCTCAGGGGATGGACAGCGTACAGCTCTCAGGGGATGGACAGCCTGCATCTCTCAGGGGATGGACAGCGTACAGCTCTCAGGGGATGGACAGCCTGCATCTCTCAGGGGATGGACAGCGTACAGCTCTCAGGGGATGGGCATCCTGCAGCTCTCAGGGCAAAGATAGCGTACAGCTCTCAGAGGATGGACAGCCTGCAGCTCTCAGAGGATGGGCAGCTTGCAACTCTCAGGGGATGGACAGCCTGCATCTCTCAGGGGATGGACAGCGTACAGCTCTCAGGGGATGGGTATCCTGCAGCTCTCAGGGCAAAGATAGCGTACAGCTCTCAGAGGATGGGCAGCCTGCAGCTCTCAGGGGATGGGCAGCCTGCAGCTCTCAGGGGATGTGCAACCTGCAGCCCAGAGCTGTCTTTCCAGGGCAAAGACAGGGTGGAGGCATCTGCAGATAAGCAGCCTCTAGCTCTAAACAATCCATCACCCAGCTCCTTCTAAATGAGTTCCCAGATTGTCAGCAAAATTTACACTTTTACAATAATCCTCAGTCCTAGTGATATGGAAAAGTTATGATCCAGTTTAAGCCAATCCAAGACCTGCATTTAGCCTGTGCTTTTTTTTAAACAGACGGTATCATATAACATAAGGGGAACAGTCATGATGGCATTCCTTCCTTGTGGTCAGACAGTTGAGAAGTTCCTGTGTATTTGCTTTATGTTGTTTGCTTAGAGGAAGATGATTAGCATCTACTACTAGGCTGGTATGTTTGCACACAGGTGTGACACAACTAGGGGAGTTATGTAGGACTGACCTTCATGACCAGCTTGATTAAAGACACCCTCACCAGATCATTCATTTAAAACAAATTCCCATAAAATTATATGTGTTTGATGTATTATATGCATGCATTACTTGTAAGAGCCTTCCTTGTGTAAACATCCAAAAGCCCTGATACTGCGACCTTGGATGTGATGTCAGCAGCCCCAGCAGACTCATTACTCCAGTGACACTGTATAATATTACCCTTAAAGCGGGATTCAGGCCAGCTAAATTTTTTTTTAAAGTCAGCAGCTACAAACACTGTAGCTGCTGACTTTAAATAAGTAGACTTACCTGTCCTGGGTGCCCGCAATATCGGCCGCCCGAGGTCGACCCGTCCCTTGGTTCTCGTGTCCCGGCACCGTCATCCTAGGTAAGGGAAACAGGCAGTGGAGCCTTACGGTTTCACTGCCAGTTTCCTACTGCGCACGCGCGAGCGGTGCGGCGATCTGTGAATGGCCCTGTGGTTTTCTGGGAACACACACAGTTCCCAGAAGGCAACGGGGCCACTCAGCTAGGAGCAGAACACGCCGCAGAATAGAAACAGGCAGATTAGGAAGACTGCCTAGCAACAAGGGTTCAGATAAGTTTAAAAAAACATTTTTTTTCAAATGTTTTTTTTTTTAATTTTTTTTAGGATTTTTGGTGAAATTTTTTTTTTCAGGGTGGCCCTCCACTTTCACTCTTCCCCTGGTAGCTACATAAAAGGTTATGTGGGGAGGAGCTGAGGAGCTGTGTCAACACAGCAGACATCCCAACCTGCCAAAGTCCATTTCAGGGAGGTGGCAACCCCATTTCAGGGAAGTGGCACTGGGCGGCGTTTCGTGCTAGCCCCCCCCCTTACCCACACACACACCATCAGGGGATTATCAGAGACTGCAGACATAATACAGGAGATTAGACCCGTTTCACACTGGATGCATTTTTCAGGCACGTTAGCGTTAAAAATAGCGCCTGAAAAAAGCCTCCTCTGCAATCCCAGTGTGAGAGCCCGAATGCTTTCACACTGGAGCGGTGCGCTAGCAGGACGTCAAAAAAATTCTTGCAAGTAGCTTCTTTAAAGCGCTTGAGGAGCAGTGTATTCAACACTCCTCAAGCGCCCCTGCCTATTGAAATCAATGGGCAGTGCCTGCAAAACGCCTTGGCAGTGGCGCTTTGAACGCTTTATTCGGCCACTAGCAGGGGTTAAAGGTACCTCTAAAACTATGGTAAAGTGCCGCTAAAACTAGCAGCACTTTACCGCCGACACCCCCGCACTGTCAGTGTGAAAGGGCTCTTAATACATATCATTATACATCTGTACATTACATACATTATACATCTGTAGGTGGACTACTGAGGCACAGGAAGGGACAGGGGCTGTGTTTCTAGAACACAAAAAACATAAAACACCTAGAGCAGGCGCAGCCCAGAGCACATGTAAAGGGATGCTGGGGATGCCAGCACACAGCATACCGAGTGTGACTCACCTAGTTCTCTCTCCCGGCAGCCCTAGATAGAGATGGGAGGGGGAGCCATTGAAGTTGGTGGAGACTGTGCGGGTCCCAGTGTGAGGAATTCCTTCCCACACATCAGCACTCAGCAGCCACTGACTAGAACCCTCTTCAGGAAGAGGAGCGCCCCTCCCCCCAGCACTGCAAAGCTGTGTTCGGAGGGACACAGAAGAGGAGGGAGGAGAGAACTCTGGCACTTCGGCACCCCCACCTATGCAGGCGCCCGGGTGAAAAGCACCCTGCCGCATCTGCCTAGGATCGGCCCTGCCTTCCCTGGCTGGGAGGAGGGGTCGGCTCGGGCTGCTGCAGCTGACAGCCGGGAGATCATGCCGCACTCGTGGGTGTCTGTGAGCCCACCATCAAATGCAGGAGACTCCCGCGAGTTGTGGGAGACTTGGGATCTCTGGCACAGAGTAATTAGACTCCCCCGGAAGAGGAGAGGGCTAGTATGTGCAAGGGGGGGGTGCTGTGCTAGGGAATTGACTCACATTGCAAGCAGTGGGGGCTGCCCCCCCAATCCATGCGCCCAGCCCCTAATCTCCATGATGCAAGGCCCCGGACGCATGGATTTCAATGGGTTTTTTTTTTAAGCACATGATTAGAGCCTGAGGCTCTGATTGGCTTCAAAAAGGGTGAGCTTGGGGCGTAGAGCCCACCCACTTGTGTGACATTAGCCAATTAATATTTGCTAATGTCTTCCTGCTTCTCCCGGCCAATTAGGAAGTGGGTCCTGAGACTCGATTGGCTGGGAAGTCTTAGTACTCCCGGGCAATCGAGTCTCAGGACCCACTCCTAATTGGCCGGGAGGAGAAGCAACGGCCTCAGCTCTTCCTTCTGCAAGCTGCGGGCCATGTGCAGCGAGGAGCAGCAGGTGGAGGGGCAGCAACAGCCTCTTCCAGAAACCCTACCCCGGATCCAGCACCAACATCACCATATCGTCATCATCCTCCTCCCCGCACCGCTACCGCAGCAACAGTGAGAGGAGGCTGCCCAGAGCCAAGCAACAGCAGCAACCGGGGGGGCTTTGTGGTCTCCCCCAAAAATACCGGCTCATCAAGATTCACAGCTGAGGCTGGACTGACAGTGGGGGTGGCACCAGAAACTCGGCTATCACCTGGAGCCTGGCGGTGGTCAGCACAGGGATGAACAAGAGTGAGGAGAACACCAAGGACAAGAAGGATAATGTAAGACCTAAGATTGCCGCCTTCCAGTCCGATCGCCGCCTTCCCGTCCGGTCACACCACCTCTGCTTGGCTTGCACACCTCTCATTCTAATCATCTCTGGGGTCTGCTTCTACCTTTGATCAATCGAGGGACCCCCCCCCCCCCCAAAAAAAAAAAAATTGAGCACCAACCGCCACTGATTGCAAGTAAAAAAAAAATATTTCCGTGATGGTTTTTCTGTGCTTTTGCCTGAAATTTTTGAAGTTCGTAAAAGAGTCTAAGAAAACCACACAACTTCTTACAGTTTATCTCTGCTACCTTGTGTAGAATAATTCTAAGCACTGTTTACATCCCTACTGACCCCATGCAGAAAATTGTTCTCGATAAACTCATCTTCGTTCTGCCAATATAGCTTGTGAAAAGAGGGGAAAGGAGGTTGGGACTTTGTGTGAGGCAATGAGTGGGTAGGTTCATCTGCCTCTATCCCTAATGTACAGTATGTATTAAAAAAGAAGGGGGGTTGGTTGGGACTTTACATGAAGCACGGCTAAGGGAATAAGGTATGCAATCACATGTTTGTTGATTCCAAACAAGTATAGACACAATTATAACATGGTACATAATAGTAGCACCTCAACAGTTTATTGTACACAATGACAACATAATTCATTGTATAATGGTAATAAATACATAGATATATAGTAAATTGTTCCACTTCATAATAAGCATGACTATTTTAATGGAGATAATAATTGATTATATAGTTTCATATCATTAAATCTCAAAATCACATGATTGCAATGATGTAGCATAAGGCTGGGGCTCTACGCGTTTCATAGAGATGTCCACTCATCAGGAGCAAAGCTGAAATGGATAAATCTATAATAAAACAAATGATGCAAATGGAACAGATGGGTTGACACGGGGATGAAAAAAACGAAGAGGAGGGATAGGATATTTCCCAAGTACTCTTACCTACATATAAATTAAGTATACAGAAAGCAGTGTTAAAGTGTTAGTGTCTGAAGGCACCATGGGAAATAACATCCCCTGGGATGTTACAAGAGACATAAGGGGTAGTGTAGTCCCCAATTGGCAACTGAATATTGATACAGACTCTGTGACAGTTCCAATAGATTTCTGTGAAAGAGAACATTGTGTGAATATATATAAAGGACTGCAAGAGGACTACAGCCTAAGGGGCATATAATGGGGTCAAGAAGGCCAGGTAGAGTTTGAAAGCATGACTACATAATAAAGCCTGCATACCTAAACCAATATAGCTTGTGGTGAGCATTTTCCCCTGGAAACTGGGCAATGTGCACACACTATTGTGTTTTAAAATGCCAGACAGAGCACAAAGTGAAGCAGTAAGGAGGAGGAGAATGTTCTTGCAGTGTAATTGCTGGCTGTTGATGCAGCTAGACAAGTTGTCTGGAGCCATGGTAATTAGGGGTATCCTGCATTATCTGCCAAATAAAATAATATAAAATACAATAGAAGTCAGAACACCACTGTTTTAAAGTTTTAAATATTTAAAAAATTGCAAACGATAACCAAGGGAAAAAAGAAGCAGGACTTTTTAAAGGTGCTGCCTCACAAATAGTAACAAGAACATACATAGATACTGTTAAAACCATGTATTTATTCACATAAACTCTCAACACAATACATCATTAAAAGTTCAAATAAAAAAGGCTCCAATCTGAGCATTGTTAAAACAAATGTTTTTTTTTTTTTTTTTTTTAAGAGATACCTCCCATGGCCAACCAATTAATATTATGCACACTAATCAACGCAGCTGCCTATATAAATACACATCTTGCACCATAGTGATTACGCTGAAATCCAATTTATAGAACAATGAATATATGTGTTGAATATGGATGTGGTTACATCTCTACGCGTTTCACATTTAGCTTCATCGGGAGAGACGAGTTGATGTTAGATTAAATCAAAAACATTAGATTTACGATATACATATATTTCTCTTGGGTTTTTTTAAAAATTAATTTTTGATGTACCATATACACTATATTACCAAAAGTATTGGGGACACCTGCCTTTACATGCAGATGAACTTCAATGGCATCCCAGTCTTAGTCCATAGGGTTCAATATTGAGTTGGCCCACCCTTTGTAGCTATAACAGCTTCAACTCTTTTGGGAAGGCTGTCCACAAGGTTTAGGAGCGTGTCTATGGGAATGTTTGAACATTCTTGCAGAAGCGCATTTGTGAGGTTAGGCACTGATGTGGATGAGAAGGCCTGGCTCCCATTTTCTGCTCTAATTCATCCCAAAGGTGTTCTATCGGGTTGAGGTTCAGGACTGTGCAGACCAGTCAAGTTCCTCCACGCCAAACTCGGTCATGTCTTTATGGACCTTGCTTTGAGCACTGGTGCGCAGTCATGTTGGAACAGGAAGAAGCCATCCCCAAACTGTTCCCACAAAGTTGGGAGTATGAAGTTGTCAAAAATGTCTTGATATGCTGATGCCTTAAAGTGGTTGTAAGCCCGTTACAACCACTTTTACCTACAGGTAAGCCTAGATTAAGGCTTACCTGTAGGTGGTCGAAATATCTCCCAAACCTTCACGGTTTAGGAGATATTTACAAAAAAGTCAATCGCTGATATCTACGGCACATGCGCCATAGACAACGGCGCAGACGCACTTTAGACTCCTTTAGAAACGGTGAGCGTGCCGTTTCTAAAGGAGATCGTGGCGTGACTGGCGGCTCCCACGCGCATGCGTGGGAGTGACGTCATCGTGGCTCCGGCCAATCACAGCGCTGGAGCCGCGATACCCGGAAGGAAGATGAACACTTTGTGGAAGAGGGTACAGCGGTGACATCGCAGGCTCCTGTGTAAGGTAAGTGACACATAATGGGCTACTATGCAATGCATAGTAGCCCATTATGCTTTACCTTTGCAGGGAAATAAAGAGGAAGTAAAACCCATCAGGGTTTACTTCCTCTTTAAAGTGGTTGTAAAGGCAGTTTTTTTTACCCTAATGCATTCTATGCATTAAAATAAAAAACCTTCTGTGTGCAGCAGCCCCCCTCAGCCCCCCTGATACTTACCTGAGCCACATCTAGAGCCAGCGATGTTGCAGGACTGTCTCAGCCATCCGGGACTCCCCTCCTCTATGGCTGAGACAGCACTGCGGCGCCATTGGCTCCTGCTGCTGTCAATCAAAGTCAGTCAGCCAATGAGGGGAGAAAGGGGGCCAGGCCGCAGCTCCCTGTCTGAATGGACACAGGATGCTGTGACTCGGCTCGGTGCCCCCATAGCAAGCTGCTTGCTGTGGGAGCACTCAACAGGAGGGAGAGGCCAGGAGCTCCCGTGAGGGACCCGAGAAGAGGAGGATCTGGGCTGCTCTGTGCAAAACCACTGCACAGAGCAGGTAAGTATAGCAATGTGTGTTATTTTATAATTTAATAAAAGACAAGACTTTACATTCATTTTAATAGTTCCCTTTACTTGAACTAAGGGGACAAGCCCAACCCCTGAAAAACAATCCCACACCATAATCCCACCTCCAGCAAATGATTTGGACCAGTGCACAAAGCAAGGTCCATAAAGACATGGATGAGCGAGTTTGGGGTGGAAGAACTTGACTGGCCTGCACAGAGTCCTGACCTCAACCTGATAAAACACCTTTGGGATGAATTAGAGTGGAGACTGCGAGCCAGGCCTTCTCGTCCAACATCAGTGCCTGACCTCACAAATGTGCTTCTGGAAGAATGGTCAAACATTCCCATAGACACACTCCTAAGCCTTTTGAACAGCCTTCCCAGAAGAGTTGAAGCTGTTATAGCTGCAAAGGGTGGGCCAACTCAATATTGAACCCTACGGACTAAGACTGGGATGCCATTAAAGTTCATGTGTGTGTAAAGGCAGGCGCCCCAATACTTTTGTCAATATAGTGTATGTATGTTGTAAATCTAACACTGTTGATTTTATCTAACAGCACCTCATCTCTCATGATGAAGCTAAATTTGAAACATGCGGAGCTTGTACTCTGCTGGTCTCTGAATGCAAAAAACTATCCACACCCATGCGGCCATGTGAATGTAACCTAAGAAAGGTAATCCCATCACTGTGGCAGTGATGCTCCTTCATTGTCCAGGCAGAAGATGGGGAGGAGAGGAGCTTGTAGAAAAATGTAAAATAATGCATTTGGGTTGCAAAAATATGAATGCAATCTATACACTGGGGGGAGAACCTCTGGGGGAATCTAGGATGAAAAAGGACCTGGGGGTCCTAGTAGATGATAGGCTCAGCAATGGCATGCAATGCCAAGCTGCTGCTAATAAAGCAAACAGAATATTGGCATGCATTAAAAAGGGGATCAATTCCAGAGGTAAAACGATAATTCTCCCACCCTACAAGACTCTGGTCCGGCCGCACCTGGGGTATTCTGTTCAGTTCTGGGCACCAGTCCTCAGGAAGGATGTACTGGAAATGGAGCGAGTACAAAGAAGGGAAAAACTAATGAAGGGTCTGGAGGATATTAGTTATGAGAAAAGGTTGTGAGCACTGAACTTATTCTCTCTGGAGAAGAGACGCTTGAGAGGGGTTATGATTTCCATTTACAAATACCATACTGGTGACCCCACAATAGGGATAAAACTTTTTTGTGGAAGAGAGTTTAATAAGACTCGTGGCCGCTCATTACAATTAGAAGAAAAGAGGTTTAACCTTAAACTACGTAGAAGGTTCTTTACTGTAAGAGCGGCAAGGATGTGGAATTCCCTTCCACAGACGGTGGTCTCAGCAGAGAGCATCAATAGTTTCAAGAAATGATTAGATAAGCACCTGAATGACCGCAACATACAGGGATATACAATATAATACTGACATATAATCACACACATGGGTTGGACTTGATGGACTTGTGTCTTTTTTCAACCTCACCTACTATGTAGCTGTGTAGCTTGTGACCAAGCTATACTGCTTTTCTGCGATTGAACGAAATGTGGTCTCTCCTGCCCAGTGGCGGCCGCCCATTAAGGGTGCAGGGGCGCCACCCCCCTAATCCATATGCCCAGCCCCTCATCCACATGCAGGGCACCGGACGCATGGCTTCCAATGTTTTCTATTTTTTTTTTTTGAAGTGCGTGATTAGAGCTGAAGGCTTTAATTGTTTTCAGAAAAGGGTGGGCTCGGAGTACAGAGCACTGCACCCTGAGCCCCCCATTTTGTGTGACCATAGTGAATTAATATTCGCTATTGTCCTCCTGATTCTCCTCCCGGCCAATCAGGAAGCGGGTCCTCAGACCCCATTGGGAGGAGAAGCGACGGCCAGGACACGGAGGAGATGGAGGGGGGAAGCTGCCACCGCACCTGTGACCTGTATGGGGTAAGTGCAGGGCTGACGGGGGGCCTGGCGGGCCAGAGGGGGCGGGTCAGCGCCTGGGGGGGGGTGGATATGGTGTGTGGTGGTGGGCTCGAGCAACGTGGGGGGGGGGGTTAGTCTGGGGTGGCTGACTGTCTTTGGTTAGGTCTGTCTGCCGGCCCCTGACCGATAGAGCACCAGCCGCCACTTCTCCTGACTATGTAATGTGGTAGGGGTGTGTAAATCACAAGGGTGGATAATCTCATGACATGTACAACACAGGTTACATGTATAACAATTAGAGCTGAGGGTGTCAGAAAGGACCTCTAGAGTCACTTTAAAAATGATTACTAACATGATAGAAATCTTTCATCATCTCTGTACTTATAGAATCCAAAATTGTGCATGTTAATGATACCTTGCTGAAGCAATTCTTTCATGGTATACTTATTTTAGAGTAAATTGAGGGTAGAAACATAAGAACTGCAATACATCTGTCTGGAATATTATGCGGTCAAATCGCGGACAACGTGACAGGAAAAATCAACGGCGTATATGTAATGATCAGAGAATAGCGCAGCGGTAATCATACGTTGAGCTATGCTTTAGTATGGCACAGGGTCACACAAAGTCCTTTATGTTAGTTTTAGCCTTTTGAATAAAAAATTCACACCATAATCGCCAGGTCACTGTTACCAGTGCTGAATAAAGTGATAACATGTGTCTGTAACAGCTTATAATAACACTAAATAAACAGAGTTTATGCCTCTAGGCAATGGGGCTGCATATGGATATGGTTAATAGTGTACAGAACATGCGTTCATTGTCGGCGTCATTATAGACATGGCCAGGATCCCATCACCGAAGCATACCTTCCAACTAACCCAAATCTAAGAGCTTTGAAGGTACTTATTACAGCAGAGCTACAGTTTTTTTCTTTTTTTTTTTTTATAAACACCTGAAAGTGATCATCATAGATATAAATGATGTAAAAACATACTTTACATATGTCATTTGTAATTGTTTATGTATATGGGCAAAGATATATTTTCTCATTACATATGCAGGATCTGCATTCTGTTTAAAGTGGTTGAAAATCCCTGCCACGAAAGAGGAACAAAATCATATACTTCTATTGTGTGTGCTTGCCTCAATCTAAAGCACCTAATGTGGTTCCTATCTACTCTCTCTTCACTCTGCTATCTACATGAGTCACTTCTACACCTGTCACGAGGGCCACGTACCGGAGGTGAGACAGAAGTAGTAGGGAGGCCTCCCTTGCACCTCGGGTCCTTGAAGCCTCTGGAGATGGAGACAGAGACTTGGTAGACACCGAGTGGCACAGGTGCCAGTTTGGCAACAAAGTATAAAAGGGTTAATTAGAAGAAGAATGGTCGAGGTCCAAGCCGGGGTCAGTTCCAATCTGGCAGCTGAGTACAAAAGGGGCAAAGAAGTAGAATGGTCAAGGTACAAATCCGAGGTCAATGGCAAGCAGCAAACAAGAGTAGTCAAATAGGTTTCCAGGTCACAACAAGTTCAGACAGATCACACACTAGCACAGGAACAAGGGGGGGCTGAAGATAATCCAGCAATTTGGCAGTGTCTGGTCTGGGCTTATATAGGGAAGTTTGAGGTCACTTCCTGTGCGCCTCCTGGGCATTTTCCCGCCTTTTTCCATCAAGTTGAGGTCACTTCCTGTGGGCCTCCTGGGCATTTTCCCACATTTTTACATCAGGTTGAGGTCACTTCCTGTGCGCCTCCTGGGCATTTTCCTGCCTTTTTCCATCAGGTCTTCTGCGCAGTTGCAGGTTGGCGCAGTGAGGCGTCTTTGAGGCATGCTCAGTTGGCACAGATTTCCTCTTGCGGCAACGCGCCATTGGTACATGCGTAGTCCTAGCTTGTACAACTTTTGTATTAGATCATTATGTGGAACTGTATCAAATGCCTTAATGAAATCAAGATATGCTATGTCCACAGCACCACCCTGGTCCAACACATTGGTAATATACTCAAAGAATTCAATCAGATTAGTCTGACATGATCTGCCCTCAATGAAAACAAGCTGCTTTGGGTCCAGCAAGTTGTGTATTTTTAAGTGATCAATGATCCTTCTTTTCAGGAGTGATTCCATTAACTACAACAGATATTAAACTCCCTGACCTTTAATTGCCAGCTTCTACCTTGCTGCCCTTCTTGTGGATAGCTACAACATTAGCTGTCCGCCAGTCATGGGGAACTGGGGAACTTCTCCTGTTAGATTGATTAAAAAGAGCCATTAATGGTCCAACAACTATACCTCGAAGGTTCTCTTAGAACTCTGGGATGAATACCATCAGGACCCATTGCTTATTTATTAAGCTTTAACCAAGCCAGTTCCTCTGCTACCTCTGTCTCCAGAAATCCTAAAAATTAACCATCATTACTAGAACCAATATGACCCCCCAACTTGTTAATGTTAAAGCAACTTATTTCTAAGAAGACTGAACAGAAGTCATTGTTTAAATGGTTTGCTACATCCAGGTCTGCCCCAACATATGTGTTGTGCCCAGTTTTTATTTTCCAAAATCGGACGCGTACAGACACAGGTTGAATGGTGAGACAGATTAGCTTTTCACTTTTGAGGGTGGAATCATTGACTTCTTGTGGGGTAAAAGGAATTTGGGTGCCAGTCCCTTTATTATTTATTTCAATAAACTCTGAAGAGAGCGTGAAGGCATGAGATACGCCAACACAAACAAAAATGTAGCTCCAGTCTTCTCTTTTAGTAAAGTAGGTAACTGGCCCTTTAAGAGCAACCTAGCAGAACCCAGGCCCTGTGCCATCAATCATTAGTGCCTAAATGGGTGAGGAGCGACAATTTGTCCACCAACATAGATTATTCAACGCAGTCAGTGTTGATTAAGGAATCCCTCCCACAGCGCTATTGTGTTCTGCCTGCAGAGAGCCTTCCTTGCTGGCAGAACGCAATGCTCTATGCTGATGGCTTTAGCCTCCAGCAGTGATCGCATGCAAAAAATCTTATCGACTGCAGTTCAACCAGCCTAGATCGAATCTCGTCTGGTCCCTGATGCTATGGGCGGCTTACGAAACATGAAGCAGTGACAAAAAACATTGTTCTATTTATTAAAAAATGAGAAAAACTCATTATCTCCACCAGTCTTCCCCACCCTTACAGATAGCTAAAAAGATTTTTGGTGTCCTGCTGTTGGCTTTCCCATGTGGCCTTGGTCTTGAAACTTTGCAGGCACAATCCATTGGGAGGTCAATCAGCCACAACTTAAGTAATCACTAGCAACCTATGTAGGAATCCTAGAATAAAGCAGGAAAGTTGGGACTTTAAATGAGGCCCATGGACAGAGTGGAGGTTAATTAAAATCAAAGTACATATATATTGATCATAGAGAAATGTATAAAGCATATCAATGACGGAGACCACATAAAGAAAAGACATTGTAATAAATATCATTCCAACAATGTTCACACACACATATGTAGGTACGCATGCAATATGGGCATCAAAGACACATAAAGTATATATCAGAAGGTGCCACGTTGTGGTCTCAACTTATTGGTTATAACATTCATTTAAAGTCCCAACTTTCCCGCTTTATTGTTTGCATTAGGGATGGAGGCACACCACATATGTGCCTCACTCAAAGCCCCACAACTCCCCCTCTTTTTCTGTATGTAGGAATCCTAGGGTTCCATAGAACCCTGGATGAAAATTGCTGGTCTACATGGCAGTAAAAGGCTGGAGATCCTCTATGGAGAACAGAATTGTCCATGTCCCTGTTGCTGTTGCTTTCCAACTTAAATGTCAGGTAAAGTACAGAAAACTGCCTAGATCATTACGGAAAAACCACAATATTTATGGTAGAGGCTGCATGTATTTTAAAAGTACCATAATAGTAGATATCACAAAACTTTGTAACAGTTGCTCTATAAATATGATTATGCTTGATAAAATGTTATCATAACTGACAGGTCTTCTTGATGTTCACCTCTAAGGTTGTTTGAAATGGTTCAGGTTCTTAAAAACATTATCATAAAGTCAAAAAGTTCAGAAACTGAGTAGCTAATTTTTTGTGCTTGACATAGCATCAGAATTTCCTGTTTTTCTGCGGCTGCTTGCTTTGAAGTTACTGGGAACAGAATTTTCCATATTATTCACATTCTGCAGTCTCTGAATGCCAGAATTCCAGGACAGCTTCTGAAAAGGCAGCCCCTATACTGCCCAGATTACCACACGCAGTATACTAGGGGAGTGGATCAAAACTCAGAAAAGAAGACCTGGGGAATATCTTCTCTGGATTACTTTAGTTTTATTTAGACAGTACCGTCATGATTATGCATTAAGAGTTATTTTGCATTTGTACGCTAATAATCCGTGATGGATCGCTTTTCAGCAAGCATTTGACAGGCAGTGAGGAAGTGCTATGTCACCTCCTTACCGTATGTTTTACCCTAGGAATGCTGCACAACTGCACTGTGACCGCATGCATTACATGCAGTTACAGGACGGTTGCGGCACAGCCTTATTTACTTGACTTCACTTGGTACCGTCTGCCAAATGCCATATGCCCTTTAACTTTTTTCACAGCAGAGAAGCAAAGCAATGCTGGTATAGCATGGGTATAGCTCTGAGAGGTTCCACAGCTCTGTTTGAGTGGGCGGCAAAATCGTAGGGTTGCAGCACCCCTTGTTCCATTTCCCTTAATATAAAACAAATAATAAATCCAGTGGCGATGGTGGGAGCACTCACACAGTAGGTGTGCAGAACCAGAAACTGAACACTCACAAGCTTACCAGTTAAATCCTCAAGAGTAATAAGAAACTGTCAGGCGGTTTATCTTTCCAGCATCTATCAAAATGTAAAATACTAATGTAGCACCCTCTATCAACAGGTAGGTGCTAGTAATAAATTTTTTGCTAGTTAAGACTGTCAGCACAGGCAAATTTAGGCAGGCTTATGCTGCAAGCTAGGCCTGTCTGTTTTGATCTGGGGGCTAGGAGTGGTCAGAATAGCAGTGGGTGTGGCCACCTGTGCTCTAGTTCTGAGGCGTCTCCCCTGCTTCCAGGGAGATTGTTCTGGAAGAGGGGCTGGGCCTAGAACTGGAGTGGCAGGCAGCTCATGTGGGAGCCCTAACCAATCCCCAACTGGTATTGGCAGGGAGCGGGCCTCCTATATAAGCTGAGGTAACAGGCCACTGGAGGGAGCTGTCAGGTGAGTGAAGTGGAGGATGGAATACTAGACAGCGGCAGGAGGGCACCCCAATCTGTTGGGGGGTTCCGCCGATCACAGGAGGAGGCCCATGGAGAGCTGTGAAGGAACTTTGCCTTTACACGGTCATTGGCAATGTCTTTATCATCACACGGTCGTTGATAAAGAGCTCCTGGGGCAGAGGGGCAGGTGAAGCTGTCGGAACGTATGGTCCGGTCAAGTTTTCCATCAAGGACTCAAGGCAGAGAAAGGTCGGTGAGTGTACCACAGTTGAGGGCTGGATGTGCCAGGAAGTCTGTGAGGGAACTTTGCTTCTACACAGTCATTAGCAAAGTCTACATCATTACACGATCAATGATGAGGAGTCCTGGATCAGAGGAGAGACTGTGGGGAGATGTGTCAAATCGATGTGGCCTGAGGGCACTGGATTTGCAAGCTAGGCTAGCTGGGAACAGTAGTCCACCGCCCAACATGTGCTTTTAAACTACTAGGCCTCCGGGGAGAGGTACTGCAGGCCTCTGGCCTAGTAGTAGCGAGCAACCAGAGCCAGTCAGGGGAACTATTCAGAGTGGGTCCTTCTAGCATACAGAAGAAGATGTGACATATTACTTCACTAATAATTTCATGATAAGTTTGTGCAGGAGGAGGAGAGGATCTCTAGGAACATCACCCTTACACGGTCAAGAGTGATGTCCTCACCCTTACACAGTCATGGGTAGGGATTTCCTGGAAGCAATAGTCTGCGGGAGTTAAGCAGAGGAGGAGGAATAGTCTGCATGGTGATGCAGGAGGAAGATCATAGCTACCATATATGCAAATCATTTCTTCAGGCTCAAAGATGTGCTAACTTTTACAACCTTCAAATATGATGGCAAAAATATACCATTCTGTGGGCATCCCATATACCCCTTTCCCTCAACCAAGTTGTATCCCCCAATAAACAAAAACAAAACCAGCAAAAGACTGTTGGTTGTCTTTGCAAGTGATATATGGGAGTCTGGCAGCAGGGTGAATTGGTGGATGTTTGTTATTAGTGGCAACTACACCGCTACACTAGTTTTGGGTGGATTCACCCTTTAATGATTTTCCTGTTAATACAAAAATCTGGTGACTAGTTTTTAAATAGTAAATGTATTTTCAGTAATCATTTCCATATTTGACCTTTTTAATGCCCATCTCATCAAACTTTGAATTACAAAAACAGACCGATAGAGACAAAAAGCTGCTTGTTTTGCCAAGGGCTTGATGGCGTTATATCTTCCACTATTCTAATATCCACTACTATTATTATACACAATTTATATGGTGCCAACAGTTTTCACAGCACTTTAGCAAATAAAAGGAGACAGTACAGTTACAATACATGTCAAGACAAGAGGGACCTGTGCGCGAAAGAGATCTGAGTTTGTGTTTCCAAAATTAAGAATGGGAAGTGGTTAGATGGGGTTTTTTTTTATAAAGGTCTTATCATTTTATGATTGTTTTTTGAAATGTATACCTTTTACCTTCTGTTTGCAATGTGCACTAAAATCGGACCATATAATAGAGAATCACTGTATTTTATGGCTGCGCTGAAGTACCCGATTTCACCAGCAGGATAAAATTAGAGGCTGTGAAGAGGGAGATACTTAAAGCAAAGTGGTTTTAAAATTTAGAATATTGGGTAATTTGGACATTTTAAAGCTTGCCATAAATGGATCAAAATTCAGCAGGTTCAGCAGGAACTGGCCAAATTCTATGAGCAAGGCTGGTTGTACTGAAGTCAATACATCAATCAACTTCAGTGCAACCTGCCTGTGGGATTTTTTTCATGCGATCACTGCCAGTGGCTATAGCTGAAAGTGATCATTGTATTCTGATGGCTGGAAACCTCCCGCCCATGGTTGAAGGAAAAAAATGGGGTTAATGTATGGCCTGCTTAAAGAGGAGCTCCAGGTTCCTTCAGAAAAAATTAAAAGGGACTTTTAATATTAGGGCACTTACCTGTCCAGGAATCCAGCGGTGTCCTCACCCGAGCCAATTTTTTAATTGGCTAGCAGGTGCTTGCGCAGCCATCTTGACTAAGGGAAGCCGGTTTCCTACTAAGCTGTGCTTTGTGAATGGGCCGGCTATGGGAGAAGGAGGAGGGAGCTAAACTTCTGGCTCAGTTCGTCGTGGCAAACTGAGCCAAAAGTGGGAGCTGGTACCTGGTTTTGACAGGTGGGAGCGAGTACCTATCAAAACCAGGTACCTGCTCTCCCCTCCCCCCCAACAGGTGCCAAATGTGGCAGCGGAGGGGGCAGTAGGTAGACAAGCAAAGCATGACCTTTTGGGTGGAGCTCTGCTTTAAGCAGTAACATAAGGAAATTTGACAGATTGCCTACATGTCTCTTTTTAAACATCCAGTTGTTAATCATCTATAACCCCCAATGATGATCTGGTCTATATATTGATCCAAGACCTCATTAGTATTGACAAATTATCCCATTTGGAGCATCAGTTTGGTTGATTACAAGAAGAATAAATGTTTGGCCGAGTTTAAAGAATTCAACTTGAGGAATGTTCTGATTTTATCGCAGTCGTAAACATTATCTATAGTGTTCAAATTTGCTGGACATCTCACACAGTATTTTATTAGTTTTTAGGTGTTACAGAAGTACAGTGAAGGCAAGTAAAATAACATTTCGAGTCATGTTCTACCCTTCTCCTCTCCCCCAGGCCCTGATGTCCATTTTGTGCTCCACTTTTTGGTGCCTACTACCCAACATTTTATAACCAAAGCCTCTAAATGCCTTTAATGTAATATATTACAACTAACCAGTCCTTAGATGTGGTGGCTGCATTTATTTTCTTTTCTATTTTATTTTCACCTGGTGATCTTGCCAGTAGCATACTTCCTGCCCTAGTGTGACAACCTTTTTCACTCTGCAGTATCTATGGAGGAGCATTGTTATCACCTTAGGACAGGAAGTGGTTTAGGCATTACAAAATAACTCCCCATCTCCTTATCTCCATATCATTGGTATCAGGTGATCCAGAGAGAAAACGGGAAGATATGCTAACCAATAACAGTCAGGAAGAGCACAAGAAATTATAAATCTGTTGGCAGGTTCAACAGTTTATGCATACACAAGTGATCTTGCCAAAAATATTGTGAAATTATAATTGTTGTAGGCAGTCCTGTAAGCTAGACTGGTGAGCTCAATTTTCTTTACTGCAGATAAGCAACACACCTTGATGCCCCTAGCCTTCTGATTGGACGATGAAAGAGAAGCAGTACAATGATGAGATCATCGCTCTGCTCTCTCCTCCTGAATGCATATTCCAACTACTGAGTGACAGCAATGTGCAAAGCAAGAGAGCTCTGTTGGGCTTAGATTCTAAATTGAAAGGTGCAGAGAATTATGCAGTCTTGTTCGGTAATTTACAGATTATACACTGCCATACACTGTGCGAAGAAGTGTGAGCTGGCCGTGCAATGTGTGAATTTTGACTGGTTCTTGAGGAAGCAGCCAAAAGTTGCTTAGTGGTTGGCCCTGCTGGCCTCCCTTTATTCAACAAAAGTTAATCATTCAATCTAGTGAATTGTTCATTCGGCCAAACTTTTAGGCAAACAGCGGCTGCATCCAAGCAGATGCAGCTACTGAATGGGTATTTTGACAACCAGCGAGGCCAGGTTTCAAAATACAGCAGCCACAGCGGGAGATTCGTCTCTTCCCTCAAGTATGGATGGAGAAATCTGTTTGCTTTTTTCTTTTCAGCCAGCAGGAATGCTAGTTTGCCTCATGGCCTTCCTCTTTTTGTGTACAGTGGGATCCTGCAGATCCTGGATCAAATACATTTGGGTCAGAAAAATATGAACTATCTTTCTGTGTCTGAAGAGGTGGTGCAGTGGTCTCCGCAAACCATGGCCAGTGGTGTAGGACAGGGATAGTAGAGGTTGCAGTTGCCATTGGGCCCATGTAGCCTAGCCCAGTGTTTCTTAGCCTTTTTTTGTCACAGTACCCTTCATATGAATCTTGAGACACATCTGGTCTAAAATGTAGAAAATGTAAATGTTACTTACTGTCAACGAGAAACCTGGGACATTGCACACAAACACCTTGACTTCATGTCAGATGTCCCCCCCATCACCTCAGTAGTCCCCCCATGAAATCAGAATCACCCCCCTTTATGAATTTTGTCTGTGTATTAAGCTGGTTGTCTGGACTGGAGTTCAGCTTTAAATACAGGATGTAATGGGGTAGGTATGCTAGCTGAAGGGAGGATCAGGCTAGGTTTACAATGTAGCTGTCTATGAAAAAAAATACATGAAGGATCAATTTTCAGAGACCTCCAGATGTTCCGGAGGTGATCTTGCCACCTTATGAATGCTTTTTTTGCTTTCTTTTTCTATACTGTTGAAAAAGTAATTCATAAGGTGGCAGGAGCACGCCCCTGAACATCTGAAGGCCGCTGGTTAGCCTTCATCTGAAAAAGGATCCACCATGGATGGCGACATTGTGAATCTAGCCTGATTCTTCTGGCAGCTAGCATTAGGGTTGCCACCTCATCCCTTTAAACCCAAACACATATAAATTACACAGGTTCTGAGGCTAATTTAATGCAGATAAGGCACCAAGTGAGTTTAACCTCTTGGCGTCCGCGCTATAGCGGAATGACAGCCACAGCGTGGACCTGAATTTCCGGGAGGCCGTCATGTGACGGCCTCCCCTTTGCATGCGTGGATAAAGCACCTGGACCAGATGGCATCCACCCACGGATCCTAAAAGAATTGAGCTCTGTCATTTCAGAGCCATTGTTTCTAATATTTAGGGACTCGTTAATGACTGGGATAGTACCACTGGATTGGCGCAGGGCCAATATGGTGCCTATATTTAAAAAGGGGTCAAAGGCTTAACCAAGTAACTATAGACCTGTTAGTTTAGATTCTATAGTCAGGAAGATACTGGAGAGTTTAATAAAAGACCACATAGATGAGTTCTTGTTGGAAAAAAGTATTTTAAGTAACAGTCAGCATGGATTCATGAAAGACAGAAGTTGTCAGACAAATCTGATTTCATTTTATGAAGAGGTAAATAAAACCTTGGACAGAGGGGTGGCTGTGGACGTGGTATACTTGGATTTTGCAAAATGCGTTTGACACAGTTCACCACATACGGCTCATGTGTAAGGTAAAGTCTACAGGCTTGGAAATATCAATTTGTCAATGTATAGAAAACTGGCTAAAAGACAGAATTCAGAGAGTAGTGGTTAATGATTCTTACTCTGAATGGTATAAGGCTATCAGCGGTGTACCCCAAGGTTTAGTGTTGGGACCCTCACTTTTTAACCACTTCAGCCCCGGAAGATTTTACCCCCTTAAGGACAAGAGCATTTTTTGCAATACGGTACTTCGCTGCTTTAACGGAGAATTGCGCGGTCGTGCGACACTGTACCCAAACAAAATTGACATCCTTTTTTCCCACAAATAGAGCTTTCTTTTGCTGGTATTTTATCATCTCTGCAGTTTTTATTTTTTGCACTATAAACAAAAAAGGGTGACAATTTTGAAAAAAAAGCAATATTTTTTACTTTTGCTATAATAAACATCCCCCAAAAATATATAAAAAAACTAATTTCTCTTTCTCAGTTTAGGCCGATATGTATTCTTCTACATATTTTTTGGTAAAAAAAAAATCACAATAGGGGATAGATTTATAGCATTTTTATCTTTTATCTGCGATTTTTATCAGGACTGCGACATTGCAGCGGACAGATTGGACACTTTTCACACTCTTTTGGGACCAGTGACATTTATACAGCGATCAGAGAGAAAAATAGCCACTAATTAATGTGTAAAGGTCACTGGCTGGGAAGCGGTTAAACACTAGGGGGCGATCAAGGGGTTAAGTGTGTTCCCTGAGTGTGTTCTAACTGTAGGGGGATGGGCTACCAGGGACATGACAGAGAGCTGCAGATCCTTGTCATGTAACTAGGCAGAAAAGGGAAATGCCTTGTTTACATAGGCATTTCCCTGTTCTGCCTCTCCTCGTCACGATCGCGGGCCACCAGAGGACATCGAGTCCGCGGGACCCTGCGGGCACGCTCCTGCGACGCGGGCACACCTGCTAGCCTGGGATTACGAAGGGATGTACGGTTGCGCACCCATGTCATTCTGCCGACGTACATTGGTGTGCGGCGGTCGGAAGGCGGTTAATATGTTTAATAAATGATATAGGGTCTGGGTTTAAAAGTAACATTTCAGTCTTTGCAGATGACACCAAGCTATGCAGTGGAATAGCGTCCTTACAGGATGTCTCCAATTTACAAGCCAACCTCAATACACTATCTAATTGGGCAACTGTGTGGCAAATGAGGTTTAATGTTCATAATATAAAGTTATGCACTTGGGGGCTAAGAATGTGCATGCATCATATATACTAGGGGGAGTACAGAATACATAAGTGGTCCATATAGTGAACTTGGTCTTGAGTTATTCACTTTAAGGTCATCACAGAGGACAAGGGGGCACTCTTTACGTCTAGAGGAAAATATGGAGTAAGAGCTGTGAAAATGTGGAATAGACTCCCTCCAGAGGCATACCTCCCAACATTTTGAGATGGGAATGAGGGACACCTACTAACAAACGTATGTAGGCATAGGACACGCCCCCTGCCACACCCCCTTAAAGGAGAATTAACCAAAAAATAGTTCATTAAATCCACAATGACTTTTTTTTACCACTACTATTCCTTTATATTGGCTTTTAAAATGCAGGAATTTAGAAATCAGATGAAAGGTTTAGCACTGGGAAACTCTTTTTGAAAGATAAAAAGTGCATTTTATATACAATTATATAGATCAGACCAAAATGAGGGACAAATGAGGGGAAAGAGAGACAGAGGGACATTGCTCCAAATCAGGGACAGTCCCTTGAAATCAGGGACAGTTGGGAGCTATGCAGAGGTGGTTCTGGCCAGCTCAGTAGATTGCTTTAAAAAAGGCCTGGATTTTTTCCTAAATGAACATAGTATAACTGGTACTAACATTTATAGGTAAAGTTGATCCAAGGAATATCCGATTGCCTCACGGGGGATCAGGAAGGAATTTTTTCCCCTGCTGTAACAAATTGGATCCTGCTTTGCTGGGGTTTTTGGCCTTCCTCTGGATCAACTGTGGGTATAGGATCGTGTATATGGGATTGTTTGATTTTTTTTTTTTTTTCAGTTGAATTAGATGGACTTGTGTCTTTTATTAACCTGACTAACTATGTAATTATGTTAGAAATGCTAAACTTGGAGCAGTAAGTATGGCATTGAAGCTCAGATACCCTGTCTCCTAATAAGACCATGGTGTGTTGATCTTCACCATATCTCCCAACTTTGTGAGATGGAAATGAGGGACATCTATCAGCAAAAGCATGCAAGCATAGGACACACCCCTGCCACGCCCCCTTAAAGGAGAACTGTACAAAAAAAAGATTGGTTAAACCCACAAGTGCTTTTTCACCACTACTATTCCTTTATATTGGCTTTTGGAATTTACAAATGCAGCAATTTAGAAATCAGATGAAAGGTTTAGCGCTGGAAAATACTTTTTGATCAATAAAAAGTGCATTTTAAAAACATCTATATAGATCAGACCAAAATGAGGAACAAATGAGGAGGAATGAGGGACAGAGGGACATTGCTCCAAATCAGGGCCAGTCCCTCGAAATCAGGAACAGTTGGGAGCTATGCATTTACCATTGGCAACAACATGACTATAGCAAGTGTGAGCAAAAAATACGTGGCGGTTAACAGGAATAGTACACTGGCATATTTATTTAGCTCCAGATAGGTGGGCACGTACTACCATAAGAAAGGTGTACAATGGTGCTCATGTCTCTGTGGCAGCCCATTTACACATGGGGCTCCAAATTTCCCCGCTGTATGTGGGAACGTTTCAGGGGATAAAGGTTTTGCCACTGCCAGTGTGGTGACATTTCAAGCGTGTGCTCAGGTAGAAGCATTGATGGGCTCCTATCTATACATCCTCCCTGTACTGCCATACTGAATACAACTGCCAGTTCTACCAGAGACACAGAGATATGCAAATTCATTGTATATGTTCAGACAATGATTACAGACAGTTAGCGCTGGTCATCTGTAATACCTACTTAGACTGTTTGTCATCATGCAGATTTACTTTGATCTTTGTGGATTAGGGAACCGGGCGCCACAATCTTCCTTACAATGAATAGTTGATTCCTTTGCTAAGCAGACTTGCTTAACTAAAATAACAATAAAACAGTGTCTGCCTTTGCATGCCAGTTAAAGGTACAGGGGATAACAGGGTAGGTCTGCTAAGTAAATTGTACGCCATGCACAACTCTCAGCGTGGGATCAGCTTGATGTTATTTAAGGAAAAACACACACACAGACTTTAAAGTAATTTTAAAGGGCAAGTACAATGAAGTGATAATGTCATCCAGCAAAAACTGGAGCTACAATATATTACCAATTGTATTGGGACACCTGCCTTTACACGCACATGAACGTTAATGGCATTCTAGTCTTGGTCCGTAGGGTTCAAGATTGAGTTGGCCCACCCTTTGTAGCTATAACAGCTTCAACTTTTCTGGGAAGGCTGTCCATAAGGTTTAGGAGTGTGTCTATGGGAATGTTTGACCATTCTTCCAGAAGCACATTTGTGAGGTCAGGCACTGATGTTGGACGAAAAGGCCTGGCTTGCATCTCCGCTCTTAATTCACCCCAAAGGTGTTCTATCAGTTTGAGGTCAGGACACACACATGAACTTCAATGGCACCCCAGTCTTAGTCTGTAGGGTTCAGTCTTGAGTTGGCCCACCCTTTGCAGCTATAACAGCTTCAACTTGTGCAGGCCAGTCAAGTTCCTCCACCCCAAACTTGCTCATCCATGTCTTTTATGGACCTTGCTTTGTGCACTGGTCCAAATCATTTGGTGGAGGGGGGGTTACGGTGTGGGGTTGACCTCTTAGTTCCAGGGAAGGGAACTCTTAAGGCATCATCATACCAAGACATTTTGGACAATTTCATGCTCCCAACTTTGTGGGAACAGTTTGGGGGTGACCCTTCCTGTTCCAACATGACTGCGCACCAGTGCACAAAGCAAGGTCTATAAAGACATGGATGAGCGAGTTTGGGGTGGAGGAACTTGACTGGCCTGCACAAGTTGAAGCTGTTATAGCTGCAAAGGGTGGGCCAACTCGAGATTGAACCCTACAGACTAAGGCCAGGTTCACACCTATGCGAATTAGATGCTGGTTTCTCCGTATCCAATTCGCATAGCAGGAGAATGTGACTGGCTCCATATGGAGCCAGTTCACATATCTCCGTTGCGGCTGCGGAGCACACTGCACAGAAACGCTGTGCGTCTTTGGCTCCGTTTCAGGGCCGAATTCAGGCATAGAATCAGCTCTGAAACGGGGAACAGGGACGCACAGCGCTCCTGTGCGATCCGCAGTGGGTTACAGTGTGAACACAGCCTAAGACTGGGGTGCCATTAAAGTTAATGTGTGTAAAGGCAGGTGTCCCAGGTGTATGTTATTAACTTCTCTGTTTACATTAACCTGAGTTTCATATAGTCCAGTGCAGGCAGATTACACTGAGTTCCTCACCAGTGGGAAGGGTGGGCACTTCCTGTAAAGGCACTGTGCAAAGTATTCTCTCTCTCTCATTCTCTCTGCTTGATTTGTTAACCAATCAGACTAAAAAAAACTGAAACCACTGGATCAGGATAACAGACAGTGAATCAGTATTTTATATGGAGGCATCCTCCATATAGCCCCAATACAAAGCGGACCTTCACACTCAAACTAATCTTATCTTGCCCTGCCTCCTCCCCCATTCTTTTCCAATTGGATATAGATTTTTATTTATGAAGTATTTTGGGGGATTTCTTGGATTGCAAAGCAGCATTTCTGCACTTCTTGCCTAGGGGAGAATGACTTCTGCGGAAAACAGAAGCACAAGGATACTGGAATGCAAAACGAACACAACAGGTGCAAGGATACAGTATGCAAGCAGGAACACACGAAGAGTCACTGGGGACAGCCTGGGGGGGGTACAGAGGGTCATACTGGGGGGCACTGGGAGATTCTACCAAACACACATCAGGAATAGAAGTGATCTGGCACAGGGTCACTAAGAGTATCAGGATCAAAAGGAGTCTTCTTCAGGAAACAAGGGACATAAGGAATTACTGGGGGTGCAAAAGCAACACTGGAGGACCTGGCACTAGGAAAACAAAACCTGGGGGAATGAGCCGAGCTTACAAAGAATGAGATGGCCTGCCTGGGCTGGGTGTGTAGCTAATTGAATCAACAACAGGTGGCTAAAGCACTAGCAAAAGCATGTAGGCATAGGACACACCCCATGCCATGCCTCTTTAAGGAGAATTAACCCCCCCCCCCCAAAAAAAAAAAAAAAATAAAACTCACAAGTGCTTTTTATCTTTTTTTTACCACTACTATTCCTTTATATTGGCT
The DNA here is from genome assembly GCF_042186555.1 of Aquarana catesbeiana. NCBI lineage: Eukaryota > Metazoa > Chordata > Amphibia > Anura > Ranidae > Aquarana > Aquarana catesbeiana. The sequence continues at coordinate 248,533,499 of NC_133332.1, read as the reverse complement.
TTTGAATTTTACAGATGCAGCAATTTATAAATTGAATGAAAGGTTTAGCACTGGGAGACACTTTTTGAAAGATAAATAGTGCATTTTACATACAACTATATAGATCAGACCAAAATGAGGGACAAATGAGGGGAAAGAGAGACAGAGGGACATTGCTCCAAATCAGGGACTGTTGGGAGCTATGATAATGTGCTAGTATGCATTGCATACTAGCACATTATGTGAAACTTACCTGAAAACAAAACATTCTAGCGATGCGTTGTCACCGCTGAAGGTCGCTTCCATCTTCACCCATTTTCCTTCAAGGTCCGCAGACTCCGGCTGTGTGACTGGCCGGAGCCACAATAATGTCACTCCTGTGCATGCATGGGGGATCTGCCATTTACGACACAGGACTCTGAAGGAATGGCCGTCCCTTCAGAGCGCATGCGCTGATAATGTCATCGGCTGCATATACAGTATATATGTCCAAAACAGGTGCACGTTTAGGAGATGTTACAGTATCTATAGGTAAGCTTTATTATAGACTTACCTATAGATACAAGCAGTGGCGGCTGGGGCTCATAATTTGTGTGTGTGTGTGTGGGGGGGGGGGGGGGTGCAAACTAACTGACAAATACTGAAATAAAACATTGTGCCATCATATGCAGCCATTGTGCCCATCATATGCAGCCAACTGTACCCAGCAAATGCAGCCACTCTGCCCATCATATGCAGCCACTCTGCCCATAATATGCAGCCAACTGTGCCCATCAGATGCAGCCACTGTGAACATCAGATGCAACCTCTGTGCCCAGCAAATGCAGCCAACTGTGCCCATCATATACAGCCACTGTGCCCATCATATGCAGCCACTGTTCCCATCATATGCAGCTATTGTGTACATTATTTGCAGCCTTTGTGCCTAGCAAATGCAGCCAACTGCCCATCATATGCAGCCAACTGTGCCCATAATATGCAGCCAACTGTGCCCATCATATGCAGCCAACTGTGCCCATCAAATGCAGCCAACTGTGCCCCATCAATTGCAGCCTCTGTGCCCATAATAGGCAGCCACTGTCCCCAGCAAATGCAGCCAACTGTGCCCATCAATTGTAGCCTCTGTGCCAATAATATGCAGCCACTGTGTTCCCACCCACCCACTCGCCCGCCCTCCCTCCTGCTGTCTGCCTGGCACTTACCCCATTGTGGTGACAAGTCAGGCAATGGATTAGGTGGCGAGCTGTGGGATGGGTAGCGTAGTGATGACTCCTGTGTCCTCCGTGCGCATCTTCTTCCTGTTCTGCTAGGCAGCCAATGGGATCGCCTCTGCCTTCAGCCAATCAGGTGACCGGTATTACATCCGCTCGCCTTGATTGGCTGAGAGGTGGTTCTGTATTAGCAAAGCAAATATTAATTTGCTTTGCTAACACACCTAGGAGGACTGCGAGCGCAATGGTTTGCGCTCGCAGTTCACCTTTTTTGAAGCCTATTAAAGCCTATGGCTCTAATTAGGTACTTCAAAAACACCCCCCCCGCAGCTGTAATTCAGGTGCCCGGCGCCTGAAAAGGGGCCGGACACCTTAATAGGGTGTGGCTACAGCACCCATGCAATGCATGAATCTATCTATTTTGCAATGCATGAATCTATCCATTTTACATAGAGGGGGTGGCTGGAGAGAGGGGGCAGCGCTCGTGTGCCATTAATGGACGCACCGCCACTGGGTACAAGTCAGAGATGAGAGTTTACTCCCATTTTAACACAAGTCTTGATAACAGGTAGCAGCAGAACCTTACAAGATAAAATGTAAACCCACAACAGTAAAATCAGTCTGTATATGCAGTAAAGGCTTGTTATACGCACTGTGGAACCTAAGGGGTTAATCCTCTGCATTGTGTAAAAATGCTGTTTGATCCTGTCTTCTCTGATCCTCCCCATCTTCCACAGTCCCCTAAGCATCGCCTGATAGAACAGAGCCTTGGGGGCAAGCTGCACATGCTCAGTTTGGTGTGTATTGCTAGAGAGTTTTTTTTTTCTTGGGAGGGTGCAATGTGATCAGCACAGGGCCAATCAGCATTGTCCAGACAGAGGGTCAGGTCCTGCAGTCTCATAGGACCATGTAGGATGAAAACTCCTCCTTCAAGCTTTAACCAGTGCTCGGCCGGACACTGATAGAAATCACAGGACTGCTCCAACTGCTGATGAGAAAAGGTATTTAGCCCCCAGTCACACCAGTGCAACTTGTCATGTGATAGTTTCAAATCGCATGACAAGTCGCACCCTATTGTCCGCAGTGGAAGCGGTCAAATCGTTGCACCGATTTTGAAAGTAGTTCTTGCACTACTTTTTGCTTGCATGAAATCACAGGTGTCTTCCAAGTAGCACCTGAAGTAGTACTACTTTGAAATTGCGCTACTTCAGGTGAAGTAGTACAATTTCAATGTGGTGTTCGGTGTGACCGGGGGCTTAGTAGTTTATGTATTTATTAAAATAATTGCATTTACATGTTCTGTGTACTGTGGGAGAACAGATATAGTAAGTGCAGGGTCCTGGGTTTAGTAACACTTTAACCCCTTCCCGACCGCCGCATGCCGATATACGTCGGAAGAATGGCTCGGGTGGGCAAAAGGGCGTACAGGTACGTCCCCTTTAAGATGCCACATTGTGGGCGCACACACTCGCTGCGTGCTCCGTGACCGCGGGTCCCGTGGACTCAATGTCCGCCGAGTGCCAGCAATCATGTCACGGAGCGGAAGGACGGGGAGATGCCTTTGTAAACGGCATTTCCCCATTCTGCCTAGTGATATGACAGAGATCACTGCTCCCTTTCATCGGGAGCAGTGATCGCTGTCATGTGAGTGGAAGCCAATCCCCCCACTGTTAGAATCACTCCCAAGGACACACTTAACCCCTTGATCGCCCCCTAGTGTTTAACCCCTTCCCTGCCAGTGTAACTTACACAGTAATCAGTGCATTTTTATAGCACCGATCACTATATAAATGACAATGGTCCCAAAATAGTGTCAAAAGTGTCCGATGTGTCCGCCATAATGTCGCAGTCACGATAAAAATCGCAGATCGCCATCATTAATAATAAAAAAAAAATTATAACAAAAATGCCATAAAACTATTCCCTATTTTGTAGACGCTATAACTTTTGCGCAAACCAATCAATATATGCTTATTGCAATTTTTACCAAAAATATATAAAAGAATACATATCGGCCTAAACTGAGAAAAAAATGTTTTTTTTATTTATTTTTGGGGGATATTTATTATAGCAAAAAGTAAAAATTATTGCGTTTTTTTCAAAATTGTTGCTCTTTTTTGTTTATAGCACAAAAAATAAAAACCGCAGAGGTGATCAAATACCACCAAAAGAAAGCTCTATTTGTGAGGAAAAAAGGACGTCAATTTTGTTTGGGTGCAAGGTCGCACGACTGCGCAATTGTCAGTTAAAGCGACACAGTGCCGAATTGCAAAAAGTGCTCTGGTCAGGAAGGGGGTAAAATCTTCCGGGGCTGAAGTGGTTAAATATATTGAACTACATGTGCCAGCATGCCTGCTGATCTTTAGGAATAGAGGCTAAGCTGCAAATCTGTCACAACAATTCATTGAAGGTACAACATTTAGCAACATATTGCTACACTTATGCCGCGTACACACGAGTGGACTGTCCGGCAGAAAAGGTCCAATGGAACGATTCCATCGGACATTTCGATCGTGTGTGGGCTTCATCGGACCTTTTCTGTCGAATTCCGACTGAGCTAGAAATAGAAGATGTTTCCATTATTTCTTATGGGGAAATTTGCTTTGATATACAAGTGCTTTGGATTAAAAGCATGTTTCTGGAACGAATTATGCTCGCAATCCAAGGTTTTACTGTATATGGATCAGACCAAAAAAGAGGGACAAATGGGGAGGAAAGAGGGACAGAGGGACTTTGTTCCATATCAGGGACAGTTCCTCGAAATCAGGGAGAGTTGGGAGCTTTGCCTATGTACCTGTTTTTCCTTCCTCCTAGATGTTTAATAGGTTTAATAGACATGCTTCCTGAATGGCTCCTAGGTTTCACTTGCTGTCTGAAGTCCTTTTCCAAGTCTTGTTCCTTTCCGAATAGGAGCACTTTAGTAATTATGACCTGGGACATGCGGATACAGCCCAAACACTGGCCTACTTTGTGTGTATATACAGCGCAGATTTGTGTATATATAGCCCGTGCTTTTACTGCGAGGAAGAGAGGAACTCCCCTTCTGGTGTTTATACGAATCTGTTTATATAACGTCTCACTTGTCGGTCTGACGCTCCATCGGGGAAAGTGGAGAAGGCACACTCCATGTATAAAACGTGCTCCTAATTACCATGCAGCAGGAAAACTTCAGCTCCACAGACAGCCTTTCCTTCTGTCATGGCGGTTTCCTGGCTCAGTTGCCGAGCTCAAGGCTACATGGGAAATTGGAGACGAGACGCACAGTAAAAAGTCGCAGCTGTTGCAGATCCTCTGATGAACTATTGTCAATGGACAGTTTAGTGAAATAAGTGGAATACAAATAGCCCTCAAGACAAAAACTTTCTCTGTTAGGCCCCCTTTGCTCCTTTATGGTCCAATAGTGAGCGTCATGCCCCAAGTAAATATGCAGTACGTTAAAGTAACCTAATTATTTGAATAGGTTGTGGAAGATCCGGAACGCACTGCATTACTGTGTGTTGGGATGCCCTGCAATGTGGGTGCATTGAAAGCGGGGTTCCACCCAAATTTTGAACAATATCTGTATGTATTCTCTTCCTTGCCTAGATGCTGACATGCCATTTAAAAAAATTTAAATCGCCGTAATTACCTTTTAAATTTCTATTCTTCTTTGCACTTCCTGGTTCTCCTCCCGTGGGAGTAGGCGTGTTTCTAGCCTCTCCCAGACTCCTGGGAGCTAGTCTCAGGCTTCCCAGGATGCCACTGAGCATGTGCGGGAACGAGCAGTGAATCCTGGGAGCACAGCATTCACCACATCCAGGAAATAAATGCTTGTGGGCTTCAAATGCCCACAATGAAGATGGAAACCGCCTGCAGTGAATAATATAAGTTATTCTTTCCGACGAAATCTGACACAGGCGGACATATTACACACAATATGTGAGTATGTAATGCTGAGAAGAAAAGTTTGTGAATGAACTAAAAAAAAAAAAAACGATAGATAGGTGGACCCCCGCTTGAAGATGTGTTCGTTTAGCGCAGTGGCCTCCAAACTGGCCCTTTGCTTGCCTTTATCTGGCCCATGGGACGCTATTTCTCCCATTGATATGAGGTAGACATGTGCAATTCCTTTCGGTCCGGATACAAATTCAGACGAATTTATGGTTATTCGATTATTTGGATGTATCCAAATCTCTGAATGAAATGGTAATGAATAGTAACGAATGTCATTGAAATACATGAAAATTTGTTTTGATTGTTCGTTTTCTAACAAATTCTAACTTTTCAGAACGTTTAGAATTTGGATTGGTTGAAAAACGATCGACCAATTCAAATTCTGTGTGAAGATATAGCTGGTTGTTAAGCAGTGGGCCAGGAAGCCGGCCACCCGAGTCTTAACAACCACGAATCATCCTCTGTCAGCGGACTTCCCCACTGACAGATTAATGTACAGATAAAGAATGCCGCCAATTGCCCCACAATAGAAAAATGTTTAAACAAAACAGTGTAGGGTTCCCCCCAGTCGAAACCACAGGAAACAGTTTTTGACAGATTTTTTTTTAGAAAAAAAAAATAGTGTCCCTCAATGTACATTTATCATCAATTATGATGCCTGCCGGAAAAATTAAAAAAATTGCAAAAAACGATTTGCCTCCTGGGAAGCTACCCGCTGTATGCCCTCTCTTCACTTTGAGAGTTCTTATATAGGCAAGGGGCGGGACCACGTCGTGATTGACGATGGATGTACTTTGAGGGACACTATTTTTTATTTTTTTTTTAACAAAGGACTTGTCAAAAACCCATTCACATAGGGGGGCAGAATCCAGGGGATTCTGATAAGCCCCCCATCCACAGCCCAGGGTTGTCGGGAATAGGCCCTTGTCCCCATCAACTTTGGGACAAGGTGCTTTAGGGAGGGGGGTGCAGAGCCCCCCATCCCATAGCACCCACCCCATGTTGAGGTCATGTGGCCTGGTATGGTTCAGGGGGGGTGGGCACTCGCTCGTCCCCCCATTTTCTGACCTGCAGGGCTGCATGCTCGGATAAGGGTCTGGTATGTAACTATAATATAAAAAATGTAACGAGAACACATATGTGAGAACTAATATAGTTCAATGATGAATGGATATTAACCCAATGTAATATAGGTGTGAAAAAACATATAAATATAATAAAGTCCAACAGTAAAATGAGTGAAGAATCCAATAAAAGTAAAAGAGTCTTCCGACGTGTAATTCATCAACTAGTGAACCCTGAAGTGAAAGAGGTTAAACACTCTTACCGGAGCAGATAGATTCGGATGCCGGCGACACCGAATCAGACAAGCTTAGCTATCTAGGTGGATGGCTCTCCCAGATGAAGATAGGGCCCCGGATTTCAGAAACGATGAGCCTCATCGTTTCCTACATTGTTTTTATCTCCATGTGATCACTTTTTTTTATTGTATATTGGTTGGTTTCAATAAATCTACCCTTTTTGATCTGTACCATTGGAGCACACCATTCTTTTCTTCCCCCTATTTTTTGGTTGGATGAGAGATTTGGATGTCCCTATTGGATGTGTTGTTTCCTCGGTTCGGTGGACACCATTGAAGCTGTTCCAGCCAAGAGGAGATGTCTTCTGAGATCCGGGGCCCTTATCTTCATCTGGGAGAGCCATCCACTTGGATATCTAAGCTTGTCTGATTCGGTGTCACCGGCATCTGAATCCATCTGCTCCAGTAAGAGTGTTTAACCTCTTTCACTTCAGCATTTAGTGAGTCACCTCTTGGCAAATGATATGCAAGTTAGGAGCCCCCAATTTCCTGGCTAAATACTAAATAAATGTTACAGATCAATGACTAACCAAGAAGCTGTAAGAAGCTGTAAACATGAAACTTGCAACTTTAGAAGTGCAAGTTCCTTCCCCGTTGTGCTTTAGAGGGTGCGGTATGGATGGTACAATGTTCCATGTCCGGTGGACATGCCCAAAAGTGAAGCGATTTTGGATTTGCATATACATTTTCATCTATTCCCTTACACAAGTGAACCTCATTAAGTTGCCACGACAGGCACTACTGGGTCATCCGGTGGAGGGAGCTTCGAGACACGTGAGGAGACTCATAGCATTTATTTTTGGGGCAGCCAGAATCTCTATTGTCAGGTCATGGAAGTCCCCCACGATCCCATTTGACTTGGTGAAAACCAAGTTGTCTTGGAATATGGTCAATGAGCATTTCTCGGCAATACTACTTGATAAACAGGCCTTCTTCGATAAAATCTGGGAGCCCCGGATCAAATACTTGTCGGATGCTTTATAAGTTGTGCTTATTATTCTGGATCAGGGTCCAAATAGGGTGCACTCTTTACTGTATTGCCCCTTTTTTTCTTTCCCCTTTTTCTTTCTTCTTTCTACTCACTCTCCTTTCTGTTTCTCTCTACAACAGATGTCATTATATAGTAGGAAACCTCGTTATTCATTCTTCTTGTAATGCACCACATTCTGGTATGCATATGTGGAATATTGACTGATTTACATGCTATTGTTGGAGCTTTGTATTTTTCCTTTGAAATATTGAATAAAAATTATTGGAAAAGAAGTGCAAGTTTAGTAGTGGGTCCCATACTTCTAATTTCAAGGAAAGTTTCCTTTAACATTCGAAGATTGGAAGGGTTGTTGTAGAAGTTACAAGAATGTATGTTAGGTGCTCAGTCGTACTACAGAGCTGTATGTGTACAATATATAATATATACAGAATGTTGTTTTTTACTATGTTGTTAGTAGTTCTTTTATATGAATCAAGTTGTGGTTTCAGCACTCTTTACTCTGTAATAACATACTGCTGTTGATGTATATATAAACCGCCACACTGAATGAAAGAGAGCTTTTAATGTAAATGTCACAAAACAGAAAAAAAATGTTGTATAAATATACCGCTAATAGCAAAATAGCTGAAATTCCTCTAAGATCCCTGATTGCAACTTTTTCTTTTACAGTCATGCATTTTGTATGGGCTCAGGAAATTATGTTCATTTTATGCTTATGCTCCATTTAAAGGTACACAGCTGTCAAAAGTGCAAAAAAATAAAAAGAAACTACAGAGGGGGGACACCCTAACATGACCCAGCCTTCTGCTTATCATTGAGGCATATCTGCTGAGTCTGACTACCAGGCCACACTGGGTCCTTTGCTTGTTGCCAGTAATCTGGTTTTGTGGAAACATTTGTCTGTGCTTGATTTCCAATTTTGGCAGGGTACTTCTGATCACCACCATCACATTAACTTTTTTCCCTGGAGGGTCTCATCATTCCTTTGACATCATCTTACACTTTCCACCATTCTAAGGGTACTACTGATCCCCACCATCACATTACCTCTTTTCTCTGAGGACTTCATCATTCCTTTGACACCATCTTACACTTTCCACCATTCTAAGGGCACTACGGCTCCCCACCATGACATTACTCCTTTACCCTGGAGGACTACATCATTCCTTTGACATCGTCCTACATTTTCCATCATTCTCATTCCTATACCAACCAAGGTCAGCTGATCAGAAAAGCCAATTAGAGGGAGTAACTAAACACATTGGTCAGTACTGTTAAGGGGGCTTTATGAAATTGGTATGACATTGAATCTTTATATATCCATTGAAAAAGCTATCTCTATGGAAATTGATTGAGGAGCATTCTGTAGATTCATCTGCTTTCCATAGACACAGCTATATTTATAGTTTCGATTGTCCTCTTATGATGACTGGAATAAAGCACCAATTTAGCCCAGAGATATAGATGGTACAAATATATACTGTACATATTGTTATAGTGAACATTCGGAAGTTATGTATTTTTTTTAACTTCCTTAATAATTTGGAATTTCATGCAAATGTCAAAAATACTTTGTACTGCTGAACAATCTAATAGCCTTATACAAATAATCTAATGCTTGTATGTTTCAATACTGGGGCAGAGTAAGCAGAGACATTAGCTTGAGTCCTGAAGGTGGACCACTTTCCGCAAAGAATGTTGGTATCACTGAAAAAATTACTAAGTTCAGATTCAAAAAGCTTATATATATATATATATATATATATATATATAAGCATAGGAGGTGTTGGAGGGATGTAAACATGTCTCTGAAAGTTTGGAGTACTTGGATGGTTTTTCCGACAGAATTCGGTCACACAAAAGTTCTCTGAACTTTCGACCGTCAAGAACGCCGTGACGTACAACACTACGACGAGCCGAGAAAATGAAGTTCAATGCTTCTGAGCATGCGTAGAATTGTTTCTGAGCATGCGTAGAAATTTTGAGCGTCGGAATTTGTACAGATGCATTTTCGGATAGGAACTTTTCCCGACTGAAAAATAGAGAACGTGCTTTCAATCTTTTGCTGGCTGGAATTCTGCCATCTTTCCAACAAAAAGCTCTCATCTGAGTTTTGCTGGCGGAATTTCCAATCGTGTGTATGCGGCATTAGATTCTTATGCCCTGTACACACAAGCGGAATTTCAGTCGGAAAAATCTTGGATGGTTTTTCCACCGGAATTCCGCTCAAGCTTGGCTTGCATACACACGGTCACACAAAAGTTCTAGGAACTTTTTCCGACCGAAAAAAAGGAGAACCCACTCTCAATCTTTTGCTGGCTGGAATTCCGCCAGCAAAAGTCTGATGGAGCATACACAGGGTCGGAATTTCCGACCAAAAGCTCACATCAGACTTTTGCTGGCGGAATTTCCGCTCATGTGTATGGGGCATAAGATTCAATGGGGGAGAATTACTAAAACTGGTGCACTCAGAATCTGGTGGAACTGTACATGAACGGCATCAGCTTCTAACTTCAGCTTGTTCAATTACGCTTTGGCATTGACAATAAAACCTGGCAGCTGTTGGTTTCTATGCAGAGCTGCACCAGATTTTGTACTCTCCAGCATTAGTAAATAACCCTCAATGTGTTCTGTGCAGGATTTATAAATGATTAATTTGTGGCACTGCACTCATGTAGTCATTGGAGAACACAACTTATTAGATGTAGGGGAGGCTTAGAAAATGTCTTCCTTCCACATTTTCAGTCATATGCCCTGTACACACGATAGGATTTTCCGATGGAAAATGTGTGATAGGACCTTGTTGTCGGAAATTCTGACCGTGCGTAGGCTCCATCACACATTTTCCATAGGAATTTCCGACACACAAAGTTTGAGAGCTTGCTATAAAATTTTCCGACAACAAAATCCGTTTTCGGAAATTACACAAATCCGATGCACAACTTGCCACACATGCTCAGAATACATTAAGAGACGAAAGCTATTGGCTACTGCCCCGTTTATAGTCCCGACGTGTGTGTTTTACGTCACTGCGTTCAGAACGATCGGATTTTCCGACAACTTTGTGTGACCGTGTGTATGTAAGACAAGTTTGAGCCAACATCCGTCGAAAAAAATACATGGATTTTGTTGTCGGAATGTCCGATCAATGTCCGACCGTGTGTACGGGGCATTATGGGTGAAATGTGCAGCGCTTATGTGATCATATAAACCATAACAAATAATATGAGTACAAAAAACGTGAATAATAAATGATGTGCTCAAAAATACTCCAAGCAGTCCTCTATTATGACATATGATGTCTATAAACAGAGGAACTTGGACGTCTGATGTCCAAAAAAGAAAAAAGTCAGTGACAAGCTTCAATCATGTGTGATGATAATCCTCAACCACATGTGGATATAATATAGTGGCAGTCTTTAACTTCAAATATGTATGATGTAATAACAGTTGATAGTAGATCCACCACCAGACACCAGAAGCTGCTTACCAGTGGGATTGAACTCAAATAGGTGTACATCTAGTGAATCAATCAAGCTTTGTGGTATAATATACCAAGGGGATCAGATGCTCTATCCAGATATGACCTCCAGATGGACCTCCGAACAGGTGTAAGGTATGGATGGACTCAGTAGATATAGGCAGTCAGCCCCATCATTAAAAGAAAGAGGAAGGCATATAGTGTAACTCCGTATGGAAATTTTAGTACATAAAAAGCAAAGGAAATACACTCACGTGTTTAGCAGTAAAATCAAGCGCTTGTATAAAAGAAGACAGTGATCTCAGCATATCCTTCCGACGCGTTTCAACTTAGAAGTCATCATCTGGGGTGCTGGACCACTGTACTGGCTGAGTATTTATAGATACTGGTTACCCCCATAACAAGTGGCAGCTCCGTCTGATTGAAAGTGCAAATTATGGAGATTACTTCCTGGTTCCTCCAAAATGGCGCCTGGGCTTGCATTCCAAGCCTCGTTTTCATATGTAGAGGAGGATTACTTCCTGGTTCTGCCAAAATGGCGCCCGGACAAGAGTTCCAAGCCTCATTTTTACATGTGAAAGAGGATGTGACATCATGTGGAACAGTGACTGGTTTAAACAGCCAAAAACATGGCACCGCTATTCTCATGGACATAAGGGGCAGATGTGGCTTAAAATGTTGTTTATAATTTACTGTACAGGGCATTAGCCTGCAGAAAAAATTGCAGCTGTAGACAGTGTAAATGTACACAATGTAATGTTTGCACTGGCCTGACCATGTGAGAAGAGCTTGAAAAGGGACAAGGTAAAAAAAGGCAGAGAGAGGCTTGTTAAGGTTATATTTGCAAAGTTGATAAAAATAATGTTTATAAGTACAATTATTAAGATAAGCCGTTCACTGATTGACTTAGGTTTTGTCTGGAGTTAACCTGTCTAAAGAACATTACCTTGATTACTGTGGTCACTATGATCTTTGTTATTTTCCGCAGAGCTCATCGCAATGACATGGAGAACATCTATCCATTCCTGTTCCTTGGTGCCATCTACTCCTTGTTGGATCCCAACCTGAACATCGCCAGAATTCATTTCTTCATCTTCTTCATGGGCCGTCTAGTACACACAGTTGCTTATGTGTTCTCCTTGAAAGCTCCGACACGTTCAGTGGCCTACAGCATCGCTCAGCTTCCCTGCTTCTCTATGGCTCTGCAGATTCTCTACTCTGTTACTTCTTACTGGTAATTGAGAATCCAGTAATCTAATCCACTAGGACCATGTGAAAGGTGTCATTTCCTTGCAGTGGCTGGGATGCAGCTCAGTACTGCATCTGCACAGACTGTGTACTTTAACAATGTTAACAGTATTGACTGACATTTTGTTTCCATAATAGTGTTCACGGTTTCTGAAGAATATTGCATATTGTGCAGAACAATGATGAAGTGTTTTTAGAAACTTTTATTTGACCTGTTTCTTCAGTGGTATGTCAGTTCTGTTTTTTTTTTTTTTTTTACTTGTATGCCATTTTATTGTTGAGCTGTCTAATTAAATGTTCATGATACATGCTTTAAATCTTTCCATATTTTGGAAGGGAAGTCTATATTCCTGGACCCCTCAGGGGCGGGTCTTCTTGATTCAAAGGTGGGCATGGTTGGTTGAATTGGATTTATTCATTTTGATTGGTATAGTAACATCATTGTTTAGACTTAAAGGGAACCTTTGCTTTTCCCGTGCAGAGCAAAGCAACAGGTCCATTTTAGTGCTCCCCCCGCAGACACACACATATATATATATATATATATATATATATATATATATATATATACACACACAAACACAATATTACCAAAAGTATTGGGACAACTGCCTTTACATGCACATGAACTTTAATGGCATTCCAGTCTTAGTCCGCGTAAGGTTCAGTTTTGAGTTGGCCCACCCTCTACATCTATAACAGCTTAAACTCTTCTGGGAAGTCTGTCCACAAGGTTTAGGAGTGTATCTGTGGGAATTTTTGACCATTCTTCCAGAAGCACATTTGTTAAATCAGGCACTGATGTTGGATGAGAAGGCCTGGCTCCCATTCTCCACTCTAATTTATCCCAAAGGTGTTCTATCGGGTTGAGGCCAGGACTCTGTGCAGGCCAGTCAAGTTCCTCCACCCCAAACTCGCTCATCCATGTCTTTATGGACCTTGGTGCTCAGTCATGTTGAAACAATAAGGGGCCAACCCCAAACTGTTCCCATAAAGTTTGGAGCATGAAATTGTCCAAAATGTTTTGGTATGCTGACGCCTTACGAAATACCTTCACTGGACCTAGGGGGTTAAGCCCAACCCCTGAAAAACAACCCCACACGATTTGTGCTCAAAGCAAGGTCCATAAAGGCATGGATGAGCGAGTTTGGGATGGAGGAACTTGACTGGCCTGCACAGAGTCCTGATTGCAACCTGATAGAACACCTTTGGGATGAATTAGAGTGAAGACTTTAACTCCCTTCTTGTTCCTTCTTGTCCAACATCAGCGCTTCTGGAAGAATGGTCAAACATTCCCATAGACACACTCCTAAACCTTGTGGACAGCCTTCCCAGAAGAGTTGAAGCTGTTATAGCTGCAAAGGGTGGGCCAACTCAATGTTGAGCCCTACGGACTACAACTGGGATGCTATTAAAGTTCATGCGCATCTAAAGGCAGTCCCAATACTTATGGTATTATAGTGTATCTATGTTTGCCCTTGGGAAGCAAAAAAAGAAGACCTGCGCTTACACAGCGCTTACAGACCCCCCCCCCCCCCCCCCCCCCCGCTTCCACTGGGAGCTGCCAATTACCAAAGAACCAGGGCTGTTACATGGGAGTAAGTAAAATACTCCCCATACCCAGTAGTATTGGATATGTTGCTTTGCTTCCCAAGGGGAACAGAGCAGTAGGAGAGTAAAAGAAAGGCGAGTATAAAGAGCTAGGGGGTACAGAAATAAATCAAACCTGTTACTTTGCTATGAATGGGCAAAGCACAGGTTCATGTTATTGAATCTATTGTTTTCAAATCATAATGTTGGCAATCACAAGCCCAAAAATAGCAGGCAGCATTTCTGATTTCAAGCACTGCTTGCAATAATTAGGCTGCTTGAAATCCAGGATGGAGTCTATAGGAGATAGGCATACATTTTCCTGCTAACTGTTTTCAGAAAATATCTGCCTGTTTATAGCCTCGGGCAGGTTTTTACTTACTATCTGGAACTTCTGGCATTCATTGGAAGCACTGCTGTGTCTCAACATTATTCAGAGCTAGATTTAAATTGTATGTCCCCCTAGGCAACATTTATTCTGCTGCCCCCTGTGGCCACAGACTTCCAAACACCTCATATACAGCGTAGTAGGCATTTCCTATCATTAATCTTAAAGAAGACTTTCGTAAGAAAGATGTGTGAAACATGATAAAAGAAGTCTGCTTCTACCATCAGACCCTTCAATGTGACTCGCTTCACAATGTACAAAATACTCTACTCCTGGGCAGATGAACTATTACAAGAGTTGTCTCAAAGCGGTATTAAACTCAAAACCATGTTATATATTTCAGCCTACCAATCATTAGATGTGGTGGCTGCATTTGTTTTCTTTTCTTTGGCTTTTTCCCTATTTTCACCTGGTGATCTGGCCAGTAACACACCTCCTGTATGAGTGAAACACAACTCTGGAGGAATGAGCACAGGAGGCAAAGCAGACAGCTGCATTGTCAGTCTGTGGGGAGGATAGTGTTAAATGTACTAGCAGATATAGATACACTAACAAACAAAAGCTAAACTCCAGCTCATACTTTATAAGCAGTTACAGCAAACAGATTTGTTTTCCTTTTGAGATAAAGGTTTTGCATGAATAATTAAAAGCTGATCATTTTAATCACCTCTGCCAGTGTTAAGTAGTTTGTCTCATCCGTATAAAAACTGATACATTCTGCTGGAGAGTTTGTGCTTTGATGCGATGGCTTAAAAACCTCAAGCTGGATCTGATGACCTCACGACATCAGTACATTACCCTGAACTGAGAAATTGGCAATTTGTATCCATGAAAAACGTTTTTTTTTTCCTTTGGTGAAATAAAGAAACTTGACTGACTGATTGATTGACTTGAATGATTAAACCATATGATCCTTAGATAAATGACAACAGATGCCTCTGCCGATCGAACCACCGATGATGAGCTTTTTTCAAAACCTCTTGTAATGTACCGATTTCACAAACCCGTCTGAGAGTTCTGTAGAGAATCCAGGATTGGGAACCCCCCGGCATCCATCCTGGGTGGAGACAGCTTTTCTCCACCTGCATGCCTGGAAGGTTGCAGATCTCCACTCGGCAGGGTGATCTCATCCTCAATAGAAGTAAGTTATTTCCCCATGTCCTTTTCCTATTTATGAACCTTTTGAGCAAACTACTATTTTTTTGGGACAACTTACAACATTATAATGGCTCTCCCGCCCTTGGGACTGTACCCCTTAGATCTTCATGGATCATGACATCCTATATCTTATCATGTTTCATGTTAGAACCCTTATATGATTCAGAGTTCAGTAAATAAGGCTTTACACATCTCCAGAATTTCATATATTTCCAAGAGAAGAGACTTTAGGCTTAATTCACAAAGCTTTAAGACAAAGTTAAGTATCTTTATTTTAGACATGTGACTGTCAGGGCCATCTTAATAGCATCCTAGGCCCCTGGGCAAAGTAATGCACTGGGGCCCCTATCAACCTACCCCAATTTACACTCCTACTCTCAAGAATTAAAGTATAAATAGTTGATAGAATTATATTTATTAGTGCTTTAAATAAAATTTTAAACAATAAGAAGACAAATCAACAAAAAGGGCACAGGAAGGTGGATGGGGGTTTCAGTACAGCAGAGTACAGAGCAGTGTTCCCAACCGCCAGTATTTTTACTGGCAGCCAGTAAAAAATGGGCACTTTTCTCCTGCCAGAAAATGCCAGTGAAAGAAAAAGGTTGCCAGTAAAAAATATGGCTGTGACGCTTGCCGAGACCATCCAAGTGCCTGCTACAGTGTGTTTGGCCTGTGTCAGTAGCGGGTCATGTGACGTCATGATGCAAGGAAACAGAGCACCCGGAGCCTCATGTGCAGGTCTGCGGAACAGGAGGAAGGCAAGCCGGGAGTGGACTGAAGGGACCACCTGGCATGGAGAGAGAGGGTCACTGTGACTCTCCTCGCCAGGAGGGGACGTGTCATGTTGGTGAGGGGCCATCATCATCTGTGCTGCTGCACACTGCTGTCAGTGTCACTGTGAGAGTCAATTTCATGTTTGTGTGCCTTCCTATTCTAATTTCTTGCTCTCTTGATTCCTGTGCCTAAGCTACTTATTTACTATATCGAAAATAAAATAAGAAATATGTTTTTGCCTTAATATCTATCTTAGATCACATTCTTAATTGCATATTGTACTTGTTTGTAGCCTAAATGCTGAAATTTGCACTTAAAACTGTCATTTTGTAACTTTTAGATATGCCAGTAAAAACGTGACAGTGCCAGTAAATTTTGGGTGTCGTGTCAGTAAATTTCAATCTGGTAGGTTGGGAACACTGGTACAGAGGGAGTCAGAAGGGCACAATACAGGTTCTGGGATGCTGCCCGGGCCATCCTGGGATAGCTTAGTAAAAAGTATAAAAGAAAAAAGAAAAAAACTGCGCTAAGGTGAATCAAAATGGTGTACCTAAAACACAAATAAAAATATTGGTAAACAGATCTTGAATAATAAAAGCAGTGATTCTTTTGCACAACAAAAACAGTGTAAATAAAGAAAAAATAATAGAATCGCGCTAAGGCATTAACTTAATGATGTATACATTAATCAATAATACTGCCCATGAAACATGTGCATGTACCATGTATCATGAACAAGTTGGCAAGAAATGATATGATGTCAAAATTAGAAACAAAAAGTGAAATCAATAAATGTTGATGAAATTAAAATGTATATGGCATATAGTGTAATGTCCAAACACTAAAATAGCCAAACACCCGTGAACAAATGAATTGAAATACAAAAATATTGGAAAAAGTCCATCAAATTATGAATTGTATGGAATCTTCCATGACGTGAAAAATCTTGTGTTCAATCCACCACCAGTGATAAAGATTTGCCGCTTACCAGAACCCCATGATCCCTGTAACGAGCCCCTTCCTCGCTCGGTTCCACTCTCCCGACACTCCTCTGCTGCTATAGAATCAGATTGCAGATCGCACCATCTGATTGCTCGGTCATCCAATGCTCCGGGATTAGAATTACAGCTATGTGCCGTTCTATCCCAGTTGTGATAGCTCAGAACAAACACCAGACAGGCTGTATGTAAGTTCAACCAGGAATCTCACTTTATTGCAAAATACAGGCTTTTATACACTAAAAGTGGAGGTGCAGACCTGCTCATATTACTCTAACAATACAGCTGTAACCTAATTAACCTAATTAACATAAGCTAATTAACTAATCCCTTTAGACAGCCTAGATGACTCAGACATGACTTTTAGGCCAGACTGGCCGTCTTGTAGTTCAGAAAATCCAATCAACATTATCACAATCAACATAGACTCTTCTTCACACAATAGCAGAGTTAATTAACACAAACAACAATGGGGATCTAATGACTCTTAGATCCCATACTATAGACTTATTTACAATACACATTTTAGCAGACAACAGACAGACAGGTGTTGGAATTTACATCAGCATCTCCTAACAGTATCTGTCCCAGCATTATGAATCAGCCACTATTCCAATATGGCAAATCCAGGGTCCCCAGAGTCTGTGTGTCCTGGGGGACCAGGACCCGAGTCCACAGTAATACCACCTCAAGGGTCCCCAGGCATACAGCTCACAAAGAGCACCGTTCCCCCAAATGCAAGGGCCCACGATCGATCGGCAGGAGGCTAGCATACAGTCCCCTCCAAAAGTCTCTTTCCTGGCTAGGTCTGTCAGAATCCCCCACTACAGAGGATCAGGGGAAGCCTGTAAGGAGAAAGCCATCCGGAGCTTGGCAAGTGGACCCGGACTCTAGATTCGTTGGTGGTAATAAAACATCCAAAGATACCAAATTAAGCTATTGGAACTCAGATCCCATCATATCTCCCCAGAAAGCCTTAATTAGGGGTATCCTTATCCAGATGGCATCAGATATTTTGTTTAAAAGGGATGACTCTAGTCTATACACGGCAGATCTAACCGTTTGTTATTCAGCAGCATGAACGGTTCATCAGTGCCACCTATCAGTGCCACCTCTCAGTGCCACCTATCAGTACTGCCTCATCAGTGCTTATCAGTGCCCATTAGTGCCGCCTTATCAGTGCCTATCAGTGCAGCCTCATAAGCGCACATCAGTGAAGGAGAAAAATTACCTGTTTTCAAAATTTTATAATAAACTATGAAACAGTTTTGTTTTTTGTTTTTTCAAAATTTCGGTCACTTTTTGTTTTGTTTATCAAAAAATAAAAAACCCAGCAGCAATTAAATACCACCAAAAAAAAGCTCTATCTGTGTGAAAAAAAATGATAAAAATTTCATTTGGGTAAACTGTAGCATTGTCATTCAAAGAGTGACAGCCCTGAAAGCTGAAAATTAGTCTGGGCAGGAAGGGTGTGTAAGTGCCCAGTAAGCAAGTAGTTAAAAAGTCTTCCTTCATTCAGAAAGCAAAATATTCTGTGAGCATGTGCTGTACCACATTTGACCACTAAGTGACAGCAGAGGCATATCTACTGCTAGATCACGGAGAAATCCTGCAAACTATTCTTCATGCACCCAAACTCACACAATGTATACTTGAAAATTGATATGCAACATGCACATAATGTGTTATGGCACTGCAACATTAAAAATGCAAAATAGTGGATCACAGCCAGGGAAAATGAATTATTTTTCCCTAAAATATTTCCAGGTTTATCCTATACTTCTTAAGCTGCAATTTACAATTCCATTTTTCCTCTAAACACAGGTAAGTATATGGGATGCTAGAATGCAGACCGATGGGGTCTGAAGCCCATCCATATATTTTTGGAATGAGTCGCACCAAAAACACCTGAAAAAAACTATTCAGCTTTGCAGTGCCTTGCAAAAAAAAAACATTCAAAATGAATGCTTTTCTCTACATTTTTTTATTGAATAAGCAAAACTTGTCTAGAGTGAAATGTAAGCTGCAGACCTCCTTCTAAAACCACTAGGTTGCCAGGATGCTTCTGACATTAACACTTTGGGGTTGATTTACTAAAACTGGAGAGTGCAAAATCTGGTGCAGCTGTGCATGGTAACCAATCAGCTTCTAACTTCAGCTTGTTCATTTAAGCTTTGACGAAAAAAACCTGGAAGCTGATTGATTTCTATGCAGAGCTGCACCAGATTTTGCACTCTCCAGTTTTAGTAAATCAACCCCTTTAGGTCATTGACCTGGAGAAAATATGTAGCAAGTGAAGTCAGACCACCTGACCTACTTAGTTGCTCCAGATCATGACTTGGTAGGGTATACATGCATCATTTTTTTGTTTCCATTCAACCAGCGCATAAATGGGAAGTAAAAAAAAAGAGATCCTCGCATTCACACAAGCGATGTGGATGTAGGGATATCTCCCACTGGGTTTTTGTATACTGACAGGGGGGACCCCCCCCCCCAATCCCCATATGAGAATACATAGATCAACAGTGCAGCCATTGAATAGGCTGCAGCAGGTGATCAAATGCTGGTTTTCCAGCAGGATCATTCAACAGAAACCGGTTGTTAGACCAGCTTGTGTGAAACAGACAGCTGTACACATGTACCAAAGTTCTGCCCGTTCCTGCTGAACCAGCTGAATTCTGCCATGTGTATGCCCGGCTTTAGAAATTGTTAATGCCAGAGAATCAGCTAAGTTAAAGCATTTTTATAGGGAATTTAGTAATGGTAACCTACATATACTTAGTATTCTGTAGAACATAGTAGCTTCCTCGGCTGTAACAAGTGTCAGGAACACGGCCCAGTATTTACAGTTATACGGGTAACTCAGCCACTTTAATCTAACCACCATGGAATGTGTCAAGGCAGATGTTAATTGTCCAAGAACAAGATGGGAGGTGTGAACATTTGTGAAAATACCCTTTCACACCTCTCAACACGTTCTTGGACAACTAAGTTTGCCTTGATACATTCCACGTTGATTGGATTAAGATGACTGGCTTTAAATGCTGGACATGTTCCTGACACACATTAGAGCTGAAGAAGCTATGGGATGAGCCATGAAATGTCTTCAACATTAAAGAACAAGCCCACTTGAAAGTGAATAACTATTACTAAGTACAACATGACCTGGATAGTTGAGAAGAATGCTTACATATATCTCCCATAATACATTTCATGTAAACTACAATAATCTGTGTATAATTAAAGCATTAGCATGGGAATTGTAGCTCTGAAGTTAATGTTTATATCTGTTTATAGGAAAAATACATTATAGACTTTCTATTATGTGTACTGTATTTTACCAAAACAAAGAAAGAAAATTAATCATATAATTGAATTAATAATGTTCCAAGCTTTATATTCCTCCAGCTTTCTCATTGTGGTGATAGTGAAGACACGTACGACATTTAGCAGTTTAGCATGTTGAAGGCACCATTTAGCTTGCCTGGATATACTGTTAGTTATCAGTGAAGCAGAAGACAAGTCAGCCTCTATGGGAGCCTTACAGCCTGCCATTAAGCTGAGATTTCTGCTGTGACAGGGAGAGAATACTAGTGAATAACATCCCACACTTCTATCCATGATGGATAAGATTGCACAACCTAATACTGGGGATTTAGATTTGTACAAATGTCCAATTATGACAGGTGCATGTTGCTTTCGCAAGGCCCCAGCCTTATGCCTCCGTGCTTGTTTAGTGATGGCGCACTCTATAAAGCAGCATGCAATCTGCTAAATATGTACATATGCGCACATGTGTCTTTAAGCTCACAGTACAGTACAAAACATTTTTTTCTCATGAGTCATGACCATTCATGTTATTCCTTTAATATATTTTCTATAATTATTTGTTATTTTTGGTGTAAAGAAATACACTTTTTTTTTGATCAGGTAAATTTAAAACTTTGTATGCGGATACTTCAGCTGACAGCTGGAGCTTTGCGCATGGTCTGTTCTCTGGGAAGCTTCTTCTTTTTTTAGACCTGTTGCCCTAAAGGTAGACTTGAGTCAGAGGATGGGCATGCACCTTTAATTTAAACCAATGGACTACCTATTGGACGAAACGCCGCATAGGGTGGAGCTATGACGTCAGGACACTGTAACGTGTCAACCGCGGCCATCTTTGTGGTTGGAAAAAATTGATATCCTGACAGATTGTAGCTTCTGTCATGCCTGCTTTTATCTAACGAAATGTGAGTACCCTGGCTGTTTTTTGATGAAATAAATTCACCCTGGTTTTAAAAACCACACCATGAGGATTTCCCTTTTTGTATTTCATACATGTGCCTATGAATTTCCATTTGGTGAAACTACAAGATCCAGCCTTCTATGATCCGTTTGAAGTGGTTCCGTGGCCCTGTGGATATATCATGCTTGTCTGACCACCTGTAACTCAGTGTTCCATTGTCTTTGGTAAGAGGTCCGGTGTGTTGATGTTCGGTGGAGGACAATTTCATGCTCACCTTATTGTGTCTCTGTCTACACCATGGGTGGTTCCAGCTGTTTCCCTGAAAAAGGACTCTGTTTAACCCTATGGACTCTTACTTTATAATTTTATGTTTTTAGCACTGCATACATTCATCCTTTTTCTTATTAGTAAGCTCAACATATTTTGTTAACATATTGGGGGTTATTTACGAAAGGCAACTCCACTTTCACTGAAAGTGCACTTGGAAGTGCAGTCGCTGTAAATCTAAGGGGTAGATCTGAAATGAGTGGAAGCTCTGCTGATTTTATCATCCAATCATGTACAAGCTAAAATGCTGTTTTTTTATTTTCCTTGCATATCCCCCTCAGATCTATAGCCACTTTCCCTCCAAGTGCACTTTCAGTGCAAAGTGGATTTTCCTTTAGTAAATAACCCCCATTGTCATGTGTACACCTTGTAATAAATGTCCATTGGTAAAATAAAGATGTAAATCAGATGATTAAAGTGAAACTCTTCCAAAAACTTTTTTAAAACTTTGAATAGAGTAGGGAAGATTTAGCACATCTGTAGAGCTCTGAAGAAGAGGGAATCCCAATCCACTGAATTGAGTTGGCTGTATCATTCTGTAATATTTTAAAAAAAATTGTACACTAAGCCCTTGAGTTGAATAATTCTCTGCCACTGGAACCTGTCCCTATTGAGTTTATGTAAGTTTCAGCCATAAAAATTTCAGTCATATTAGGTGGCTCGGAACGCAGGGGTCGCAGGCATACCCCCATGCCCTCCGCTCAAGTCCATCTCTAAATTTCCCTGTGGCTACAGCTGTTTCTGCACATTCAGCAGGGGACGAGGAGGAATGAACCCTATCCGTATGTAAGAAGTCCCACCCTGCAGACATAGATCATACATTTAAGAATACCATTCCAATCCTTATTGATGCATGCTACACATGCTTAGACTGTCTGCATCAGCTGTACCTAAAGTTGCCAGTCTGGACTCTCTTAAAAGTTCCCAAGACTTTTTTTTCCAGTAAACACACTACTGCAACTAGTTTTGTATGGTGAGTAACCTAGTTTGGATCAAGTCTTTACTCCTCTTAAAAGCTTTGTCCATCAATATTCTACTGAGGAGAGCTTCTACAAAAGTGGGCCATTCCCATAGTGGACCTGGCCATTTCCTGTGTTAACAAGACTCTGACTGTCCCTGTGGAAAACATCCTATTGTTTACAGACCCAGTAGATAAAAAGCTAAAAGCAGTGGTGGCCCCTCCATTAAGGGCACAAGGACACCGCCCCCTCTATCACACCACGCCCCTATATGTATTATGGATAGATTCATGAATAGCATGAATCTATCCATGGCTGCCGCAGCCACCCAATATTCAATCGTCTGGCTCCTTTTAGGATGCCAGGTGCCTGAATTACAGCAACGGGGTGTTTTTTGAAGCACCTGATTAGAGCCATAGGCTCTAATAGGCTTCAAAATAGGGTGGACTCGGAGCGCAGAGCATTGCACTTGGAGCCCACCCAGGTGTGTTAGAAAAGCAAATGAATATTCGCTTTTCTAACACTGAACCGCCTCTCTGCCAATCAGGACGCACAGGTCTAATACTTGTCACCTGATTTGATGACAGGACAGGCGCTCCTATTGGACGCCTAGCAGGAAGAAAGAAGAGATGCATGGAGGACACAGCTCGCCGATGCCTGATCCGCTGCCGGTTCCACAGATCGCTGCCGTCACCAAGATGGGGTAAGTGCCAGTCAAACAGGCAGGTGGGGGGTTACAGTGGCTGCATTAGATGGGCACAGTGGCTGCATTTGATGGGCACAGTGGCTCAATTTGATGGCACAGTGGTGCAATTGATGGGCACAGTGGATGCAATTGATGGGCACAGTGGCTGCATTTAATGGGCACAGAGGCTGCATTTTATGGGCACAGTGGCTGCAACTGATGGCACAGTGGCTGCATTTGATGGCACAGTGGCTGCATTTGATGGCACAGTGGCTGCAATTGATGGGCAAAGTGGCTGCAATTGATGGCACAGTGGTTGCATTTCATGGACAAAGTGGCTGCAATTGATGGCACAGTGGCTGCATTTGATGGGCACAGTGGCTGCAATTGATGAGCACAGTGGTTGCATTTGATGGCACAGTGAGGCTGCAATTGATGTTTTTGTTTTAAGTATTATTCTGAATTTTTCAGTTTGTTTTCGCCCACCCAAAATTTTTAAGCACCAGCCGCCACTGGCTAAAAGCCCTTTACAAAGCTATATTCTCCATTGCAGTTTTTGCCCTGCAACCTGCCATTGTGGTCACGTCCCTCTGCTAGACCTTGGACATCTGGACCAAGCATATGTCTCAGGACCCTGGCTTTTCTAACAGATTTCTAACAAATCCTTCTGTCCTCCAACAACTGGAATTCAGGTCCTACTGTTGTTTTGAAGGACTAGCAGATGTTATAGACCTGGACAACTTTATCAAGGATGTCATTAGGGAAAGTGTACCCTTTTGCCCCAGCAAAAGAGGGCTAAACCTCTGTCTGGGAAACCATCTTGCTCTGAGAGTAAGAACAGTCGCTTTCATTTCTTTCAGGCCTCCAAGTCTAGGATGTAGCATGGGACTCAGTTCTGCCATATGTCCTAGACTCTCAAGTTCTCCAAACCCAAGAACAAGTCCTGCTCACTTTTTAAGGTGGGGGACATCTGCTGTCTTTGTGGCAACCTGGTCCCAGAACATTTCAGACACTTGGATGCAGAATGTGGTTTCCACAGGCTACAAGCTAGAATTTCAATCTCTGCCTCTGTCCTGCTTTATGTTGTCAAAACTGCCAAAGTCTCTGCAAAGACCAGCAGATCTTGGTGATGCTCTGACACTGCCCATCTTCCAAGGGGTCATTTCCCTGTTCTATTAGAAAAAAGATTCCAGGATCTACACAAACCGTTAAAGGTTTTTTGTTTTTGGTGAAACCTGTTCACAGTTCCCAAAAGTGAATAGGGGCATTTTCCACATAGTGGATCTAAAGGTTCTCAACACCTTTCTTCATCACAAAAATTGCACATGGTGTCTGCCAGGTCATTCATCACTTCCTTCCATCTGGGAGATCTTCTGGCCTCTGTGGACATCAAGGACACCTATTTGCATATCCCAATCTCTCGGTATGGAAATTTGCAGGCAGATGTCCTCAGTCATCAGCATCTGGACTTTTCTCATAGAGGTGTTTCAAGACTCCTGTTGCAGGTGGGGGATGCTGGAAATGGACCCCGTGGTTGCCAGGTTTAACAACAAACTGACCAGGTTTGTTTCCAGGTCAATGAATCTGCTAGCTATTGAAGTGGATGCTCTTCTGACTCTGTGGGATCATTTCAACCTAATCTAAGTCTTTCCTTCTCTAAAACTCCTTCCTCGCCTGCTCTACAGGATCAAAAATGAAAAACATTCCAGTAATTCTCATTGCATAAAACTGGCCAAGATGGACATGATACTTGGATCTGTTCAGACTCCTGGCAGACTCTTTGCGGACCTTCCCAGATAATCCTGACCTTCTGTCCCTGATTCTCAGTCACTGTTTTTAAGGACTTGGCTCCTAAAAGTTCCTAAAAGACAGGGGCTTGCCCTGATTTGGTTATCCCTCTACTGCTAAAAGTTATAAAGCTATCATCTACTTGAACAGTCTACCATCACACCTGGAAAGCTTATTTCTCATGTTGCCAGGCAAGGAAATTCCACACCAGGAAGTACTCCATGGGATGAATACTGTCTTTTCTCCAGTCTGTCCTCAGCCAATCTTTTGGCCTTGAGTACTATTAGGGTCAGATCACAATCCAGTTCTCTTTCCAAGACTGCTTTCCTCTCACCCCTTGGGGCAGGCTTAAGTGCAGGGTGTCACACACACTGTCCCTCCTCTGTGCTCCCTTGTGACTCCCTGGGATCTTAACATGGTTCTGCAAAGACTTTTGAACCTATCAGAGATATTATTCTCTCTTCTCTCACTTACAAGGTTGTCTTCTTCAATGCCATCACCTCTGTGATGGGAGTTTCTAAGTTGGCAGCCATTTTTGTGTTAAACAGAGACAAGACTGTCTTGAGGCTTAGGACTTCCTTTCTTCCCAAGGTGGTTTCTTCCTTTCACATTAACCAGGACATTGCTCTGCCATCTCTCTGGGTCTGGTATGGATTCGGAGGGGAACCCCATGCCATTTTTTTTTTAAATGATATTGGGTCCCCCAGAATCCATACCAGACCCTTATCCGAGCATGCAGCCCGGCAGGTCAGGAAAGGGAGGGGACAAGCGAGTGAGTGCTCCCCTCCGAATCATACCAGGCCACATGCCCTCAGCATGTGGGGGTGCTTTGGGGCAGGGGGGACTCTGCCACCCCAAAGCACCTTGCCCTCTTATTGATGGGGACAAGGGCCTCTTACCCCCACAACCGTGGGCAGTGGTTGTGGGGGTCTGCTGGCAGGGGGCTTCCTGGAATCTGAAAGCCTCCTTTAACAAATGGGCCCCGATCCCGGCCACCCCCCTGCCATATGAATAAGTAGGGGTACATTGTTTTTTTATTTTTAATAAAGGAATTGTAAAAACTTTGAATGTGTTTTTTTTTTGACACTTTTTTGGTTAATGAGTAGGGGTACAATGTCCCCAAATGTAGAACCATCATCAATCACGCCACCCGCCGCACCACCAGACCGGAAAAAAGAAAAAAAAAAAGCCCCCCCCCCCCCCCCCCGCGACAAAGACTAACTGGGTTTTTTTTTCTTTTTTTGGATCCGGCGGTGTGGCAGGATTAACGATGGATCTACAACCGGGGAAATTGTCTTTTTTATTTTTAATAAAGAAATTGTCAAAAACTGTGAGTGTGTTTTTATTTCTTTTTGATGCTTTTTTAGTGAATGAGTAGGGGTACAATGTACCCCATGCTCATTCACATGGCGGTGGTGGCCAGGATCTGGGGCCCCCTTGTTAAAGGGGGCTTCCAGATTCCGGTAAGCCCCCTGCCAGCAGACTCCCACAACCACCGCCCAGGGTTGTGGGGAAGAGGCCCTTGTCCCCATCAACATGCCCCAAAGCACCCCCCCCCCATGTTGAGGGCATGTAGCCTGGTATGATTCAGGAGGCTGGTATGGATTTGGGGGAGACCCCACACTGTTTTATTCCTGTTTTTTTTTTTGCTTTTGGTCGTGGTTACTTGTTGGTCTGTTAGAATTTGTTTGCTGTGCTACCCACCAGATAGTTGGACTGCTTTTGGAAATCCCTATGTACCTGAATTAATTCACCCTGTGTCCCCTTAACATACTCCAAGAAAAGGATTTTACGATAAGTCAAAATCCTGTTTTTCCATCACAATTTTTCTTTTAGTGACAGAAAGTTTAATACGCATAGCAATTAAAAAATATGTAAACCCAACATTTCATATTCCTGATACAGTATGTGCCTGCTGTACCATGTACTTGTAAGAAAAAATAACCTGTTTCTTTTGTATTGCTCCCTTTGTGTGAAAACCCTGGTGTTCCTTTCAGTCCATCTCAAAAACTGACTACACTAAGCTGGAGAACACACTGTAGTCAGTTTTCTAGCTGTGCTGGAAACCCAGCCTACTCTCCTCCAATGATCAGACTTGTCCTGACACACCCCGCCCCTGCACAGCCATTCACTGAGAAGATGTGCTGCTGTTTCTCCTCCCCTAGCTCCTATGCAGCTTAGAACAGAGGGTATGTGATCACTTATAAAAAAAAAGGGGGGGGGGGGTATTTATTTATTTTTTATATCTATACACAAATGTTTTGCCTTTCATTTCTATTTCAAACTGAACGGGTTGTTTTACAAGCTGAGGGTTTACAATAAATTTTGAGGTTATTAACCTTTTCCTCTCTATAAACTAGAAGCTGGGGTTATACTTTGATGATTTTGTATAACATCATTTAATAAACAAATACAACTGAATCAAAACTCCTTATAGTTTCCTGTTAGCACTGTCCCACCTATAGGCCCGCAAGCGCCTTCTGGTACCAAGCCTGGATTCAGGGATCAGTATAAAAAAAATTACATAGGATTTTCCTGATTTTCCCAAGTTGACAGCTATATATTGCACTCCAGATCACATTGGTATTGAGTGATGAGAGCCAGCTGGTGAGACTTTGGGGCTGGTGAAGAAGGAGCATGAATACCACAAGCCCCTAAATCCCATCTATTACAAGGCATCCCATGCTCACCCTTCACAGCATTCTTCAGAAATGCACCGCTTTGTCATCATGTTCCGTCCCAAGCACGTTCTTCCCTAGAAATGTCTGTTCGAACCCAGCAAAGGCCTGACCTGTAACAGAAAACCTGAGATGTTTGTATAATCCTGAGATGCCAACTCTGATTTGTGACACACCAAAATAAATACAACACATATTTGTAACTGAGAATGCAACGTTTGCTCAGGAACATTATTCTTGAGTACCCAGGGGTACAGAGTGTTGGCAGAAGAATCCATCTCCCTCTTCCCGGGCCCCAGTGTTAATGCTGTGTCTGGCACTCACATTTTCTTTCCAACTCTTAAAACGTCTTTAATGTATTTCTGCGCAGGAGACGAGTTAGCTGTGGTTATCTGGAATGACTTTTACGGCTACAATTTAGTTCTAAATGAGAACTCTTGCTGCAGACTCTCCTGATTTTTTTTTCTTTTTGCCGACATCCATGCAATGTTAACTCTTTCATAAATTTTCCAGTGAGAGGCATTTTAAACCTTATAGCCTAATTCCAGCCACAACTTTTATAAGTTTAGCGATAGCTTCTTTTATATAGTTACATTGGTCCAGCTTGGACCATCAAAAGTACACTATATTACAAAAATATTAGGACGCCTGCCTTTACACGCACATGAACTTTAAAGGCATCCTAGTTTTAGTTCGTAGGGTTTAATATCGAGTTAGCCACCCTAAAACAGCTTCAACTCTTCTGGGAAGGCTGTCCACAAGGTTTAGGAGTGTGTCTATGGGAATGTTTGACCATTCTTCCAGAAGCGCATTTGTGAGGTCAGGCACTGATGTGGATGAGAAGGCCTGGCTCACAGTCTTCACTCTAATTCATCCCAAAGGTGTTCTGCTGGGTTGAGGTCAATACTCTGTGCAGGCCAGTCAAGTTTCTCCACCCCAAATTTGCTCATTCATGTCTTTATGGACCTTGCTTTGTGCACAGTTCCAACTCATTTGGTGGAGGGAGAATTATGATGTGGGGTTGTTTTTTTTAGGGGTTGTGCTTGGCCTCCTAGTTGCAGGAAGGGAACTCTTAAGCAGCATGCAGTGCCTTGCAAAAGTATTTAACCCCCCTTGGCATTTTTCGTGTTTTGTTGCCTCACAACATGGAATTAACATGGATTGTTTGAGGATTTGCATCATTTAATTTACAGAACATGCCCACAACTTTGAATATTTTTTTTTTTTTTATTGTGAGGCAAACAACAAATAGGACAAAATAACAGAAAAAGTCAATGTGCATAACTATTCACCCCCCTAAAGTCAATACTTTGTAGAGCCACCTTTTGCGGCTATCACAGCTCCAAGTTGCTTTGGATAAGTCTCTATGAGCTTGCCACATCTTACCACTGGGATTTTTGCCCATTCCTTCTTGCAAAACTGCTCCAGTTCCTTCAAGTTGGATGGTTTTCTCTTGTGAACAGCAATCTTTAGTCTGACCACAGATTTTCTATGGGCTTTGACTAGGCCATTCCAACACATTTACATGTTTCCCCTTAAACCACTCAAGTATTGCTTTAGCAGTGTGTTTGGGGTCATTGTCCTGCTGGAAGGTGAACCTCCTTCCTATATAAAGAAACGTGATTTTGCGCTAACCATACAAAAAAAAATAAAAAAAATTTGTGCTGCTGCTCGTGTTAGTCCATAAATACAAAAGACCCAAAAAATAAATAGTAAATAGTGTAACCAGCGCGCATCATATCTTAGTGTGTATTAAATATAAGTGATCCCGATAGTTATGACTACTATTGGTATACCACACTTAAAGCCATTTCAATCCGGCCAAAAACTCATGAAAAAACGTTATTACTATAGACATATATTTAAAAAAAATCGTGAAATTGACTTATTTTTCTATATTAGGAACATTTAAATCCTATACTCACACCACGTGTTCAACAGTGAAACAAAACATGTGTTATTAATTACAATGTTACTTATGAAAATCAATCCGCAACAATGTAGTGAGCACCGTGAAACATATGTTGCTAGTAACAATGTTACTTGTGACTATCAATTCGCAACAATGTGGTGAACACCATACATATCCAAATTAGTGCTAAAAATGTTTATCAGTGGGACACTTATTCCCCTTGAACATCTTAGGCCCCTTTCACACGAGGCGGGCTCCGTTTCTACGGAGCCCGCCTCGGTCCGCCGGCTCAGCGGGAGATCTGTCCGTTGATCTCCGCTGAGCCGGCGGATGACAGGCCCTCTCTGCTCACTGAGCGGGGAGGGGCTTGTCAGGCGGCGCTGCCGCCTATGGAGGGATCGGGCGAAAACGGACAGCGTGTCCGTTTTCGTCAGATCTCACCCGATCCGATCCGCCAGTGACGGATCTGGATGTAGAGCCATACGTCTGCTTTTAGCGGATCGGATGGGGTCGGATGTCAGCGGACATGTCTCCGCTGACATCCGACGCTCCATAGGCTAACATGGAGCGCCCGTTCAGGTCCGCCGTCAAAACTGACAGGCGGACCTGAACGGTCCGATCGTGTGAAAGGGGCCTTAGATGTAGAAACAATGATCAGTCCTTGATGGAAATATGCTAGGTTGATATTAGCACCAATCTTCTTTATAGAAAGAGACACACCGATATTCCTCCTTTTCACAAATATGGTAAAAAAGGACGCTTACCGGATCAGATGGATCTCAGGTTAGTGAGATCAGATGAGCATGTTGCATTAGCCTGCCGGCCTTAGATTATCACCTGGGCGTTTTCCTGGGAGATTTCCTTAGCCACTGTGCTCCAATACACAGGCAGATCTGGGCGTTTTCCTGGGAGATTTCCTCAGCCACTGCGCTCCAATACACAGGCAGATCTATCCTCACTGATACAATGTATCCGGTTTCAAAATATTAGTTCATCCATACAGAAGATACACCTCAGTGGGAATAAAACGAAAAGGGCTCCATAGTGCAAATGTGTTTTATAGATTTATTCAAAATCTTTTTCACAGTCACTTTAAAACAATTCTTTCCACTGCAAATGTTCACAGCAACACTCCACTGCACATCAGTACAGGTTTTGCTCAAGAATATCCCTGTATTTAGCACCATCCATCTTTCCCTCAATTCTGACCAGTTTCCCAGTCCCGACTGCTGAAAAACATCCCCACAGCATGATGCTGCCACCACCATGTTTCACTGTGGGGATGGTGTTCTTTGGGTGATGTGTTGGGTTTGCTCCAGACATGGCATTTTCTTTGATGGCCAAAAAGTTCAAATTTAGTCTCATCACACCAGAGCACCTGACTCCATATATTTTGGGAGTCTCCCAGATGCCTTTTCGCAAACTCAAAACGTGGCATTTTGTTTTTTGCTGAAAGTAATGACTTTCTTCTGGTCACTCTGCCATAAAGCCCAACTCTATGGAGCGTGTGGCTTATTGTCGTCCTATATACAGATACTCCAGTCTCTGCTGTGGAACTCTGCAGCTCCTCCAGGGTTATCTTAGGTCTCTGATTAATGCCCTCCTTGCCCGGTCTGTGAGTTTTGGTGTGCAGTCGTCTCTTGGCAGGTTTGCTGTTGTGCCATGTTCTTTCCATATGGTTATGATAGATTTGATGGTGCTCCTAGGGATCATCAAAGATTTGGATATTTTTTTTATAACCTAACCCTGACCTGTACTTCTCAACAACATTGTCCCTTACTTGTTTGGAGAGTTCTTTGGTCTTCATGGCAGTGTTTGGTAAGTGGTGCCTCTTGCTTAGGTGTTGCAGCCTCTGGGGCCTTTCAAAAAGGTGTGTATATGTAATGACAGATCATGTGACACTTAGATTGCACACAGGTGGACATCATTTCACTAATTATGTGACTTCTGAAGGTAATTGGTTGCACCAGAGCTTTTTTTGGGCTTCATAACAAAGGGGGTGAATACATGCCAATTATTATTTTTTTATTTCTGAAAATTGGTTTTATGTATATATTTTTCTAATTTTACTTCACCAACTTAGACTATTGTGTTCTGATCCATCACATATAAATCAGATAAAAAAAAATTGAACTAAAGGCTGTAATGTAACAAAATAGGTAAAAAGCCAAGGGGGGTGAATATTTTTGCAAGGCACTGTACATCAGCATAACAAGACATTTTAGGCAATATTATGCTCCCAACTTTGTGGGAACAGTTTGGGGATAGTCCCTTCCTGTTCTAACATGACTTCGCACCAGCACACAAAGCAAGGTCCATAAAGATATGGATGAGCAAGTTTGGGGTGGAAGAACTTGACTGGCTTGCACAGATTCCTGACCTCAACCAGATAGAATATCTTTGGGGTGAATTAGAGCGGAGACTGCCAGCTAGGCCTTCTCTCCAACATCAGTGCCTGACCTCACAAATGCACTTCTGGAATATCAAACATTTCCATAGACACACTCCTAAACCTTATGGACATGCTTCCCAGAAGAGTTGAAGCTGTTATAGCTGCAAAGGGTGGGTCAACTCAATATTGAACTCTACGAACTAAGACAGGGATGCCATTAAAGTTCATATGCGTGTAAAGGCAGGTGTCCCAATACTTTTGGTAATATACTGTATGTATGTGCCAGCTAGCATGGGTGCCATTCACAGAATGCCTTAGATTTTTTATCAATAAATGCCTTGATTGTACAAAATGGAGGTCGTGATTAGGGATGGGCTGAACACCCCCCCCCCCCCCCCGGTTCAGTTTGCACCAGAACACCGCGAACAGGCAAAATCTTCTAGCGAACATACGAACCCTAATAAAGTCTATTGGACATGAACATGAAAAATCAAGTGCTCATTTTAAAGGCTTATATGCAAGTTATTACCATACAAAAGTGGCAGCCACTCTGCGCCAGATCACGTACCTGGAACATGATCTAACAGTTCCATGTCTGCACCCGCCGCCGGTGACCTTCTCCCCCTGTGACTGGACATAGTGGGATCCAATCACCAGATGTCTGCTGGGACCTGCTGATCATTCAGGAGAAAGGCAGAAAGGCAGTCTGCCTATGTAAACAAGGCAGATCGCCATTTTGTGAGAGGGGAATGTACTGATCTTGTGTTCCTGCTAAGCAGGAACATGGGTATTTACATTCGACCAGTCAAAGCACCTTGCCCACAGTTAGCAATCACTTATAGGGAACACATTTAACTCTTTGATCGCCCCTGATGTTAACCCCTTTCCTGCCAGTGTCATTAGTACAGTGACAGTGCATACTTTTTAGCAGTGATCACTGTATTAGTGTCACTGGTCCCTAAAAAGTGTCAAAAGTGTCAGTTAGGTGTCCAATTTGTCTGCCGCAATATCGCAGTCCCACTATAGGTCGCTGATCGCAGCTATTACTAGTAAAAATTTAAAAGAAAAAGCCCAATATTGTTGACGCTGTAACTTTTGCACAAACCTGATTGGTTTGTGAAAAAGTTACAGAATCTACAAATTATGGGATATTTTTTTTTGTCGTTTTGATTGATTATATACGCGTATTGGGACTTTTTTTTTACCAAAAACATGTAGCAGAATACATATTGGCCTAAATTGATGAAGAAATTCGATTTTTTACCTTTTTTATTGGGAATGTTTTATAGCAGAAAGTAAAAAATATTGTTTTGTTTTTTTCAAAATTGTCTGCCTATTTTTCTTTAAAAAATAAAAACTTCAGAGGTGATCAAATGCCACCAAAAGAAAGCTCTATTTGTAGGAAAAAAGGACATACATTTTTTGGGGGTACAGCAACACAGTGTCGTATCGCAAAAAATGGCCTGGTCATGAAGGGGGGGTAAACCTTCCGGAGCTAAAGTGGTTAAAGTTCGCTCATAACACCATTAGGTGGGGCAACTCCATTTAGGTTTGGTATCCCTTTAAATGTGGCCTTGTCTATGACGTCTGCTAGATTATCTGTGACGTTGACAGGCGGCTGAAGCTCCGTCTAGACTCGGCAATTTCCATCCTGGTGGTTTTTACAAGAGTTACTTTAGGTAACAGGACGCTTCATGCAAAACAAATTTAAAGAGATGCCAGTGGATTCCATTACATGCTGGAACTCAGTACCTTAGGATTATGAACAATGAGATTTATACAGGATAACAGGATAGTCTGAGATCTTTTGTGTAAAATGATTATAGGGCAATAAAGCGTCACTTCCTAAAGTTCAAACAGAAAATGACAGGTGTTAAGGCAAAATTCCAAGCTGCTAATTAAAATGTTCCTAGTGTAGATTAACAATTACGCAAGTAATTAAAGATAAATAAATTTAGAAAAATTATAATTACTTTTATTACCACTGTAAAAGTCAGCCACCCTGGTCCTTTGCAATGGCTTTCACAATCGGCTTATGATGGAATTGAAATAGGCCTGCTCTTGTGCTTTGTATAACACAGGCATGTACATTGGTGCAGGAACTACATCTAAAATTGCATATTACAATCGGATTGTTCAATCTCTATAGTGTTGTCAGAGTATTGAAATGATGCGATGGAAGGTTGTTGTTTGCAGTGAATTACTGTATTTTCATGGAGGATATCTTTATCATGGAACAGGAAGAGAACGCAAACAAGTGCATATAACATAATAAGGATGGTACTTCCTCTGATTAAATTCTATCACAGGTGTCAAACTGGCAGCCCTCCAGCTGCTGCAGAACTACAAGTCCCATGAGGCATTGCACAGGTGACAGTTACAAGCATTACTCCCACAGGCAGAGGCATGGTGGGACTTGTAGTTTCACAACAACTGGAGGGCTGCCAGTTTGACGCCCTTGCCTTATATCATAGAATACATGAACTATACACTATAATACTACAGTGCCACCTGCTGCATAGATATATAGATAGGTATCATGCATACAGTATATAGTCAGTTTATATGCAATCATATACTGTTGTTCTTCCCAATACCCCTTTTCAACAGCATGTACTTTGTCAAATTACATTCAGCTTCTTCTGAATATGATTATGACGTTCCTTCAATAAAGGCTTGGTGAGTACATCAGCAGTCATCTCCTCTGAAGGGCAGTATTGAATGTCAATAACTCCTTGCTCTTGAATATCCCTCAGTAGGTGATACTTGACATTGATGTGTTTGGTCCTAGGATTGACCTGTTCTGATTGCGCAAGTTTTATACATCCCTGGTTGTCTTCAAAAATGGGAAATGGCTTTGACATGTCTACCCCAATGTCCACAAAAAAGTTGACGTATCCATATTTTGTCTTGACACGTTACATTGCTGCTGCAATGTACTCTGCTTCAGTTCAAAATAGAGCGACAGTTGTTTGCTTTTGACTAGACCAACTTATGGTTCCTTCCCCATACTGGAGGATGAATCCTCTTGTGGATTTGCAGTCTGTGCAGTCCCTGGCCCAATCAGCATCCACATATGCAACCAGTTTTGGACTTGATGTTGCTGGTAACCATAACTTTATATTGTTCCTTTGAGGTACTGCATCACTCTTTTTACTGCATTCCAGTCACGCTGACAGGGAGCTGAAACATTCCTGCATAGTATGCCCACTGCTGCGGCTATGTCTGGTCTTGTCATAGTGGCAACATATATCAGTTTACCGATAGCTCTGCGATACATGTCATTTTTGGGTAGCAAGTTTTCTGCTTCATTGCTCTTTTGATAGCCTGGTTCCATAGGAGTTTTCACTTCCTTTGCATCTTGCATATGGAATTGTTCCAAGATTTCGGAGATTTTCTGAGATTGGTTGAGAAGATAACGTCCATCTTATTCTCTCTCTATTTGGATTCCCAGATAGTAGCTAATGTTCCTTACCTCTTTGATCTCAGAGTTTTCATTCAGCTTGTCAACTATCTGATTGTAATCCCCTTCTTGTTCAAAACAGGTTATAATGTCATCAACATAGACAAGGATGTATATCCATCTGTCTTCTTGATTTCTGAAGTACAGACAGGGGTCTGCTACTTTACTTCTTGAAAATCCCTCTCTGGTAAATACTTTGTTCACTTTCTCATTCCACATCCTTGCAGATTGCTTAAGACCAGGGATGCTCTCCTGAAGTTTACACACAAGGCCTCCTTGCTCAAACCCTGGTGGTTGTTCCATGTAGAGACCTTACTTAATGTCTCCATATAGGAAAGCAGTTTTAACATCTAGGTGTTTGACTTGCATGCCCTTCCCGGCTGCAACGCTAAGAAGCAATCTGATGGTGGAGTATTTTACGACGGGAGCGTATGTTTCATCGTAATCTTGGCAGCTAGTCTGGCTTTGTATTTGTGGATATTCCCTTCTGCGTCTGACTTTACTTTGAAAGTGTCATGGTTATGCAATAGAGTTTTGTCTGTCAGCTTACCTGTCTCCATGTGTTCATCTCTAAAGACCAGCTGACTCTCACCTGACTGCTTTTATAAACTCTCTTCTAGCATGGCTCCACCCCAGCTCCTATCAGAGAACTCTATATTAACCTTTGCACTGCAGGTCAGCCCTGCTGATCAACCTTTGTGTGTTTTGGCTTCCTGTTCCTGCCTGCTCTACGTTTGTTTCTATTACCGACCTTGGCGTGTTCTCAACTATTCCTGTCTGCTCATGACCCTGACCTTTGGTGTGTCCCCAACTATCCCTGTTTGCCTGTGACCCTGAACCTTGGTGTGAACTCTGTTGTCCTTGTCTGCTTGTGGCCCTGACCTTGGCTTATTCCCTTACTATCCCTATTATCCTATTGCCTACTGTGGGTGTGAGCTGGGGGACCCTGGGGGTCATGACCTGGAGCCAGTTTCAGCCCAGTCCATCCTCACCACTTGAGGCTCTGGTGAACACCTGCTGGCTCTTAGACTCCGCGCCCCAGGGAATCTTACGCTCTAACCCCGGTGGGATCCGTGTTGGTGTTCCAGCGGCCCTGCCTTCCTTACCACCCTGACTCCCATCCGCAGCAGTCAGCCGTAGGGTCCACTACCTTGCAGTGCACTCCTGATCCCAACAATGTGCATCTGTCACCTAGTCTCAAGGTGACCTGACAGAAAGTCCACTTACTTCCTATAGTTTTGAGATTAGGAGGGAACTCTGTGAGTGTCCAGGTTTTATTTTCTTGAAGTGACTTTAATTCTTCTTCTGCTGCTTTTTTCCATTTATTGGCTTCACATTTTGGCAGTTTTTCTATGTTTTCGCAGGATGTTGGTTCAAGTATGCTGTGTGTTTTGACAGTGTATGACAGCTTGTGAGGTGGTATCAACTTTGATGTCTGAGTGGATCTTCTGACTTCAGGCAGTTCAGCAGGATCTGTCCGGGAACTTGATTTAGGCATTGTGAATTCCACCTCTTGTACTGACTCCTGCACAGGTTGGTTTTGGTCGACCGTTTCTTCTGGTTTGCTTGGCATGTTCAATTCAAGCTTTCAGGGATCGGTGCTTCTGGTGATGGGCTCTCATCAAAATAAACACTACAGCTAATTGTCACTTTGTCAGTCTTTGGGTGTAGGATTCTGTAACCCTTAGTTTGCTCACTGTAGCCTACTAGAATGTCCTCTATGGCTCTGTTCTCCAGCTTGGATCACTTTTAACTTGGAATATAGGCATATGCTTTACATCCAAACACTCTGATGTGCCTTATGCTAAACTTTGATCCATGCCACATTTCAAATAAAGTACTTTTAATGGCTCTTGAGGGTAGTCTGTTCTGTAGGTAGGTTGCTGTCATGATTGCTTCCCCTCCCCCAGTACTTGTGAGGTAAGTAGGCATCCGACAACATGCATCTGGCCATTTCTATAAGAGTATGATTTTTCCTTTCTGCTACACCATTTTGTTCAGGAGTGTATGGTGTGGTTGTTTGGTGTACTATTTATTCCTTGTATACAAAAGATACGCTGCGCTAAGGTGAAAATATCAATCTGGAGATTATTAATGCATATGAGGTATACTGAAAATACCGCATAAGTAGCTTATCCAGCCATAGCAAGGCACAAAGGATATATATATATATTTTTAAAGTGCAAATGTGTAAATAATATACTAGATGTATACCTTTAGATTGAGAGTAGCGATTACTGATTTACTACCTCTATATATAATGGATAAAAAAATAATTTATATAGTCTGAAATTTACAGTGAAAAAAAAAATATATATATATAAATAAATATATCACAGTGATAAGTGCAAAATATAACAAAGTGCCAAATGCCACACAATGAGTGTGAATATCAAATCCAAGATGTGGTACGTGATTATTAAAGTCCAATATATGAAAGAAATGCACATAAAGTCCATAAAAACAATTCATAAAACATCCAACGTGCGTGCATTTATCTTGGTGCTTAGTGCTCAGAATTCCATGCTCAAGTGCCATCCAGTGACCCCCCGGGGACAGCCGCTCACCTCAGAGCGCACGACTCAGCTGTGAGACTGAGTCTAAACACACTTATGAGCCATTCCACGGCTCAGTGATGGAATCCAGATACACAGTATTCAGCTGCAACTCCACAGTTAGGAATAAAGGAAAAGAAAAACTGGATAGTGTGATATCGTTTATAAATATTTATTGGAATAAAAGCTCCCTACATTAGGGTACTCACGTTTTCAAGGTACGTGAGTGCACCAATCTGATAACAGTCTCCAAAGTTTGCCTCAAAGTTTGCCTGTCAGGAGGGATAAGCTGTGCATCGCATCTCAGTGGAGTGAAAGGCTCCGTGCTCCGTCCTGGCCCTTCCCCAGGGGCTAGGACGGAGCACGGAGCCTTTCACTCCACTGAGATGCGATGCACAGCTTGTTCCTCCTGACAGGCAAACTTTGGAGACTGTTATCAGATTGGTGCACTCACGCACCTTGCAAATGTGAGTACCCTAATGTAGGGAGCTTTTATCCTAATAAATATTTATAAACGATATCACACTATCCAGTTTTTCTTTTTCTTTATTCCTAACTGTGGAGTTGCTGCTGAATACTGTGGGTCTGGCGTTAATAAGAGCAGTATTTGTCTCTGAAAGGCTGCAGAGGTGCAGGGCAACAGTATAGTTATCTTTGATATCCTTTCCAAAGGCGCGTAGCTGCTGTATGATTTCTTTTTTTTTAACAATCAGGAGTGCTTTATTGAAGGAGAAGAATACAGAAAATATTACAGGAGAGTACACGAGTAGTTACAAATCAGACCTAGTACAGTACATCCGCTATGATATATCTTACATTGCTTAGCTGTCTTCCATATTACCTTATATTCATTATCACAGTGGGAACTATTATTTATATCAAATTGTCCCGGAGTACATGTGACCCATCTATGGGGGAAGAAAGAGAGGAGGGAAAAAGAGGGGTAGCAGAGAGGGGAAAGGGGGGAGAGCAGGGGGGGGAGGGGAGGGGGGAGAAAACAAGAGGGAAGATGGGGGGGGGAACCAAGCCGGGAACCAGTGGGTACTCCACCAGGCGGGGCCATCTGGCTGTGTGGCAGAAAGGAGGGATAGACCAGGATATCCAGCTCTCCTCCCTAATTAGTCCAGGACGCCCACACCTTATCAAACTTCCAAGGGCAGCCTCTGTTAATATATGTCAATTTGTAAAGAGGTAGAGCCGCATTAACCTTATCCTCCCATGACGATATAGTGGGAGGAGACGGGGAGGACCACCTACAAAGAATCTCCTTTTTGGCATAAAACATGAGATATGAGATCAGGAGCTTACTGTGATGTGGTCTCTGCTCATCCTCATGAATGCCCAACAGGGCCAACTCAGGTGTCCTAGGGACCGCCAGTTCCAGCCTAACATTTAGTTGTTCATATATTCCTGACCAGAATTTTGACAAGGCTGGACAATCCCAAAACATATGCATATATGTACCCAAATGCATCCGACACCTGGGGCAATGTGGGTCCCTATCAGGATACATTTTAGACAGGCTCACCGGGGTAAAATAAACTCTGTGGAGAAATTTTATTTGTGTAAATTTATCCCCTGCCGCAACCACCAGTCTGGGACCTGCCTCCAGACAGTCCTCACAATCCTCCCTCTCCAAAGTAGGAATATCCGTCTTCCACACCCTCCACAGCCTATCCATTTGTGGGGAGTCAGTAGTCAATAGGGTTCCATATAGTGCAGAAAGAGGCTTCTCCAAATCGCTGCAAGACAAGAGGTCCTCCACGGGATCAAGTTGCAAAACCGGGGGAGCGGGGAATTGGGCCCTAGCCGCATGTCGGAGCTGGGCGTAGTGGAAAAACATCCACCCTGGTAGCCCATGTGATCTAGAAATTTGGGCAAAAGAGAGCAGCACAACCGCTGGCATAATATCTCTTAAGGTCTTGATACCATATCTCGCCCATATCTGAGGATCTGGGATGGTCCTAAAATGGGGCAAGTTAGGATTACCCCACAGAGGCTGCACAGGAGACCAGCGCTCCCTGTGAAAAAACCGACGCCGTGCCGCAACCCAAACTCGCACCGTAGCCTTTGTAGGAGTAGGTAGATCCTCATAAACCCCGATTCCCCTGTAGGCTAGGTTTTGTAGGGCCTGTAAGGAACCCAGGCAAGTCGCCTCTAAACATACCGCAGCATTAGAGCGTTTACCCTCAAACCACCAATAGATCGTAACCAGCATCGCCGCCCAGTAATAGACCCGTAGATTTGGGAGGGCTAGCCCCCCCAGATGTGTTGGTAAGTACAGTGTGGATTTTGCTAGGTGGGGGATAGAACCATTCCAAATAAAGGAGGTTATGCACCGTTCCACCTCACGGAAGAAAGATGCTGGGATCCAATTGGGGCTGTTCCTAAAAAAGTAAGTGAACTTGGGCAGGATTATCATTTTAAGAATATTAATGCGACCTATTAAATTTAGTGTAAGACCGACCATGACTGGCATTTTTCTCTAATGAGGCGCAGCAGGGGGAGTATGTTTTGATTATAGTACTGGGCTGTATCCCTAACCACCCTAATTCCCAGGTATTTAAACTCGGTGACCCATTTTAGAGATGAGGGACCCACCCCGTTAGGAGACTGGATATCTAGCAGAAAGAGGATTGATTTTGACCAGTTAATTTGAATACCTGAGAAGGTACCAAACCTATCAAAAAGTTCCAGGGCGGCATCTAATGAAGGGCCAGCATCCTGCAAATAGAACAGGGCATCGTCTGCATAAAGGGATATTTTCTCTTCTAGGCAGCCTATCCTTAGCCCATGTACTTCCAGGGACCCTCTAACAATTATTGCCAAGGGCTCTATTGCCAGGGCAAAAAGGCTTGGGGACAATGGAT
This sequence comes from Aquarana catesbeiana, assembly GCF_042186555.1. NCBI lineage: Eukaryota > Metazoa > Chordata > Amphibia > Anura > Ranidae > Aquarana > Aquarana catesbeiana. The sequence goes on along the minus strand of NC_133332.1, from coordinate 248,492,531 downwards.
ACCCCTGGCGAGTGCCTCTGTGGAGTGGGAAGAGATCCGAGACCCTATCATTTGTGCGTACCCTGGCTCTCGGAGCCCGATAAAGCAACCGAATCCAATGCAAAAAGACGGGGCCGAAACCAAAGTGTTTCAACACCCCCCAAAGGTATTCCCACTCCACAGAGTCAAACGCCTTCTCTGCATCCAACGAGGCCACTACTCTGTTTCCTGCATTGTCATGCGTTAAGGACAGATTAATAAATAGTCGCCTAATATTTATATCTGTGCCCTTACCAGGCATAAATCCAGTTTGGTCAGTATGGATCAAAGTGGATATAACTGAGGACAGGCGAGTAGCCAAAATTTTTGCCAGAACTTTTGCATCCACATTGATCAGCGAGATGGGTCTATAGGATGCACAGTCCTGAGGGTCCTTGCCTGGCTTGGGAATCAGGACTATAACAGCCTCCTCCATGGACCCGGGCAAGGCCCCCCCTCCGCCAGCCCAGAGAAGAGGGTTGTAAGTCTAGGTGCCAGGAGCTCTATATGCTGGGCATAAAACTCTGTGGGTAGGCCGTCCACACCCGGAGTCTTACAGCTCTGCAGACTTCCTATCGCTGCCTGAACCTCCTCCAGAGAGATATCCTCATCTAGTTGGGCTCTATGGACCTCAGACAATGTCGGGAATGGGACATTATCTAAGTATTCCTGCAATTCAGCTGGTGTGGTACAGGTCCTTGAGGTGTATAGGTCCTGAAAAAAACTACAGAATCTAGAGCTGATATCCTCAGGAGAGGACAATAACAACCCTTGGGCGTCCTGTATATTTGCAATGTGTGTGGAGCCCTCCCATCCCCTAGCCAACCAAGCCAGAAGCCTGCCGTTTTTATTACCGTACTCAAAAACCTTCTGCTTAGAGTACAACATGGACTTTTTAGTTTGTTCGATATTGTACAAGGATAGGTCTCTCAGTGCCCTCTGCCATGTCACATAACCATCCGCACTAGGAGATGCAATATGCGCTGCCTCAAATCCTGCCGCCTCCCCCTCCAGTTGTTCCAGGGACCGAGAAGCCTCCCTCTGCAACGATGAAATGCGGGATATGTATTCTCCCCTTATCCAGGCTTTAAAAGTATCCCAGAGGGTTATAGCATTAGTTGATTCCACATTAGAGTGCCAAAAATTACATATTGCCTCCGTTATGTCTTCCTGTAATCTCTTGTTAGTTGCCCAGTACCTGGACAGACGCCAAAGCCGCAAACCCATGGACTCAAACAATGAGATGGTTAAATTTAGTGGGGCGTGGTCAGATATTCCTCTAGCTAGGTGTATAACCTCCCTCGTCCAGCGCAAGGCATCAGTGGACACATAGGCTAAATCTATATGAGAGAGGATTCGATACGATGTGGAATGACATGTATACTCCCCATCGTGTGGATGAAAGTGTCGCCACACATCTGTTAGGGCAAAGGTATCTGCCCAGCTTTGTAAATCAGAGGAGGAACGGGCCACAGGGTGCAATCTGTCCAGGTCCTGGGAGGACACCAAATTAAAATCCCCAAATACAAAAACTTCTCGAGTACCATATCCCATCACTATCTGCATAATGTCTTATAATAATTGAACATTAGCCGGGGGAGGAAGATATAAACCCACTAGTACCATCTGTTTAGCATAAATCAGTGCATGTATGATCACATATCTGCCTCCAGGGTCAGTACGCACATCAAGTAGCTGAAATGGAAGAGACCTGCGGACCAAGACACTCACCCCCCTGGCATAATTGGAATACGTGGAGTGGTATTGGGCTCCCACCCAGGCTCTGCGAAGACCAAGAATCCTGGAGCTCACCAAGTGAGTCTCCTGGAAAATACATATGTGCGGGTTATTTTTTTGAAGGAATTTGAAAACTAAGGACCTTTTAATAGCCGAATTCAATCCTCTAACATTTCAGGAGGTAATTGAAATGCTAGTCATTAATTAGCAGGTGATGGATAAATTGCCATGATCCGCGTGTCCCCCCCTCCCTCCGACGGGGCCCAAAAGGTAGAGTCCCGACCCAATAGACCTCCTCAAACCAGACACACCGCCATAGTTTGTACAGTAACATATTAGAAAAAGGCTTGTAAGAATAATCATGCACATATAAGATTACAATTCTCCAGCAATGGTAAAGCAACTCCAAAAACATTAAAATTAGAAACCCCAATATCTGCAACGGCAGAAAACCTTTCCCCCCTCCCCGCATCCCCCACAACAATTGGCGATGCATATTTTCCCTGAACCCCAACTAATAGAACTGTTCAGAGGACGTGAACTTAAGGCAGAGAGCTGTTGCTTAACAGAAACAACAGAGATGCTGGTTGAATGTGCTATCAAAGTTCTCCTGGTTAACCCAGGGGTATAATTCTTAGTTACATGTAGAAACGTGGAACCTAATACCATGCAATTATAGTCTCAGTATATCAGGTTTGCTAGCCCGCTTCCAAGTTCAGATTATGCATGTAGTCCCTCCCCATGTCCAGAGAAGGTGCCGCTCCAGCATTAAAGTCTGCCCGGTAGAAAACAATCCGCTTCTCCGATGATGGCCATCTCGTGGTCAGTCAGGGCAAGGATAGGACCACCATCGGGCGCAGAGATTGTCTCCCAAACATTTGTCATCCTATGCCCATGCCATATATTCCAAGCGGGATCACCACCCCCCTAAATCTATATAGTTAAGAGCATCAGCTGCTTGCTATTAAGGGACATCTGAATTGACGACATGCATGAGAATCTTGGCCCCTTAATCGTGAACAGACTGTAGGGGCAAGGAGCAGACTCGGCACCTCACCGCCACAAGCAGCATAAGCAAAACAGCGTAAGTAACAGTGCATTCGGCAGCCCCATTAGGAAGTCAGCCATGCTGGATACTGTCAATAGTAGGAGCACACACATTTAGAAGGGAGTAAACTTTACAATGTACCGTACGGTGTAAAGCGGGCAGCACAAAAAGATATAGAAACGGCACCTGAGACAAGTAGGTTCCGATGGAACAACTGAAACTTCTCCCCCCCATTAACGGAGGGGAGGCAGGGACTCCAGCCTTGCAGCGGCTTCACGCGATGAGGTAAAGAATTTCACCGTTTCTCCATCCTGCACCCTCAAGTTAGCTGGGAAGAGGACGCTGTATTTGATATTTCTTGCCCGAAGCCCCACTTTAACCTGATCAAAGGACCTTCTCAACTTCTGGGTCTCGAGGGAGTAATCCGGGAAGAATAGCAGTTTCCCATTTTGATATTTCAGATCACCCGCTCTTCGAGTCGCCCGAAGTACTTCGTCCCGATCCCTAAAGTTCAGCATTCGAAATATCAAAGTGCGGGGGTTAGATCCAGGCTGTCCCGGGACCGGAGGGATCCTGTGAGCACGTTCCACAGTAAAGTAGGGGAAGAACTGGGCATCCGGTAGCATGACTCGCAGGAGCTCCTCCACAAACACTGTCGGGTTTTTCTCCTCCACACCCTCCGGCATACCCACAATCCGGAGATTGTTCCTCCTGTTTCTATTCTCAGCATCGTCGACCTTGTATTCCAAGGCCCGGACCTTAGTTTGGAGGGTGCGGATGGACACTGCATGTTCTCCCACTACATCCTCAGCCTGGCAGACTCTCTGCTCCGTCTCCGACACCCTCGAGCGGAGCTTGTCAATATCCTACCGTATGAGCCCGACATCCAGTTTCACCGCCTCAATCTTGTTAGTTGGGGCCGCCTGACAAGAGGCTATCGCCGCCATCACCTCCTGAAAGCCTAGCTGGCTCTCCGTCGTGGAATCCTCCACCGCAGTCTGCGACGCCATGTTGCGCACACCACCCGCCACGTAGAGAGGCTCTTTCGGGGTTATAGCTTCCTCAATCTGTGGAAAACGGAGCTTTTTCCCCTGTGTCTTGTCCTGTATGACATCCGGACCAGGACTGGAAAAATTTAAGGGCAAGAGATCAACCTGGAGCAAGATAATTAAAAGGTATCCAGCAGAGCTCTGGTTACTGTGTCCTCTCAGGTAGCCATCTTGGTCACGCCCCGCTGTATGATTTCTAGCATAGCTTTCATGTAGTCACACATTTGCTGGCCTTCTTCTAGTCTCACCTTATATAGCTTTCTTAGCAGAAAGAGCTTGCTGTTGAGGCTTGAATGCTCATGCAGTTTTTGTAATGAAGTCCACATACCTTTGGTCGTTTTTTCTGTTATTAAGTGGATAAGCTGGTCATCTTCCACTAATAAGCTTATAGTCGCTTTTGCCTGTTTATCCTTTATGTCCCATTCCTATCCCATTTCTTCATCTCTGCGTTTGTGGGTCTGTCTGTATTCAGCACTTGCCGCAAGTCATCCTTGCTTAGAATAATTTCTAGTATAAACTTCCACAGCTGGTAATTGGCATTGTTCAGCTTTGCAATTGAAAATTTCACATCTGAACCACTTCCTATCTTTCAGCTGCTTGTATACAGTACTCACAGACTCACTGTACTCACTGAGTTGCAGAGTTCTCTTTCCAGTGCCTGGGTGCTGCTGGGTTTGCTGGTTGCACTGGGCGCATAACTTGTTGTCAGAGTATTGAAATTATGCTCTGGAAGCTTGTTGTTTGCAGAGAATGACTATATTTTCATTGAGGATATTTTTTATCATGGAACAGGAAGAGAACACAGTGCATATAACATAATAAGGATGGTACTTCCTCTGATTACCTCATATCATAGAATATATGAACTATACACTATAATGTTACAGCACCACCTGCTGCATAGATAGGTATAATTCATACAGTATATAGTCAATCAAGCTGTTGTTCTTTCCAACATATAGAATCTTCTTTAACCACTTGGCATCCGTGCTATAGCCGAATGACGGCCACACGTGGACTGAATTTCCAGGAGGCCGTCATATGACCCCCTGCCAAGGGACATCGGTCCCGAAGAGGAAGAGGCAATTCTGCCTCATCTGTGCCTGCCAGTGCCACCTGCCATTGCCACCTGCCAGTGTCCACCAGTGCCACCTATCAATGCCCATGAGTGCCACCTATCAATGCCCAAAAGTGCCAACTATCAATGCCCATCAGTGGTGCCACCTAGCAGTGCTGCCTATCAGTGTAACCAACCAGTGCCGATCAGTGCCCATTATTGCCACCCATCAGTGCCCATCACTGCCACCTATCGGTGCCCATCATTGCCACCTCATTAGTGTACATCAATGAAGGAGAAAAATTACCTATTTGCTAAATTTTATAACAAAATATAAAAAAAATCTAAAAAATTTGGTTTTAAATTTTTTTAACAAAAAATAAAAACTGCAGAGGTGATCAAATACCACCAAAAAAAAGCTTTATTTGTGGGGAAAATAATATGAAAATGAAAAAAATTTAATTTGGGTACAGTGTTGTATGGCCACGCAATTGTCATTCAAAGTGCATCAGCGCTGAAAGCTGAAAATTGGTCTGGACAGGAGGGGGGTTTAAGTGCCCAGTAAGCAAGTGGTTAAGATTACAAAGCTACATAAAGTGAAGCCTGAGCTAATGTCCTTTTATGCACAGGCATTTACATGCTCTTTAGTTACAGTGCCTTGAAAAAACTATTCATACCCCTTGAAATTTACCAAATTTGGTCATGTTACAACCAAAAACATAAATTTATTTTTTACAAATAAATATCTGAAAAGTGTGGGTTGCATTTGTATTCAGCCCCCTTTATTCTGATACCCCTAACTAAAATGTGTGTAATTTAATCTCATTATAAATACAGCTGTTCTGTGAAGCCCTCAGAGGTTTGTTAGAGAACCTTAGTGAACAAACAGCATCATGAAGGCCAAGGAACACACCAGACAGGTCAGGGGTAAAGTTGTGTAGAAGTTTAAAGCAGGGTTAGGTTATAAAAAAAATATCCAAAGCTTTGAACATCTCACGGAGCACTATTTAATACATCACCCGAAAATGGAAAGTGTATGCAACTGTAAACCTACCAAGACATGGCCGTCCTTCTAAACTGGCAGGCCGGGCAAGTAGAGCATTAATCAGAGAAGCAGCCAAGAGAAAATCTAAAGGACAGTAAACTGGTCCTTTGTTTAGAAAGTTTGGAGTCCCCTGCCCTAGACTGTTCATTTAGCCAAAATAGTGATTGCTGCTGTGTGTATGGCTGCTATTGCACTAATCTGGGAAAGGAACCTGGGACAAATCAGTGGGCCCTTTTGGGTGGGTGAACACTACAGTAACGTGAAAGGGCAAGAATAACAGCTTCCACCAGTGCCTCAGTTCCCACAAAGGTATTTTTTTTTACAGAGTGCTTTTTAAAATCAACCCTGTCAGCAGGGCCGTCTTTAATTTTGATTGGGCCCTGGGCAAACATTTTCTTGGGGCCCCACCCCTCCATTCTGAGACATACAAAAAATAGCAGGTAGACTCAAAATCAGTTTACTGCAGCAGATCACGCAGCAATTGCAATTGTTTGCCAGAGGTTACAGCCTATCCTTACTGCTCACTGGCTGGTTTCTAGAGGTTACAACACATAATTTCTGCTTGCCGATTGGTTGCTAGAGGTTGATGTACATTATTAGCCCTCACTTGCTTGCTAGGGGTTACAGTACATCATTATCACTTACTGATTGGTTGCTAGAGATTAAAGCAGATCACTACTGTTCGCTGATTGGTTGCTAGAGGTTAATGCACATCATTACCTCTCACTGAGCAGTGGAGCAATCCCAAATAATTGAGCAAGTAAAGGGGCACATTAATACACATATTACAGGAGAGTGTCAGAGAGTGCAGACATACTGCAGGAGACAATCAGAGACTGTGGACATACTGCAGGAGACAATCAGAGACTGCGGACATACTGCAGGAGATTACCAGAGACTGCGGACTTACTGCAGGAGATTACCAGATACTGCGGACATACTGCAGGAGACAATCAGAGACTGCGGACATACTGCAGGAGATTACCAGAGACTGCGGACTTACTGCAGGAGATTACCAGATACTGCGGACATACTGCAGGAGACAATCAGAGACTGTGGACATACTGCAGGAGATTACCAGAGACTGCGGACTTACTGCAGGAGATTACCAGAGACTGCGGACATACTGCAGGAGACAATCAGAGACTGCGGACATACTGCAGGAGACAATCAGAGACTGTGGACATACTGCAGGAGACAATCAGAGACTGCGGACATACTGCAGGAGACAATCAGAGACTGCGGACATACTGCAGGAGACATTCAGAGACTGCGGACATACTGAAGGAGACAATCAGAGAATGCGGACATACTGAAGGAGACAATCAGAGACTGCGGACTTACTGCAGGAGATTACCAGAGACTGCAAACATACTGCAGGAGATTACCAGAGACTGCGGACATACTGCAGGAGATTACCAGAGACTGCGGACATACTGCAGGAGATTACCAGAGACTGCGGACATACTGCAGGAGACAATCAGAGACTGTGGACATACTGCAGGAGACAATCAGAGAATGCGGACATACTGAAGGAGACAATCAGAGACTGCGGAGTTTCTGCAGGAGATTACCAGAGACTGCAAACATACTGCAGGAGATTACCAGAGACTGCGGACATACTGCAGGAGATTACCAGAGACTGCGGACATACTGCAGGAGATTACCAGAGACTGCGGACATACTGCAGGAGACAATCAGAGACTGCGGACATACTGCAGGAGACAATCAGAGACTGTGGACATACTGCAGGAGACAATCAGAGACTGTGGACATACTGCAGGAGACAATCAGAGACTGTGGACATACTGCAGGAGACAATCAGAGACTGTGGACATACTGCAGGAGATTACCAGAGACTGCGGACATACTGCAGGAGACAATCAGAGACTGCGAACATACTGCAGGAGATTACCAGAGACTGCGAACATACTGCAGGAGATTACCAGAGACTGCGGACATACTGCAGGAGATTACCAGAGACTGCGGACATACTGCAGGAGATTACCAGAGACTGCGGACATACTGCAGGAGATTACCAGAGACTGCGGACATACTGCAGGAGATTACCAGAGACTGCGGACATACTGCAGGAGACAATTAAAGACTGCAGACATACTGCAGGAGACAATCAGAAACTGTGGACATACTGCAGGAGACAATCAGAGACTGCGGACATACTGCAGGAGACAATCAGAGACTGCGGACATACTGCAGGAGATTACCAGAGACTGCGGACATACTGCAGGAGATTACCAGAGACTGCGGACATACTGCAGGAGACAATCAGAGACTGTGGACATACTGCAGGAGATTACCAGAGACTGCGGACATACTGCAGGAGATTACCAGAGACTGCGGACATACTGCAGGAGATTACCAGAGACTGCGGACATACTGCAGGAGATTACCAGAGACTGCGGACATACTGCAGGAGATTACCAGAGACTGCGGACATACTGCAGGAGATTACCAGAGACTGCGGACATACTGCAGGAGACAATCAGAGACTGTGGACATACTGCAGGAGACAATCAGAGACTGCGGACATACTGCAGGAGACAATCAGAGACTGCGGACATACTGCAGGAGACAATCAGAGACTGCGGACATACTGCAGGAGACAATCAGAGACTGCGGACATACTGCAGGAGACAATCAGAGACTGCGGACATACTGCAGGAGACAATCAGAGACTGCGGACATACTGCAGGAGACAATCAGAGACTGCGGACATACTGCAGGAGACAATCAGAGATCGCGGACATACTGCAGGAGACAATCAGAGATCGCGGACATACTGCAGGAGACAATCAGAGACTGCGGACATACTGCAGGAGACAATCAGAGACTGCAGACATTATACAGGAGATGGTCAAAGAACTTTCAGCAATGCACAGCTTTACAGTTGAATAACACAGCTCAGGGTTTCAGCAGTCAGGCATTTTATGGGTGTAAAGACATACCTGGCCAGCCAAACTCACTACATACATTCAGGTGTGTGGGCGGGGCTTCCACTCTCTGCTCTCACTACAACAGTTCCACTGATGCTTTGTGTTGGGGGCTGCATCACCTATGAATTGGGGCCCCGATGACAGCTTTGCAGAGCGCACAGAGGATACAGGAGGATGTATTCCCGCGCTAGTCAGCTGAGAGGGGCGGGGCTGGGAGCTCCACTGACGCCGCCCACGTGCAGCCTGTGTACTCGCATCTGTAGTGAGAGCCAGTGATCGGAGTGGGAGTGTCATTGGAGCTCCCGGCCCCGCCCCCGGACCTCTGTATTCACCAGCCAGTATAGAGGAGGCGGGGCCGGGAACTCCAATGACACTCCCACTCCGATCACTGGCTCTCACTACAAGCCGTCACGTAGGCGGGGTCAGAGCGTCAGTGGAGCTCCCGGCCCCACCCCCTCTCAGCTGGTTAGCACGGAATACATCCTCCCGTGTCCTCTGCGCACTCTGCAAAGCTGTCATCGGGGCCCCAATTCACGGCTAGCGCGGGCCCCCCAACAAAGATTGGGCCCAGGGCAAGTGCCCCGTTTGCCCTGCGCTAAAGACGGCCCTGCCTGTCAGGCAGTGTATATATATATATATATATATATATATATATATATATATATATATATATATACACATACATACATACATACATACCCAGTCTCATATATATATATATATATATATGTATATATATATATATATATATATATGAGCCAGTAAAAAGACAGTAAAGCATGTAATAAAGCAATTTTTTTAAATCCAAACAGGGCTCCTCTCTCTCAGATTACCTTCCGTCCAAGGCTGGGTTTACACTAGTGCGACAAACGCTCCGACATTGGGAGCTCATGTCGCGTGACGTGTGAAAATCAATGTTTCTCTATGGGAGCCGTCCTAACTGGTCCGACACAAGTCGGTCCGACTTTGAAAATGCTCCCTGTACTACTTTGGTCCAACTTTGATCCTACTTCAGCCCATTGACTATCATCAAAGTCGGATCGCCGTCTCGCATGATCCGACTTTGGTATGCGACTTGTGCTCAGATGATCTTGAGGGGGAACTCCGCGCCAAATTTTAAATAAAAAACCGGCATGGGTTCCGCCTCCAAGAGCATACTAGGCCCTTCGGTCTGGTATGGATCTTAGGGGGAACCCCCTACGCCAAATAAACGGTGTGGGGGTCCCCCCCAATCCATACCAGACCCTTATCTGAGCACGCAGCCCGGCCGGTCAGGAAAAGGGGTGGGGACGAGCAAGCATCCCCCTAAACCATACCAGGCCGCATGCCCTCAACATGGGGGTGGGTGCTTTGGGGCACCCCAAAGCACCTTGTCCCCATGTTGATGAGGACAAAGGCCTCTCCCTGACAACCCTGGCCGTTGGTTGTCAGGGTCTGCGGGCAGGGGGGCTTATCGGAATCCGGGAGCCCCCTTTAATAAGGGGGCCCCCAGATCCCGGCCCCCCACCCTATGTGAATGAGTATAGGGTACATCATACCCCTACCCATTCACCTAGGAAAGAAAGTGTCAATAAAAAAAAAAAATACTAGACAGGTTTTAAAAATAATTTATTAGGCAGCTCCGGGGGGTCTTCTTATGCCTTTGGGGGTCTCTTCCTTCTTCTCAGCGGTTTCTTCCTTCTTCTCCGCGCGCTCCGGCCTCTTCTCCACGCTCTCCGGTTCTTCTCCCACTCTCCGGTATCTTCTGCCGGGCTCCTCCGCTATCTTCTGCTCTTTTGCCGCCTCTTTTGCTAGTGGTGGTCCGGTCTTCTCCGCCGTCTTCTTCCCTCTCCTCTTCTTCCGTTGTTGACACGACGCTCTCTCCCACTGTAATGCCGTATGCGTGGTCAGCAATGACTTATATAGGGATGGGGCGTGGTCACTGGGTGATGTCACCCGGTGACCCCGCCCCTTATTAAGTCACAGTCCCATCATGCCCTCATTGGACACAGCAGGTGTACAGACCTGGGAACTCAGCACAGGGATGGTGGGAACCCTATGGGAATTTCTATGCTTAGGAATTTTATACGAAATACAAAATTTTGTTAACGAATTTTGGATCCAAATTAACAGAAACGTGACTGGTGTTTTGTTCAGCAATCAGAGGAAGTCAGCACAGCACAGGGATGGTAGGAACCCCTCATAATGGGCACAGCGGGTGTACACTCAGACCCGGGAACTCAGCACAGGGATGGTGGGAACCCCTCATAATGGACACAGCAGGTGTACAGACCTGGGAACTCAGCACAGGGATGGTGAGAACCCTATGGGAATTTCTATGCTTACGAATTTTATACGAAATACAACATTTTGTTAACGAATTTCGGATCCAAATTAACAGAAACGTGACTGGTGTTTTGTTCAGCAATCAGAGGAAGTCAGCACAGCACAGGGATGGTGGGAGCCCCTCATAATGATAAATTCATCATAATGATAAATTCATCATAACCAACTTTCGTTATTTTGCGAAAAGTTTACGAATCTGATGAAAATTCGTATTTGGTACGAATGCGAATTGAATTTCGGACACAAAATACAAATTAATTTTCGTACGAAACGGAACGAAACGAAACAAATTTATTGACGGCACACATGTCTATAACACTTTTATTGTTTCACTTTAAGCATTATTAAAATCACTGCTCCCGAAAAACGGCCGTTTTTAAAACTTTTTTTTGTATTGATACATGTCCCCTGGGGCAGGACCCAGGTCCCCAAACACTTTTTATCATAATAACTTGCATATTAACCTTTAAAATTAGTACTTTTGATTTCTCCCATAGACTTTTAAAGGGTGTTCCGCGGCTTTCGAATTTGCCGCGAACACCCCAAATTGTTTGCTATTTGGCGAACGGGCGAACAGCCAATGTTTGAGTCAAACTCACATTCGACCCGAACATAAAGCCCATCCCTATGACCAATCACTGTGGGACTCTTCTATCACGTCCAACTCTAACATATTTTTGATTTCCTTCGCGACTGCCTCTCACCTGGCCTCTGGGATTCTATATGGCTTTACATTTACACAAACCCCAGGTTCTGTCATTATATCATGCTGGATCCCCTTAGTCAGTTCGGGTAAGGGGGAGAAAAAGTCTCTATTTTTGTACACAAATGCCCTAACGTCACTTTGTTGTGCGACGGACAGGGAATCCGTTATGGGGACGTCAGGTGTCACCGGTACCCGGTCTGTTGGAGGCGGGGATGCGGCCAGTAAAGTCTCTGTCCTTCCAGGGCTTTAAGAGATTCACATGATACATTTGTTGTGGTTTCCTTTTCCCTGGCTGGTAGACTTTGTAGTTTACATCCCCAACCCTTTCGACAACCTCAAAAGGACCCTGCCACTTGGCTAGGAACTTACTTTCCACCGTGGGAACCAGTACCAACACTCTGTCCCCGGGGCTGAAAGTACGGACCTTGGCACCCCAATCATAGACCCTCCTCTGGGCCTCCTGGGCTCGCTCCATATGTTCTCGCATCATGGGCAGGACAACTGCGATTCGATCCTGCATCAAGGTGACATGCTCTATGATGCTTTTATATGGGGTGGCCTCTCCTTCCTACATTTCTTTGGCAACATCTAGCAGCCCCCTGGGATGTCTACCATACAAGAGCTCAAAAGGGGGAATAGCCTGTGGATGCCTGCGGAACCTCTCCTATAGCAAACATGCATACTTTTCAAAGTTTTATTAAATCTTTCCACAAGACCATCCGTTTGGGGGTGGTAGACAGAGGTATGTAAATGGGAGATTTTGTATAACTTACACAGTTCCTTGGTAACCCTGGACATAAATGGGGTGCCCTGATCGGTTAAGATCTCTTTTTGGATCACCACTCGACTAAACACCTGGACTAACTTCTTGGCAATAGCCTTAGCGGAGGCGCAAGGGTATGGCATCAGGATAGCGCGTCGCATAGTCCAGGATTACCAAAATATGCTGGTGACCCCGGGCAGACTTTACTACCCCACCCCACCCATGCCAATCCTCTCAAAAGGGGCTTCGATTATTGGTAGAGGGACAAGGGGACTACGAAAATGGGGCGACGGTGCTGCCATTTGGAACTCGGGGCATGATTCACAGTACTCCCTGACATCTGCATATAACCCAGGCCAGAAAAATCTCTGGGTGATTCTCTCCCTGGTCTTTTCGATACCGAGATGACCATGGGCCAGGTCTAGCACCACCCTACGGAAGGATTTGGGAACCAGTAACTGTTCTACCTCGTCCTCTTCGCGCTTTACCACCTGATACAGTAAATTGTTTTTAAGGGCCATATAGGGGTAAGACAACCCCCAGTTAGGATCCAATGGTTCCCCATCCACCATCTTAAGTCGGGTACCACATTCTGGCTACTCATTGTCAGGGTCAGAGATGTTCTCCTGTTCGTTACCCTCGGGCTGGGAGCTAGCTTCCAAGTCCTCTGGCTCCCCAGCCATGACAGGGAAAGGAAGAGGATCTCCGGCTTCCTCGATCCCCGCAACAGCGCCCCCTTCCCTTTGCCAAAAAGGGTCTATTGAGAGTTCCCGTGCTTCTCCAGCATGGGGAGCTCTGTCTACCAGCCTCCCTTTGCTCTCCCATAAACTCCAAAAATGGGGAAAATCTCTCTCCACTAAAGCTTCATGAAGCAGTGAAGGTACCACCCCCACTGAATGTGTTACACTGCCCCACGGGGTATCAACCTCAACCACCGCTGTCTGGTAGTCCCAAGTGTCCCCGTGGATGCAAATGACCACGATAGTACTGGGGTGTAGTTTTGTGGGGTTTACACATTCATTTTTGACTAGGGTCACCACACTACCAGAGTCTAGCAGGGCTGTGAGTGGCTTTCCATCCACTGAAATAACACACATTTGTTTTTCAATGCGACTCTGACATGATGACCTGTGCAAACAGAGATATGCGTCTTTTCATACAAGCATAATCGCATTGCATAGGTTCATCATTTATAGGACAGTTTGCAGCAATATGCCCTAATGCATGGCAACAAAAAGACGGTATGTGCTCTACTCCGAGTCCTCTTAACAATCCCAAAGACCTTCCTGGCTTCTTTGGCCAGTCTCCAGGTCTAGGACCCACAGTCTCATTAGCTGTAACAACAGTCTTATCTAACTTCCCCATGCTTGAACCCCGAAACAGTCTTACCAGAACCGCTGGGCAATCTTGCACCCCTAGACACACCGAAGTGGGGCGTAGACGGGTTCACCAAGTCCTCAGTAGCAATGTACCTCTCCACTAGGTCCATCAATTGGGTTGCAGTTTTGGGGTCCCCCTGTCTGACCCACTTCCTCAGGGCAGCAGGGAGCGCATGCAGGTGCTGGTCCATTACCAAACGCTCCACGATCTGAGGGCCTGTCAAGGTCTCTGGCTGCAACCACTTCCTGGTGAGGTGGACCAGGTCGAACATTTGAGAACGGGGTGGCTTGTTGCTGGAGTAGGTCCACTGATGCACCTGCTGGGCCCAGACTGCCATGGTGGACACCCAAGCGTGCGAGTATCTCAAAATAGGCCTTTTGAGGTTCTCCTATCAAAAATGGGTCCAACAGACCAGCCACTGTTCTTTTGGTCATCCTTCGGGGACAGCGACTCTCGACATCATCGGCAGGTGTCATCTTCTGTAGGTGGTACGAGGCATGTACCAATTTTGGGAAACCCCTTTTTCAATTCCACCTGCCAGTTCATCTCTTGCTGGGCTGCTTGTTGTGCTGCAGTGGCCTCTCCCACTTGGCGGTTCGCCACCTGTTGTGCTACAGCGGCCTCTGCGACTTGGCGGTTGGTTTCCCGCTGAGTTGCATTGGCCTGTAGCAGGGCCTTTAACATTTCCCCCATCAGAAATTCCCCGCATTCTCCACCATGTGGGAGATTAGCTCGTAGAGATCACCTTTTCTGGAAATTAAGGTCAGCATGCAGGCAGTTTCTTTAAAATCTAGCGGGTTGCCAGCTTTATTTAGAAGAGGTTTGCAAAGTCACGAAAACAAACAAAAAAACAGTAAAGTAAATCCTTGCTGTCCGGCGCTAAACTAAACAGTTAGTGCCGGACAGGCCTAAACAGCCACTAAACTCCTCTCTATACGGTGTGGGGCTGGTCCCCGTCACCCACAAAACATGTGGTAAAGCAAACCTTCTTTTTAAATCCAAACAGAGCTTCTGTGTCTCAGATTCCCTTCTGAGTCTCAGGCCAGAGCTCTGCTGTGCTCTCTTCCTGCATCATTTAAAGTTTACCAGAGTGTGGACTCAAGTGGACCACAACATCCGGACCTGAACCAAGACTGCCAAAGAAGCTGGAAAAACCTGGGCCGGATTCCGGTTCAGTCTCTTACAATAGAACGCATGCACTATCTACAGTGCATTCTGTGGTGTACTGTTTCTAATACACTTCAGGCGGTGTATTTATATATATATATATATATATATATATATACAGTCTTGTATATGTATGTATATATATATATATATATATATATATATATATATATATATATATATATATATATATATATATATATATATATATATATACTCTGCATCCAGTGTAGCCTATATCTACAGTGCATTCTGTGGTGTACTGTTTCTAATACAGTGTAGGCGGTGTACACCATATCTAATACAGTGTGTACAGTTTCTACTACACTTCTGGTGGTGTACACAGTACAAAATACAGTGCAGCCGTAGTACAGTTGCTAATACAGTGCAGGCGGTGTACACAGTATCTAATAAAGTGTGTAGAGTTTCCACTACACTTCTGGTGGTGTACACAATACACAATACAGTGTAGTGTGGTGTTGCAAAACAAAATATACATCATGTCCGGAACGGGGGTCTGTACTGATGGAGGGGGTCTGTACTGAGGGAGGGGAGTCTGTACTTAGTGGGGGGGTCTATATTGATGGAAGGGGGTCTGTACTGAGGGAGGGGGGCTATATTGATGGAGTGGGGTCTGTAGTTAGTGGAGGGGGGTCTGTACTGAGGTAGTTGGTGGAGGGGGGTGACACCAATTTTTTTGGCACCGGGTGACACCAACCCTAGTGACGCCACTGAACGCAGGCTATTCCACAGGCTCCTTGTCCACAGTCACTCCTTCCGTAGCCCCACCATCATGCACGGAGCAGTCCCCAGAATTATTTGACCACAGTGTTGGGTACATGCTGCTGGAGGATGCGCAGTGATTTGATGGCTCCGATGTTGGTTCCCAGGTTGAGGAAGGGAGTAACGTGAGCCTAGAGAGAGAGGGTGCCCAAGAAGGACAAGAAACTGGCAGTCATGTTTTCCCAGCTGCAGCATACTGCCAAGGTTACTCCAGTGATGAGGAGGGGGGGGATGATGAGGTCACTGACTATACTTGGGTACCTGAGAGAAGAGAGGAGGAGGAGGCACAACTCCAACGAGGCAGGATGTCCTCTAGGGGGCAGCTTAGGGCAACAACCCTATTGCATCACTCCGTAGAGCTCCACAGGTGCAGGGTGCTGCTGACTCCCTGCTGACTTGTAAAAGTTCCTTGGTGTGGGCCTTTTTCGAAACGTGTGCAGCAGATCGCACCTTTGTTGTTTGCAACCTATGTCTGAAGCGGATCAAGCATGGCCAGAACAGTAGCTGCTTGGGCACCACATGCTTGACCAGACATATGACGACCTGCCATGCAGTCCGTTGGCAACAGCACTTGAAAGACCCACATCAAAGAAAAAGGTGAACTTCTCCTTGCTCCTGATCTGGGATCTCCAACCCTACTATACCTCCAGTCCTCTCAAAAACCTGCACTGAGAAGAATGAAGGTATAGCACTAGGTGTCCCAAGTACTTGCAGCCAATCTGCTAGCAGTACACCACCATCTGATTTTAGCAGGCAAATTTCCCTACCCCAGTTGCTGAGCCATAAAAAGAAATTTGGTCCCAGACATGCAACTGCTGCCTTTTCAGCTGGTAGACTCGGCCCCCTTTTGTAGAATGTGCTGTACCTCAGTGGCAGGTTCCAAAACTCCATTTCTTTTCACGGAAGGTCATTCCGGCTTTCTACCGGCATGTGGAAGGCAATGTTTTGGCCTCGTTGGACAGGGCAGTAAGCAGTAAGGTGCATATTACCGCTGTCTCATGGTCCAGCAGGCATGGGCAGGGATGTTACCTTTCCTTCAGGGCACACTGGCAACTCTGCTGGCAACTGGGAAGGATTCAGGACAGGGTTCAGTATTGTTGGAGCTTGTTCCGCCACCACGCCTCCAAAATGCTAGTGGTAAATCTGCCACAGCTCTCTCTTCCACCACCTCCTCTTATTCTTCCTCTATGGCCTCTTCAGCAGATTTGTACTCTGAACCAGCGGTGCTCCGTAAGCGTTCAAGGGGCTACGCAAGCCGTCAGGCAAAAAGATGCCGTGCGATGTTTGAGTTGGTCTGCTTAGGGGACAGGAATCACAATGGGGCAGAGATTCTGTCTGCTCTGCAGGGGCAGGCTCAGAAGTGGTTGCCGCCACGCCAGCTTCAGCCAGGAATGGTTGTATGTGACAATGGCCCCAACCTTCTCTCCGACAGGGACAACAGGGACACTTGACCCATGTTCCATGTTTGGCACACATCCTGAATTTGATGGTGCAGCGGTTCCTTAGCAGGTACCCAGGCTTACAGGATCTCCTGAGGCAGGCCATAAAAATCTGTGGTCATTTCTGCCGGTAATATAATGCCAGTGCTTGGCTGGCTAACATCCAAAGGGAATGCAACCTGCCCACCAACCGCCTCATTTGTGACATGCCCACCAGGTGGAACTCAACGTTGGCAATGCTGCGGCGGCTGCACACACAGCAGAGGGACATCAATGAGTACCTGTGCGAGTATGGCACCAGGACAGGGTCAGGGGAGCTTGGCTCCTGCCACGCCAGTGTCTACTGATCAAAGATGCATGCACTGTCCTGTCACCATTTGAGGAGGCCACAAGGATGGTGAGCAGCAACAATGTATGCATCAGTGACACTGTCCCTTCAGTCTTCCTGTTAGAGCACACGCTTTGTGGAATCATGGACAGGGCACTTGAGGCAGAACAGCTGGAGGAAGAGGAGGACTTCCTTACCTCTCAAGGCCCCCTTTATCCAGATAGCATTCCTGCAGGTCCGCCAAACACACAAGAAGAAGAGGAGGAGAAGGAGGATTGGGTCAGCATGGATGTAGAGGATAACACTCAGCAGCAGTCTTCAAGGGATGGTTTTCAGTTCCCAGAAACCCAAGCAGTTGTACGTAGCTGGGAGGAGGTAGTTACGGATCGTGTGATCCTTAGTGAACCAGAGGACTCAGAATTGAATGCCTCTGCAAACTTATGCTGCATGGCCTCCCTGATTCTGCAAATCCTGCAAAAGGACCCTAGGATTTCTGGTATCAAGGAGAGGGATCATTACTGGCTGGCAACCCTTCTTGATCCACGTTACAAGGGTAAGGTTGCAGAACTCATCCTGCCTTCGCAGAGGAAGCAGAGGATGAAACATCTTCAGGAGGACTCGAAGAAATGTTTGTGCAATGCATTTCCAGACCCTGGGAGGCTACAATTTCCTGGTGCTGGACAACGTGTTGCTGAGGCTTTGTTCAGTCAGAGGAAGAGTGGTGGAGAAGGTGGCCGGCTGACCGATGCCTTTAACCACTTGACCACTGGGCACTTAAACCCCCTTCCTAACCAGACCAATTTTCAGCTTTCGGTGCTCTCACATTTTGAATGACAATTACTCAGTCATGCAACACTGTACCCATATGACATTTTTGTCCTTTTTTCCCACAAATTGAGCTTTCTTTTGGTGGTATTTAATCACCGCTGGGTTTTTTTATTTTTTTGCGCTATAAAAGAAAAAAGACTGAAAATTCTGTAAAAAAAATGCATTTTTCTTCGTTTCTGTTATAAAATTTTGCAAATTAGTAATTTTTCTTCATAAATTTTGGCCAAAATTTATACTGCTACATATCTTTGGTAAAAATAACCCAAATCAGTGTATATTATTTGGTCTTTGTGAAAGTTATAGAGTACACAAGCTATGGTGCCAATCTCTGAAAATTTATCACACCTGAAGTACCGACGGCCCATTTCTTGAGACCCTAACATGCCAGGAAAGTACAATTACCCCCCAAATGACCCCTTTTTGGAAAGTAGGCATTCCAAGGTATTTAGAAAGTGGCATGGTGAGTTTTTTGAAGTTGTCATTTTTTCCCACAATTTTTTGCAAAATCAAGATTTTTTTTTTTTCACAAAATTGTCATATTAAAAGGTTATTTCTCACACACAGCATATGCATACCACAAATTACACCCCAAAACACATTCTGCTATTCCTCCTGAGTAGGTGTGAGACTTTTACACAGTTTGGCCACATCGAGAAGCCCAACATGCAGGGAGCACCATCAGGTGTTCTGGAGCATAAATTACACATCTAATTTCCTGACTACCTCTTACACTTTTGAAGGCCCTGGAGCACCAGGACAATGGAAATGCCCAAAAAATGACCCCGTTTTGGAAAATAAACACCCCAACATATAATCTATGAGGCATAATGAGTCTTTTGAACATGTCATTTTTTTCTACAAATTTTTGGAATATGTGGAAAGAAAATGAAAACGCATTTTTTTAAACACAAAGTTGTCCATTTATATAATATTTCTAACACATAGCATGTGGATGGCAGGATGGCTGAGCGTGGATGGCAGGATGGCTGAGCGTGGATGGCGGGATGGATGAGCGTGGAAGGCGGGATGGATGAGCGTGGAAGGCGGGATGGATGAGCGTGGATGGCGGGATGGCTGAGTGTGGATGGCTTATATAGAGCTTATACAGAGAGATGAATGCGTGCTGGATTTGTCACTGAGCAGCGCTGTGGACACTACACATCCAGCCCACAGCGCTGCTGCATCCGATCTCTCCCCTCTCTGCTCACACTGGACGGAGAGGGGAGAGAGAAACCGGATATCACGCAGGTTTGTTTACATGTGATCGCTCCATCATTTGACAGAGAGATCACATGGTAAACGGCCGCTGTCAGCGGCCATTTACCGTGATCTGTGATGCGCTGGGTCCTCTGGACCCGATGGTCACGGATGCTCCCGTGTGCATGCCGCAGGGGGCGCATGGGAGCGCGATTCTGGGAGGACGTCGTAATACTCCCTCCCAGAGTTATCAAACCACCCTGTAGCCGTCATTCGGCTATGGGCCGGTTGTTAAGTGGTCAAACAATTGTTCAGTCCTCAGCGCCAAGGTCTGATCTGTTCAAGCAACTATCGCCAGTGTCTGCATTACATGGTGCAGGAATATTTAGGGGCAAGAGCAGACTTGGAGACCTTTCCAACAGAGCATCCACTGGGTCTTGAGGATGGACCACTGGCCAGAACTTCCTCAATATGCAATTGAGCTACTAGCCTGTCCTGTATCAAGCGTGCTTTCTGAATGCACATTCAGTGCTGCTGGAGGGTTTGTAATGAATCAAAGAGTGCGCCTGTCCACAGACTCCATTGATAAGCTCACATTCATAAAAATTAATCAGTCTTGGATCAGCAGCTATCAAGCACCTGATGCTGATGTAACTGTTTGAATTTGCTATGGATGTGGGATCCCTTGAAGACTGCCTATGCTGAATATTCTATACCTCCTCAATCTTGATGATGCTAGCTTCCAACAATATTTTTAGTTTAGGGCACCACCATCCAAGGTCCAATTGTTACATGCCAATGTTTAACAGGGGCATGTAATTACAATTTTTGATCTAATATTTCACAACAGGGTCTGTTCCTGCGCCCAAAAAGAGTATCAGTTAGGAGTTACGGTGTTGTGGCACTACCACCCAAGGTCCAATTTTTCTGCCTCTGTGTAACAGGGGCATGTAATTACAATTTTTGATCTAATATTTCACAGCAGGGCCCGTTCCTGCTCCTAACAAGAGTATCTGTGAGGGGTTACAATGTGGTGGCATCACCACCACCACCCAAGGCCCAATGTTTCTGCCCCTTTTTAACAGGGGCATGTAATTACAATTCTTGATATAATATTTCGACCTAGACTGGAGCCACAATCTGCGTGGGAGGTCGCCTCAATGGCCGCAGTTACTTGGGGCCCTGACTGACAAAAGCACCGTTCTGGAGAGCACACTGAGAAAGAGATCAGAAGGTGGCTGAGAGCTTTGGCACCAGGGCCTACCTTGTGGAAACAGAAACCACAGAAGAGTTGGATCAAGTCCGGGCACTATTAGGATGGCAAGATGAGGTGCCTGTGTGCTTTCAAGAGGAAGAGGTGTGGCTAACTGAAGGAGTGACCGCCCGGGTGTTCCTATTCAAGATGGAAAGGGAACAGCCCGTGAAGCAGCCTTCCACAAAACCCCAAGACAAAGGTCCTCTACTTTTGGGAGCTGACTCACAAGGGGCCAGTGCCCCACCCCTTTCTTTATACATGGATATGAGCCATTTAGTGGATAGCTTGGTGAAGAATGGATCTGGGAATGCCAGTCAGAGTTACCGAAGACTTAGGTTCTTCTGTGGGCAGTCGTGAACCCCAGTGAGGGAAGATGAGTTTGAGACAAGGGGGGGTGAATACTTTTGCAAGGCACTGTACACCCAGCTGTCTGATTCATTACTTTGCACTGGTACCAGGATGTCTGAACCCAGAGTGCCAGGTGGGTTGGAATGTTCATCAGGTCATAGCAGTGCAAATGAGCAGGTAATTCCAAGCATTCCTATAGGGGCAGTGCTACATATATACCAATCACGATATGATAAGAACAATTGAAAAACATTTGGTGGCTCATGAAACACAAAACTGGGTTTTATAAAAGCAGGTTTGAACACGCAACTTTCAACCTACAAGACAAACACTCTACACATTGAGCTACATCAAGAGCACACAGTCATATTCTCTGCAGACCTTTCTATTTTTCAGCACTTCATAAATGCAGTGCTCGTTTTATTGGCCGCAAATCAGTGCTGGGTTAGAGATTCACTAAGCAGTAAAGCAAAAGGTAAGGGTTACAGCTATCAGAATTAGACACCAGTTGTGGCTACATCCAGAAGTTGAGTTTATTTTGGCCAACAACCATACTGAGCTGCTATTGTTCCCCTAGCAGAAAGCAGTTGGCATGAGTGCCTAGCCCAGGCCAATAAATGCATGTTACATTCAGATTAATACAGAACTCTGCAATGCCTGATGAACATATAGGCTTTCCAATCTGGCGGTCTGTGCTTTGCAAATGCTGAAAAGTTGAGCAACTTGGGAGCCTCTGATCCCAGGTTACACAATATACAAATATCAACTTTACCACCGACTTGGAGAATGTGCAGTGAAGCGCCCACTCTGGAGCCAGACGCAGGCACTATATACTGAGTACAGGGACCCCATGGAGCACTTCAGAACTAAGAGTACATATAAGCATCTTGAAGTTTGTACTTTTAGGTCCTTTTCTCACTTAAACACAATCATCCAAGTGACAGGCTTGCTTTTAAAAAGGACTTTTGTGGGGAAAAAAAAATCTTTTTGGGAAGGCACTGCTGGAAGCT
Organism: Aquarana catesbeiana; assembly: GCF_042186555.1. NCBI lineage: Eukaryota > Metazoa > Chordata > Amphibia > Anura > Ranidae > Aquarana > Aquarana catesbeiana. The sequence goes on along the minus strand of NC_133332.1, from coordinate 248,470,094 downwards.
GTTATTCTTGCCCTCTCAGCCTGCATGTTACTGTAGTGTTCACCCCCAAAAGGGCCTGCTGATTTATGCCAGGTTCCTTTCCCAGATTAGTGCAATTGCAGCCAGGCACACAGCAGCAGTCACTCTTTTGGCTCAATGAACAGTCTAGAACAGGGGACTCCAAACTTTCTAAACAAAGGACCAGTTTACTGTCCTTCCGACTTTAGGGGGTAGACTGTGCCCAGTGGTAGTAAAGAATGCCTCATCTTTGGTATTAGGGGAAGAAATAGTTAGTTTCAGTGGGAGGAATAATGTTCTATCATTGGTGTCGGTGGGAGGAATACTGACCCATCGTTTGTGTCAATGGCAGAAATAATGCCTTAAGGGCTGGGTAAAAGCAAGCAAAGGGCCACATACGGCCCCTGGGCCACAGATTGGAGACCACTGGACTAGGAGATAAGTCAATATGGCCATTCCTTGGAGCAAAAGAATTTCTTTATCTATAGAGCTCAAATTCTTATGTTCCATATGTCACAATAGGAAATATTTCTTGCATTCACCATATATTGTTCCTCTTTTGCTATTCCCATCATTTAAAAAATTCAAAAAGTGAAACTCATATATTTTATATAGATTCATTACACACAGAGTGATAGATATCAAGCATTTCTTTATTTTAATTTCGATGATTATGACTTACTGCTGGTGAAACCCAAAATTCAGTATCTCAGAAAATTAGAATATTACATAAGACCAATAAAAAAGAAAATGATGGCTTACTGAAAAGTATGTCCATGTACAGTATAGTATGCACGTAATACTTGGTTGGGGCTCCTTTATGTATAAATTACTGCATCAATGCAGCGTGGCATGGAGGTGATCAGCCTGTGGCACTGCTGAGGCATTATGGAAGCCCAGGTTGCTTGTATAGCGGCCTTCAGCTCATCTGCATTGTTGGGTCTGGTGTCTCTCATCTTCCTCTTAACAATAATACTCCACAGATTCTCTATGAAGTTTAGGTCAGGCATGTATGCCAGCCAATCAAGCACAGTGATACCATGATCATTAAACTAGGTGGTGGTACTTTTGACAGTGTTGGCAGGTGTCAAGTTCTGCTGGAAAAATAATTCAGCATCTCCATAAAGCTGGTCAACAGAGGGAAGCATGGAGTGTTCTAGGATTTCCTGGTAGAGGAGTGTGCTGACTTTGAACTTGATAAAACACAGTGAACCAACACCAGCAGATGGCATGGCTCCGCAGATCATCACTGACTGTGGAAACTTCAAACTGGACCTCATGCAACTTGTATTATGTGCCTCTCCACTCTTCCTCCAGACTCTGGGACCTTGATTTCCAAATTAAATGCAAAATTTACTTTCATCCGAAAAGAGGACTTTGGACCACTGAGCAACAGTCCAGTCTTTTTTCTCCTTAGCCCAGGTAAGACAATTCTGACATCTTTGGTTCAGGAGTGGCTTTACACAAGGAATGCTACAGTTTTAGCCCATGTCCTCTCTTGGCTCTTGAAGCACTGACACCATCCATAGACCACTCCTTGTGAATCTCTCCCTAATTCTCAGTGCTGTGGTTATCCTTGTTGCTTGTGCACCTTTTTTTACCACACTTTTTTTTTTCCAACTGTCAAGCCAGCGGTCTTCCCCATCATGGTGTAACCCAGTGGTTCTCAACCCTGTCTTTAAGTTTCCCCAACAGGCCATGTTTTGGGAATTTCTCTTAAAATACCAAGCCATTGATTTAAAGCACCTGTGCAAGATAAAGGAAAACCTGCAAACATGGCCTGTTGGGGGTACTTGAGGACAGGGTTGAGAACCACTGGTATAACCTACTGGAATTGGAAATTTAGGAAAGATTTAATTTTTAGGCATACCATTAAAAGACACATTTTTATTGTACAAATGTCATAACAAAATTCCAAGACTCAGACAAGAATTTAAAAAAATTACATCAGTGAATGTGATTTAAAACATATCTCAATGGTCAACCAGTCAGTCCAGAGTTCATACGAACTCGATGGGCTGAACTGGTGAATCAATAGATTCCAAGGTTTACAATAGCCCTAATATGATAGAATATGCATAGAGTAATCTTGGCAGATAGTGTATAGCAGTTTAATAAAGTCCAAACCAGGGTGTATCAATTCTGCTTAATTTTCAAGAAACAACTTGACTAGTTTCACGCTTTGGACGCGCTTCTTCTGGAGCTAGGTACACCTGGTAAGGATTCAAAAAAAACAGAATGACTGGGTATAGTTAAAAAACATATTTGTTCAATTTTTGAACAAAGTGGGGGAAAGGACAACACATATATGTACATGGACAACCATGCTATATTTAGACGAGACATCACAGTTTTGTTATTATTCATTTTATTAATTACATATACAGTATCTCACAAAAGTGAGTACACCCCTGACATATTTGTAAATATTTTATTCTACCTTTTCATGTGAGAACACTGAAGAAATGACACTTTGCTACAATGTAAAGTAGTGAGTGTATAGCTTGTATAACAGTGTAAATCTGTTGTCCCCTCAAAATAATGCAACACACAGCCATTGATGTCTAAACCGCTGGCAACAAAAGTGAGTACACCCCTAAGTATAAATATGTCCAACTTTGGCATAAAGTATCAATATTTTGTGTGGCCACCATTATTTGCCTGCACTGCCTTAACCCTCCTGGGCATGGAGTTGACCAGAGCTTCACAGGTTGCCACTGGAGTCCTCTTCCACTCCTCCATGACAACATCACTGAGCTGGTTGATGTTAGAGACCTTGCGCTCCACCTTTTTATTTGAGGATGCCCCACAGGTGCTCAATAGGGTTTAGGTCTGGAGAGAAGCTTGGCCAGTCCATCACCTTTACCCTCAGCTTCTTTAGCAAGGCAGTGGTCATCTTGGAGGTGTGTTTGGGATCGTTATCATGTTGGAATACTGCCCTGTGGCCCAGTCTCCAAAGGGAGGGGATCATGCTCTGCTTCAGTATCTCTCAGTACATGTTGGCATTCATGGTTCCCTCAATGAACTGTAGCTCCCCAGTGCCGGCAGCACTCATGCAGCCCCAGACCATGACACTCCCACCACCATGCTTGACTGTAGGCAATACACACTTGCCTTTGTACTCCTCACCTGGTTGCTACCACACACGCTTGACACCATCTGAACCAAATAAGTTTATCTTGGTCTCATCAGACAACAGGACATGGTTCCAGTAATCCATGTCCTTATTATTCTGCTTGTCTTTAGCAAACTGTTTGCAGGCTTTCTTGTGCATCATGTTTAGAAGAGGCTTCCTTCTGGGACGACAGCCATGCAGACCAATTTGATGCAGTGTTTGTCGTATGGTCTGAGCACTGACAGGCTGACCTCCCACCCCTTCAAACCCTGCAGCAATGCTGGCAGCACTCATACTCATTTTTTAGCATTGATCACTGTATTAGTGTCAGTGGTCCCCAAAAAGTGTCAGTTAGTGTCAGAATGTACGCTGCAATATCGCAGTTCTGCTATAAGTCACTGATCGCCGCCATTACTAGTAAAAAAAAAGGCAAATCCACTTTGCACTACAAGTGAAAGGTGCACTTTAAATTGCACTGAAAGTGCACTTGGAAGTGCAGTCGCTGTAAATCTGAGGGGTAGATCTGAAATCAGGGGAAGCTCTGCTGATTTTATTATCCAATCATGTGCAAGCTAAAATGCTGTTTTTTATTTTCCTTGCATGCCCCCCCGAATCTACAGCGACTGCACTTCCAAGTGCACTTTCAGTGCAATTTCAAGTGCGCTTTGCATCAATATACGCCTATTGGGATTTTTTTCTTTACCAAAAATATGTAGCAGAATTTAGATTTTTTACTTTTTTTTATTGGATATGTTTTATAGCAGAAAGTAAAAAAATATTGTTTTTATTTTTGCAAAATTGTCGGTCTTTTTTATTTTAACGCAGAGGTGATCAAATACCACCAAAGAAAAGGACATACATTTTATATGGGTACAGTGTTGCATGACCGCGCAATTTTCAGTTAAAATAATGCAGCGTTGTATAAAAAAAAATAGCCTGATCATGAGGGGGGGGGGGTAAATCTTCTGGAGGTCAAGTGGTTAATGTAGCAACAGAGTTGCTTCATGTCTTTAAAATGTTAATTGTTTTCCTTACACTAGGTGGAGACAAAGTTCTCTTTTTTACACTCCTGTATAGTTGAAGATATTTTTGATCACATTAAAGATGTTTTTCACTTTCATCAACATCCCAACCAATCAGCTGTTTTACAGTTACTTATTTCCGAGTAATAATTATAACTCTTAGACCCCTTTCACACTGGGGCCACGGCGCGTTAGCAGTAAAGCGCCGCTTTAGTTTTAGCGGCGCTTTACCCCGTTTCAGTGACGCTTTTCACCCGCTAACGGGGCGCTTTTAACCCCTCGCTAGCAGCCGAAGAAAGGGTTAAAACCACCCACGTAGCGGTGCTTCCAAAACGCTTTGGAAGCGCTGCCCATGCATTCCAATGGGCAGCGGCGGTTTCCTAAACCGCCCCAAAGATGCTGCTCACAGGAGTTTATATAACGTCCGCCAAGCGCACTGCCACAGTGTGAAAACACTCGGGCTTCCACACTGGGGTGGCATGGGAGGCGTTTTTCACTCGCTATTTTTAGCACTAAAAGGCCTTCAGTGTGAAAGGGGTCTTAAGACTCTCTTCACACTGGTGTGATTTCAGATGTGACTTGAGTCGCAGAGAATAACATGACAATGGAAATTACTTTGTTTTCCATGGTGTCTGTTGCCATCAATGCGACTCAGCACAGTGCGATCATGGAAAAGGTTCCTGTACTACTTTGCTGAGATTCCAGCATGATTTTGGCCCCATAGAATATACAAACCTTATCCAAGTAGCACTATGTAATCGCACTGAAAGCCGGATCAAAATTGAATCACAGCAGTGTGATCCTGGCCTAAAATGTATGTTACTGCAACAAACACTAATGAGCTTGTCAACAACAGTATTTCGGTACATGCAAAGCGAGGTACTGGCCGTGGCCGGAGATATCATGGAGCTTTTTAAATATCTTTGATGTAATCATCCATTCGTCTTGAATAAATAATCGCTTGTTTTAATGTACTTCACCATGGGAGGCAATTTTATTTTATTTCCTATTTGAACCGGAGCCTTGGGTTGGTATATTAACCACTTCAGCCCCAGAAGATTTTACCCCCTTCCTGACCAGAGCACTTTTTGCGATACGGCACTGCGTCGCTTGAACTGACAATTGTGTGGTCATGCAACGTTGCACCCAAACAAAATTGACATTCTTTTTTCCCCCACAAATAGAGCTTTCTTTTGGTGGTATTTGATCACCTCTGCGGTTTTTATTTTTTTGCGCTATAAACAAAAAAAAGAGCGACAATTTTGAAAAAAAAGCAATATTTTTACTTTTTGCTATAATAAATATCCCCCAAAAACATATTTAAAAAAAAATTTTTTCTTCAGTTTAGGCCGATATGTATTCTTCTACATATTTTTGGTAAAAAAAAAAAAAAAATCGCAATAAGCGTATATTGATTTTTTTGCGCAAAAGTTATAGCGTCTACAAAATAGGGGATAGTTTTATGGCATTTTTATTATAATTTTTTTTATTAGTAATGGTGGCGATCTGTGATTTTTATTGTGACTGCGACATTATGGCGGACACATCAGACACTTTTGACACTATTTTGGAACCATTGTCAGTGCTATAAAAATGCACTGATTGCTGTGTAAATGACACTGGCAGTGAAGGGGTTAACCACTAGGGGGCGATCAAGGGGTTAAGTGTGTCCTAGAGGGATGGGCTTCAAGTCACATAGCAGCGATTACCGCTCCCGATTACAGGGAGCAGTGATCTCTGTCAGGTCACTAGGCAGAACAGGGAAATGCCTTGTTTACACTTCCCCGTTCTGAGGCTCCGTGACACGATTGCCAGGAGACTGGCGGACATCGAGTCCGCCGGTCCCGCGGGCATGGTCACGCTGCATGTGGCGGGCGCGCGCGCCTGCTATCCCCGACTCTTATAGGGGACGTACAGGTACGCCCATTTGCCCATCGCTGCCATTACTTCACCATGGGAGGCAACTTTATTTTATTGCTTATGTGAACCGGTGCCTTGGGTTGGTACATTAAGAGAATATTAAGAGAATATAGTCTGGAGATTGGATATCGTTATTCCCTGCATGTGTCCTAGAGGCTGATCATTCACGGCAGAGTCTGTAATTTGGAGCCTGGAAGTTGGATATCGTCACCACTTTGGATCCTAAAGGCTGTTTATTCACTATATAGAGGTGAGAGTTCTGTGAGCATTGAGCAGTTGTGTGAAGGCACAGGATTTATTTTGTGGATGGAAGTTCATTAACAAGGACTTTTTTCATTCACTGACACTAGGACAATTGATTGGGATTCAGTTTATTGAGATCACCATTGCACTTTTTTATTACTTGATTTATTCATTCACAGACATTTGGACATTTGCTTTTGTATCATATATTATTGTTTTATACTTTATATCATATTGTGAGGAACTGCACAGATCACTATTTATTTCAACTGGTACTTCGCTGCCTGTTTCTGGGTTTAGGGCGTGCACAGCCCCGCCTACATCCACTGTGATTGTACACAGCAGGAGTCTGCCAGCAGGCCCTGGCCAATCACAGCCACTCTGTACAGAGAGAACGGTCTCTCCGTATATTATCCCTGCAAGGCAGGGATAAGAAACAAAGAGATCTTTAGTAAAAAGCAGCATGCACTACACACATTAAACATTGTTAGGCACACATTTAACTCCTTGATCACCCTAGATGTTAACCCCTTCCCAGCCAGTGTCATTAGTACAGTAAGGTTAGGTTCACACGTATGCTAATTGGATGCGCTTTAAACAGCATCCAATTCGAATGACATGTGAAAGAACATTTTTATGAGCTTGAAAGAGCTTTTTATTGTGCCTGTTCACCTATGTCCGGTGAAGCTGGAGTGTAGATTCAGTGTGAATTGAAAAAAAGTCCTGACCTGATCCTGATCAAAAACTGACCTGAAACACTGAACAACTACTTTGTCAATTAGCTGTGAAAATGGAGATTCAATTCGCACTGCACTGTGTGAACCCAGCTGGACAGTGTATAGTATTAGAGCTAGTTAGTTAGTTGTCAGTTAGTGTCAGATTTCCTGCCGCACTCATTTCCTAGCACACTCATTATAAGTCACTGATCACCACCATTAGTAGTATAAAAAAATCCACTACATATACCATATTTTGTAGACGCTATAATTTTCATACAAATCAATTAATTTACACTTATTGGGATTTTTTTTTTACCAAAGACAAGTAGCAGAATACAGTTTGGCCAACTTGCAGAAGGCACATGAGATGTGCAACATGCATACTCTATAGTGGAAGGTGAACAGGACTGGAGAGAGAGGACTGAGCAGCGAAGAATCAGCAAAGTTAAGGAACTGGAGCTGGAGAAACTAGCAGAAGTCACACGTGGTGCACAGCATTAGAGCAATATAGCAGGAGGTGAGCGAGGACCGAAGAGAGAGGAGGATCAGAAAAACAGAGGATCAGCAGAGCTGGGGCTACTACTGAGTGGGGGATCAGCAGAGCTGGGAATACTACCAAGTGGGGGATCAGCAGAGCTGGGAATACTACCGAGTGGGGGATCAGCAGAGCTGGGAATACTACCGAGTGGGGGATCAGCAGAGCTGGGAATACTACAGAGTGGGGGATCAGCAGAGCTGGGAATACTACTGAGTAGAAAAAGCATCACAGAAGCATCAAAAACACATCAAAAAAGCATGCTGAAGTGGTAGGCACTTTAATGTATGCTAAAATCGAAGTAACTGTAAACAAGCACTTAGGATGAAGATCCGCTTTATCCCTGAAAATCCTCCTCTCCAGAGAAGCCTACCCTATCCACACCTAACAACTGTATTTTTATTTTCTTCATCAGCTCATCCCCCACAGATATTACCTTTTGTATCACTTGATCCTCACTTCTAGACTGTAAGTTCTAATGAGCAGGGTCCTCTGATTCCTCTTGTATTGAAGTGTATTGTAAGTGTAATGTCTGCCCTCATGTTGTAAAAAAGCTGCGCAAACTGTTGGCGCTATATAAATCTTGTATAATAATAATAATAATGTTACTTCAGTACCATGCGATTTGGTGTTGTGTGTTTTTAAAAAGAAGTGCATGCACTACTTTTACTGCATTCTGGGGCACCGCACAGGAACACAGTGTGCGTTGCTGTGCAATTTAGGTGTGAACCGGCCCTCACATATTATTTAGTTAACATGCGTTCACAGATACTATAGTTCAATACTAACAGACTCATAGCACTGTTTTTTTTAACCTTGTAATCACAGAATTCCCAAATAAAAATACATCTGCCATGATTGTAATGTTTGCATAGTTTATTGATTTGTTACAATGAAAAAAAAAGTATTTTTTTAAGGAAAATACTAAAAAGACATTGTAAAAAATGGACGATAATGACATAAAGCATGTTTGTAATTCGATGTATAATTAACGACATTAGGTGCCTGATCCAACTCGTAAGATTACATATATCAGCTTATTTTGTAAGGCAAAGTACAATCTGCAAAGTGCTGTAACCTTTTGCAACCCAGCAGAATTGATCTTTCACTGGTAAGCTGAGATCTGATTGGTTGCTGTGGGTTGCTGCATTTTGTACATTATTGCTGCTCTTTGCTTTGTTTAAAGAGACTCTACCACCAGACCATTCATCTCAACATGCATATTTAATGCATGGTATTTACCTGTAAATGCCACCCTTGTGTAGACATCTAAAAGCCATGAGATTGCTGCTGGGTGATGCCATCTTGGGTGAGAAGTCAGCAGCCCCAGCAGACTCATAGCTATCACTCAAGTGACACTCTCTAAAAGCAGCTACTTATGCTTACTATTAGATCACCACTTCTGGGTCTGAGTGGCAGCCGGGTTCTTCATAGAGGCAAAAGCACTGATTGGTTGTTTCTGTTGGAACAGCCAGTCGGTGCTTCTGTCTGCACTTGAGGCAGGGTTCACACTATTGCGAATTGTATGTGGCTTTCCCCGCATCCAATTCGCATGTCAAGAACCCCAGATTGGCTCTCAATGGAGCCAGTTTACACCGCTCCGGGAAGGCTGCGGAGCAAATTGCACAGGAGTTCTGTGCGCCTTCTGTTCCGTTTCAGGTCCGAATTCAGCCAAAAATTCGGCCCGAAATCAGACCCGAAACAGTAAAGAGGGACGCACCGGATCCCTGCTGTGAGCCACTCAGCACAGTGATGTGAACCCACCCTAAATCCATCAGTCAAAAGAATCCAAAAAATAGTGACCCACCAGTACTCAAAAGAAGTTGGAAGCACCTAATAGACAAAAATTCATGAACAT